>NC_029780.3:83093253-83118841 GCF_000817695.3 Arachis duranensis | reverse complement strand
AAGCTAAAAAGTTACTACAAGTAGCTAATAGCAAAAAGGCGTCCAAAGCGTTCACAGAAACCATCCAAAAACAAAAAGAGCCCACAGGCCGGGCAAAAAACCAAAAATAAAAGATTACAGAGGATCAAGGTCCTTTCCGGACTCCACATCAACAGAAGGCTGCGGGGCAAACATAGAAATCGGGACTGCATCGACAGCAACGTCACCTGGGTTTGAAACCCCCACGCCAGATCCATCCCCGGCCAAAGAGGAAGTCGGGTTCTCAACAGGAACTTCGAGGTCGGACGCCGGAACCTCATCCTCGTTTGGAGCAGGAACAATCTTTCCCTCCACAACGATGTTATCCGTACTGAACAAGCTCAGATCTAGGTCGGGAGCAAGAACTCGGACCTGAGCCTTCAAATTCTCGAACATGGCATCCATGCCCTTGGCCACATGACCTTCCAGCTCATAAAACTCGTCCTGCGTGGATTGCAACTTCTCCTTTGTCTCCACAAGCTCGGCATATATCCGAGTATAATTCTCCGTCGCCGCCTTCGCCATCTCCTTAGATGCTTTCGCTGCCGCCACAGCCGCGGTAGCTTTAGTTTTCTCTTTCTCCAAAGAGGCCTCCAGCTCAGTAATCCTGGCAGCCTTCAGTTGACTAATCTTATCAAGCTCGGACTGAGCCTTCTCAAGTCGGGAGCTGGTCGCCCCAAGGGGGGATTTCTTGAACTCTCGGGCAATAGCAGCATGAAGGCTGGCCATCCGGACACAGCTCCGCGCCATATATTGAAAATGATGCTCCATAGACGCGTCATCAGTAGAAATGAAAGTCTGAGGGAGGATGTGCTGCTCAATCCAACCAAGAGCATCAAAATCCTTGTCATTAAAACCCGCAAGCTCTTGAGAGGTCTTCTGTTTCTTGGGAGGAGGACCCGAGGACGAAGGCGGAGAAGAGGTAGCAGGCCCGGAGGTCGGGGGATCTTGATTTATAGCTCGGAACTGGGGAGTCGGAATAGTCTTCGACCGAGTCTGAACACCCCCGGTAGTCTTCTGTGGAGAAGATCGGGCAGAAGCCTCCCCGGCCTCGATATTCCGAGCAGCCACAGATTTCTTCGTCCGACGAAGGAACTTCATGGAATCCGCCTGAGAAGACATCTCTGCAAGAAATAAAGAAAGGGATTACCACAACAGAAATTTCACCAAAAACAAGCAAAACCAAAGTACTAAAAAAAATGAATCTCGGAAGAGGTCGGGAACTACCTAACGCGGAACGGAGAAGGCTTGGATCTCCCAACATTTTCTTCGTGTCCAAGTGAGGTGCCCGACCCCATAAACTGCTTACCACACCCACAAAAGCCTGCTCCACCTCATCTAGACTCTCAAAGGTATACTTAGCAGACACTACATTCTCCTGCCAACAAAGAGGAAAAGAAGGCTCCCCACTCTCATCGAGAAAGAAAGGTCGGGCGTCTCCAGTAGCCCGGACCTTGAAATAAAAGTTCTTAAAATCGTGAAAGGACTCATCATACAGGGTACAAAACTTTCTTCCCTGGTTAGCCCTAAAGGAGACCCAAGATACCTTCCCTCCACCCGACCCCGGCTTCGTCAACACAAACAAGTAGGAAAAAAGAGAAATAGAGGGAGCAACGCCCAAAAACTGACACAAAAGTTGAAACAGCTTTAAAAACGCCCAAGAATTTGGATGGAGCTGCGTAGGAGCAAGATTACAAGACCATAACACCTCGGACTCCAGATCAGTAATGGGAAGTCGGACACTCAGCTTAGAGAAAAAACAATCATAAGCATAAAAGAAGAGCTTCTCGGAACTATCTAAAGGCGGGAAGCACACTCTCTCCTCGGAATCCGGGGCTACTAACTCATAATCCCTCTCAGATTCTCTATCTTCACATATGCTACATTGCCTACGGAACCTAGCTAAATACTCAGAATCTACCACAGAAGGAACTCTTAGGGGAACGGGATCTACCCAACCAAGACCACTCGGAATCTTGGTCGACATTGCTTGAAGAACCTTTCGAGACATAAAAATCTTGCCTACAAAGAAGAATACAACAGCAAGGCAAAAATCACGTAAAGGCAGACAGCAAAAACCCATTCAGCAAAGCGAGAAAACCAAGTTCTTTTAGAAGAAAATACAGAAACCCGAAAACAAAATACCAAGAGAAAAGAGCCCCCCCCACACAACCAAAGCAATGGCGGCGCCTCTCTTCGGGGCAACCCAGGCATAGAAGAAAAAGAAACAGAAGCATATGTGCGCAAAGAAAATGAAGACGAGAACAAACCTGGAAGAAAGGAAGAAGACGACAAGCTCCGATGCAAGGAGAACGAAAACGGCGGCGCAGAGGAAACCCCGGAAAAACGCACAGAAAGAATCGGAGAAGAAGAACAAAGAAGGAGCGGCGCTCGAAGGAGAGGTGGCGAAAACTCAGAAAAATGAAAGGGAACAGAATAAACGAAGAAAATGAGGAAAGGGGCAAATAAATAATGCCTTCACAGAGCCCGAACGGAAATCGAGGAGAAACGGTAAAAAGCAATAAATGCTGAAAACGGCCATTTTTTGAAAATTTTGAACTATGCCCGAGCTCGACCTCTCAAAGGACGAACTCGGGCAGGGGCACTGTTCATACCCTGACCGAGCTCCCCAAAACCGGTCAAGATCATAGAAGGCCCGACCTCGTCCCAAGGCCCAAGCCTGAGGTCGGACCTCGGACAAATTGGCTAAGAAGGCCCATCAAAAGGAACGAAGCCCAAAACCTAAAGGCCGAAAAGGCCTAGGAAAGGCGGTTCCACAAAGATAGAGATAAAACTCCCAAAAGATAAGATAAGATAAGAATATCTTATCCAGGGAAGATCACGACCAACTACTATAAATACACTGGAGCACCCAGGTATAACTCATACTCTAATTCTACTCAATATCTGCTTGGACCCATGCTAACTTAAGCATCGGAGTGTCATTGCAGGTACAACCACCAGCCGCTCGGCACATCAAGCTCGGGTCACAGAACCCTCACCTCGGGTCTTGCCAGACGACCGAGCTACACGTTTCAGGTAACCCCCGGAACAGCCACTATGGCAAATTATATATCATTTCGAAGCCCCAGATGTTAGCTTTCCAATGCAACTAAAACCGTTAAATTTGGATCTTTGTAGCTCAAGTTATAATCGATTTAGTACGAAGAGGTCAGGCTGGACAACTCAGCGAGTCCTTCAATTTCTTGTATTCCTTCCACTTTTGCATGCTTCCTTTCTATCCTCTAAGTCATTCCTGCCCTATAAGCCCTGAAATCACTTAAGACACATATCAAGGTATCGAATGGTAATAAGAGATGATTAAAATTAGCAAACTTAAGGCCAAAGAAGCATGTTTCCAATCATGGCACAAAATCAGGAAGAAAAATGTAAAACATGCGATTTCTATGAATAAGTGTGAGATTAGTGGATAAAATCCACTCAATTAAGCACAAGATGTACCACGAAATAGTGGTGCATCAACCTTATTTTCTTAAACCTTAAATTTAATTCTTTAGACCTTTTAATCCCTTAACCTTAAATCTTAATTCCTTAAACCTTAAACTTTAAACATTAAACCTTAAACCTTAAACCTTCTTATAGACTAAAACCCCAAAGTGGTCCCTGAGATTGGGCGAGTTAACCATAGTTGTCCTTGACTTTCAAAATTCCCTAACAGTATCCCTCATATTCAGCTCCGAGACCCATAGTTGCCTTGCGACCCTTTCCCGTGCACAGTCAGCAAATGGAGGGATGATCTGGCACCTCCAATGCCATGCTGGAGCCAAGTGAAATGACGCAGTATCGATTTGGCACCCAATGAAAAAGTAAACGACGTCGTTCATACATTGGAGCCCTTGAAAACTGTTTGCCTTCACCATATTTGTTTGAATACTCTCACACTTCGTCTCCTCTCCTCCACGCTCAGCCTTTGTCTTCCCATTCTCTCATCAATGGCAGTAACTTAGCTCCATCTTCCCCGACTCTTCCACTGTCACACTTCGTTTGAAGAGTTTGGTGTTCCTTTGGAGGCAAGTGGTTTCTCTGTCTTCTGCGTCGTTGAAGGTATGTGTTGGTTGAAATAATTTTTGAATTTATTTCATGAATCAATATATGGTGAAGGTGTATGGCTGCGTTGTTACTATGTTAGGTTGTCCTAGAGTTTTATGGCTGTATTACCTTAAAGGATTGTATTTAAGGATTTTTTTAGGGCAAAGGGTTTGTTGTGTATATGCTCTCTTTTTGGGTATGAAACAGAGAAATGGTTTCAATGCTGGGTTAATACATGGTGGTGACTGTGATATTAATTTATAGGTTTTTAACATGATGTTGATGTCCTCTATTACGATTGTGATTTAATGGTTTTGAGTTGTTGGTGCAGATGGATGTGTTATTGGATATAATGTTTCATCATGGAGGAAATTTGAGGTATACCCCTGATAACTTAACTTGCCTAGGTGACCTGGATGAGGATATCTTGGTCGTTTTCTTCATAAGAAATTATTACAAGGAGTTAGGCTATGACAAGATCCTTTATTGTTGGTGGCTAGTCCCCGGGAGGACGTTAGAAACTAGATTAAGGAATCTAAATAGTGACGACAAGCTTAGGGATCGGAGATGTGTTTCCTTGCTCACAAGAATAATGGACTGGTGGATGTGTATTTTGAGCATGGGGTGTGATCTCCATATTATTTACAAGATCAGGAGGAAAAGGTGAGCATGGACAATACAGGAGTTGTTGTTGTAGAAGAAGTAGGTGCTATGGTCACTCCTAATGACAAAACAAGGAACCCCAGCAGTGAATCCCCCTAAAACAAGCCAACGCCTGTCAACACCATTGACATTCCGAACCCTCCGATTAATCCAATACCTCCTACTAATCCAACACCTCCAACTATGCCAGAATCTGTCACGAATCCAAAACCTCCAAGTCAGGAGAAGCCTCTTGCCAATCCAAATGATGAATCTCAGGCAAAGCCTCCTGCTAATCAAAAGCCAAAACCTCCCACTAATCCACAGCCGAAGCCTCGTACTAATCAAAAGCCAAAACCTCCAACTAATTCAAAGTCGAAGCCTCCTACCAAGCCTATTCTCCCTAAAAGTGTGTCAACAGCTACACCCAACTCCACACTCAAATCCACCTTGAAGAAGAAAACGACAACAACCACACATAATTTTAGGCCTTGTACGAGGAGTGTTGCTAAGGGAAAAGTAGTGTTGCAAGAATGACAGAAGGGAGGTGATGCACTATCCTCTGGTTCATATGATAGTGACGAAGATAGTTTGTATAAGCCAAGGATCGAAGATAGTTCTTCTGATAATGATGATGATTATGATAATGATGTTTGTAAGGCTAAGACTATTAAAAAAGACATCAGATTTAAACATGCTCCTACTGCTGCGTTTGCTAAGGATAAAGACCAAGTTACTATTGAGGATGATGCATTTGTTGAGGAGGTCTCAGATAGGGATGTGGACCTATGCTTTGTGAGAGGAACATGGGATGATGCATATAATGCATATGATCCAGGGGCTGGCTCAGACGAGGCAAATTCATGGCATTCTGAAGAAATGAAGACTCCCCAAATTCAGAGGATGAAGGGACAGATGAGGAGTCCAAAATGGGACTTCAAGGAGGCTGTTAGGGAGTTCACAATCCAAGAGGGTAGACGGATTAGGTTCAGGAAGAATGACAATGTGAGGATGAGGGCTACCTGTCAGGTGAAAGGATGTCCATGGGTGGTGTATGCATCAAGGGATCATGAAGATACTTGTTGGCAAATAAAGATATTCGTTAATGATCATACATGCCCAAGGGAAGATAAGAACATGGCAGCTAACAGAAATTGGGTGGCGAGTAAACTAGTTAAGAAGGTTAGGAAGTACCTAAATTTCAAGCATTGTGATGCTGCCACTTACTTCAAGTCAAGGTTTGACTTGTCCTTGAACAAGAACTCAATATCAAGGGCCTTCTTTGATGCAAGAAATGTGGTGTTCGGGGATGAAAAGGAACAATACAAAATTCTGTGGGATTATGGTCTTACACTTCTCAAGACTAATCCTGGATCAACAGTTGAAATTTGTTGCACTCCCTAACTAGAATCTAATCCAGTATTTGATAAAATGTATGTGTACTTGAACGGATGCAAGAATGGTTTCAAAGCCGGATGCTGACCATTGATTGGACTGGACGGTGCTTTCTTGAAAACTCAATTTGGTGGGCAAACTCTGTCAGCAGTGGGCCAGGATGCTAATCACCATATTTAAATGTATTTTCTAATTCATGAGTATGTTAGAAAAAGGTACATTGTTAGTCATGAGTAGAGATGAAAATTGTATGCTTTGTTATCTCTTCCATGCGTTGGACATCTATGCTGTTTATTCATCAGGGAATTGTATGCATTGTTATTTGTGTCTATGCTGAATTTTAATAATGAGCATAAGGAACGATAGATATGATGGACCTATATGAGTATCGTTTATCAAAATCAGGGACTATTATGTGTAAATTATCAGAAGTCAGGGACTATTATGTGTAAACAACTCAGAAGTCAGTGACTATTATGGTGAGCGTGAATGAGAGTCAGGGTCTATTATGCTGATATGGTATTTGGTTTTGTACCCAGGGTTTATTGCCGGCAATGGAAGAGGTGATGCCACGTGTTCATCACCGCTTTTGTGTTTGGCACTTGTGGAAGAATTTTAACAAACAATGGAAGGATTTACAACTAAGATCCTTGCTGTGAGAGTGTGCACGAGCCACCACGTATCAAGAGTTCAGAGACAATATGGACAAGATCAAGCGCATCAACGAGGATGCATGGGCATATCTATCTCAGTGGGGAAGAGAACACTGGACCAGGAGTCAATTCAGTCACAGGTCTAAATTGGATAGCATATTTAATAATGCGTGTGAGGTATTCAACTCAAAAATTAAAGAGGTCAGGGCCAAGCCAATCATTAATTTGCTTGAAGGTGTGGGAATATTTGTCATGAGAACAATAGCGAAGAACAAGGTAAAATTAGCTAATCATGTGGGTAAGTTGCCGCCAGTAATTCACAGTCATCTGGAGAAAGTGAGAAAAGAGTCAAAACATTGGCACCCAATATGGACAGGGGATACTGGTTATGAGAAATATGAGGTACATGGTTACCCAGCCAACCATGTTGTTGATCTAGGAAAGCACCTTTGCTTATGTCAATTTTGGATGCTGGCAGGTGGATTTTATTATGTCGAAAGTAACATTTATTCATACATTTCAACCATACACTAAGTACTAACTTGATTCATTGCTATTTCGGATGTACGAATACCCTGTGTGCATGCCTGTGCTGCACTAGCTAGGGTGAACAAAAATCCAGAGGATTTTTGCCACAAACTAGTTACTATAAAATCATATAGGGAGACATATCAACATCATATCAATCCCATTCCTAGCCAGACTTTTTGGGAGGTTTCAGAATCTCTTAAGCCCCAACCTCCAAAGATTAAGAGGGGGCCAGGTAAGTTACAACATAAAAGGCGGATGGACACAAATGAAGCTAAAGGTGGCTCGAAGAAATCCAAACCCACTTCCACCAAGGACAACACAAACCTAAAGAGGCAGCTTGCAACATTCACATGCAACTATTGTGGGGAGAAAGGCCACACAAAGAGGGGTTGTAAAAAGAAGAAATTAGCAGATGCTGCTACAAAAGCCAAAGCTGCTGCTGCTGCACAAGCAAAACTGCTACTAAGAATACAGGTTGAGCTAAAACTAATGTTGTTGAAGATGGTTCGAATGCTGCTTAGCTTGACCCCAATGCTGAACCTGATCCAAATGCTACTAATGATGCCAATGTTAGTAAAGATGCTCCAGCTGACTCTACAAACATTAATGTCCAACCAGTTGAGGTTGAGCTTTCTCAACTAATTTACTCTGAACCAGAGGAGTCTCAGCAGGTAATCAATTTATTTTTCATCTAATGATAACTTGTAAACTGTTTAGTGTTATGTAATTATAACTGCATCCTCTCATATACTACAATTCTTGTAGGCTGCTGAAGTTCGTACCATCACTAAGTCAAGATCGGATAAGCTCCCACCAAAGAGAAAATCATCTATCTCACCAACTTCTGCCCATGCGCCAGTTAATCCCATGCAAGTTGCTAGCTCAGGAACAGCTGCAAGACTTGGCAGTATCCTCAAGTTCATTCCCACTCCAGGATTCAAGGCACCTAGGAAGAAAAATTGAAGACTTTTGCTTCTTGTATTGGGAGTTATTTTGTATAAGACAATTTGAAAGTAATTTTGTATAACATGCTTGTTCGGTTAGGTTCACTTTGTGTTTATGACTACTTTGTTACCAGACATATGGTTATGTTTATTTTGTTAGTAGCATCTTGCTTATGGCTTTGTAAGGCAGTCAAAACTTATGACTCATGACTTTGTTAATTTAAAATGATTAATATATTTTGCTACTGCTATATTTTGCTATTGCTATATATCCAGATTACCTTTAGTGGTACAAAAATAGTTAGTATCTCCAACAAGTTGGCTAACACAGTTACATGTTGAGCAACCTTTTTTCATTCATGCAAATATTACATATATGAACTCAATCGCATCATTACTCAACATTGAGATCAAAGTTTGCATAATACCACTAGTAAGAGCAACAACATTATAGAAACAACCACAAACAATAATTTGATCATAAACTTTTGACTCCTAACATCCGATTCTAATTTTTCCAGCCTCCAACCTTCTGTTATCTTCTGCTCATCATTATAGTTAAGACTTTCTGATTTTGTAGGCACAGCCTCTTGCCCAACATCTGCCTAAACAAACAAACCACACCATCTTTTACCAATTGTCTGCAATCAACGAATGTTTCAATAACCAAATTAGAAGTTGAGGAAGGAATGAAAAATTAGGAAAAACCAACAATTACAGCTAACATTATGATTTGGGCATCCAAAAAAGGGCTTATTTAGGTTGGAATTTGTCCCAGACCACCGAAGCACAGGTCGGCAGCCGCAACCACACCATTCTAGTACACGCGTAGCCCTGCTATGATTTTGAGTCTTCGCCCTATATCCATTGCTTGTTGACCGTAACGAGCTCCCACTGACTTGCCCTTTACCTCCAAACATTGCTTCAGAGCTTCAATAGAATCTCCGTTAAATCACAATGGTGGACCAGAATTATGGGACAAAGGAAAGGAGAAGAAGAGATACTAGTTATAATAATGATTCTTAACTTTTAGGGTTTTAATGGGACTAGGACCACATTGGGTAGAAAATTAAGATTTGCCACATCAGCTAGTCGTTGCTGGCTCTAACATGGTATGGGAGGTGCCAGATCATCCCTCCATTTGCTAACTGTGCGCCAGAAAGGGTCGCAAGGCAACTATGGGTCCCGGAGCTGAATGTGAGGGATATTGTTAGGGAATTTTGAAAGTCAATGACAACTATGGGTAACTTGCCCAATCTCAAGGACCACTTTGGGGTTTTAGTCCTTCTTATATTTGTATGTTACCCTTGAAATTTTATATTTTTTTTTTAACTTCAAACTTTTATTTAATTACCTTTCTAACCTTCAAAACTTGACTTGAACTTAATATCTTTATATATTCTATTAAATAGTCAAAACCTTCACCTTATAGAGATACACATGATGTCCTCTTCCTTTCACTTATATTCCTTAACATTTTTTTAAGATTTTTTTTAAACTCTTGATTATTCCTTCTTTTAGCTTTTAACCTTAAGTTCTACTTCATGAACAACATTAAAATAAACTTAAATAAACATTTTTTAAAGATATCTTAAACTCAGGTAAAGTATTATTGAGAAATATCATTTTTTCAGACTTGTATACAATAAATAATTAGCATCAAGCAACCACTTAAATATAAATTTTTAGTCATAAATAATCAAATTCATGAATTACATATCCAAAATACAATTCACAGAAGTTAATTTAGTTAAATCCTTATCTTCTCTTAGGTTCAAAACCAGTTTCCTTCTTAAAATTTCTAACACCAATTTCTTACCTAGTTTTTCATTAAAAAGAACTTTTAGCACAAAACTTCTCTCAAGGTCGGTTAGTTATTTTATGAAAAAGGAGAATTTTACTCTCTTTGAGCTGAAATTTGATGATTCATTGCATCACAAGTCTTCTATGTAAGACCCAGAACTTTTGAAAAGTCTTTTTATGATCAAGTTTCAAATCATATGGTTATTTATAGCTTTAATTTCAGAAATTATTTTAATAAAGATAATTAAGGCAAGTTTTGATTTATTGAATTTGAGGTGAGTTATGATTATTATCCAATTTTATAATTATTGGATTATTTTCTATATTTTGATTATAAAGTTGATAATGGTGAAATAATAAGGATTTTTCTATGGTTTGGATTAAATAATTAATATTTTAAATATTAGTACTGCTACTTTGGAAAATAAATGATTTAATTATATTATTCCTAATTATTTGATTTGGACATTTTATTGAAAATAATTTGTAAAATTGAGGAGCAAATAATATTTCTATACATTAATTTTGTTGGATTAAAATTTGTTCCTAATTACTATGTTACCCTTACTTTTATTTGAAATTACAAAAGTAACCCTAACCCTAATTTTCAAAAATGAAAACCCTAACCCTGAAACCCTATCCGGTTACCCGGTTCCCTGAAATACACACAATCCCTAATACTACAGCAGCATCAGCTGCAGATTGAAGGCAAAAAACGAAAAGGGGGAAAGGGAGAAGGAGATATGGAGGGAGGAAGGGCACCGGGCAGGAAGTAGCTCACCGGCCAACCATGCCCAGTCACCGTGTCCACGCCGCATCACCGCCAATGTTCACACCACGCCGCCGTCATCCTTGCGATCATGAAGAGGGAAGGAGTGGAAGGAAGGGTGTCGCCGGCTTGGCGCCACTGCCGCCATCGCGTCCTGCCATCCCTGCCCATTGGAGGCCGCCGCTGTTACTCACGGGGTCGTCCCCGTCACAGATCGGGATTGAGGCGGGAGAGGAAACTAACGAGAGGGCTGGTGCGCGAGAGGGGGAGGAAGGTCTCGTGAGGGGGTTCGCGCCATTGCCGCTCCGCCCAAACGACGCCCCTTTGCCGCGATCGAAGCTCGCTGCCGCCGCGTTGCTCCAGTCTGTCGCGCCACCACTGTCGCCCAGGGAAAACTGCCGCTAATTCTGTGTCCTCCAACGGTGCCGCTGCACGAGCCGGAGGACTCGTCCCTACTGAGCCACCGCTGACAAGGTCCAATCAGAGAGAAGCTTGAGAGATAGGGAGATCGATGGGAATAAGTGGTTGAGCCGCGCCGGTGCTGTTGGGGTCTCACCGCCACCGTCCCCGTGGTGGCTGGTGCTGTCGCTGGAGTTTTGGGGCTACCGGAACCACCGCCAGAGCTTTCGGCTACTTCTGCCATCGCCAAAAAAGTTTTCGGTAAGGGTTTTATTTGTGGTTTCTGTCCTTTTTGATTCCGAGGTTACTACGGTCACTGCCTGTCAATTTCAGTTGTCGTGATTGGAATCCGTCGCCGCTGCTGCTTGAGGTGGCTGCCGGGCTGCCGCCGAGTCGGTTCAGAGACCGCCACTGTGTCGGTTCAACCGTTCCTTTTTCGGTTCGGTAAGCATTTTCGATTTGAAAGAACTTTAGTCACTGTTCTGTTATCATACACTGACATTTTGTGGCATTAATTACTATGAGATTGAGTTTTGGTTATTGTATGTCGTAATTAGTGTTGTTGTGGTTACCGCGAAAGTGGCTTAGAGCTGAGGTTGCAGTTGTTGGTAATTTCGGTTTAAGAGAGGAGGTTCCTGTGGCGCTTTTGGGTTATGGAATTTGCGTTTTGAGGTAGGGGCGCTTTCCAAAAATTGTGTTTTATGTACTGGAATTATTACATATGGATACTGATGTGAGATATTGTGTATTTGGTGATTGTATCTGCCTTATGTATTATTTGATTGACTCGAATGATTATGGATGTTTGTTTGGCTGAATTGTTGTGCGGCTTTGTGAAATGTAATGTTTTGAAGTTGATTCTTTAAAGATTTGAAATATAAGTTTAATCCGTTAAGGATTGGTTTGAATTGAGTCAATTATTTTGATGATGTGAAAAGTCGAATGCACTTTTGAATTCAGCCAGGTTTACTTTAATTGAGTTGGTTTTGGACAAATCAGTTGTTACTGAGCCGTTTCTTTAAAGCTTTGGAAATGAGTTAAATTGGTTGATATTGATTTGATTTTGAAATGGTTTCCGTGAGATATGCCACTGAGGCGACTGCTGGATTTAGCGTGATTTTGAATTGATTTTTGGGTTCTGGACTGTTGAAAAGGATTGAGGAACGGTTTAGTTGGGACCCGAACCGAGTGGCAAAGTCCAAATTTTAGGGGAGATGCTGCCGAAATTTCTATAAAATCCGAGTCTTTATTTGAAATGTTATTTGGGAAATTTTGAGTTTAATGCCTTTCCTATTTACTTCGAGGATTGTAAATTTAAGGCTTCTTTTATTATCTTTACTTAGAAAAATTATGAAAGCGATGAAGCTACGCTTTGAAAGAATTGTTGAATGAGAATCATGATTTCCCCTTATTTTCCAAGAAGAATAGTATGTCTTTGGGTACAAGTCATTTGAAAGAGAATTTTGCCTTGCGGCTGTTTTAAAAGGTAAAACGGGTTTATGTTTTTCTCTATTAACATAAAGATTTTCCCTTGGAAGAGTTTTCGTGATTTTAAAAGGACTTGGATTTCGATTGATGAACCTCATTATTTTGACATTTTAAATAAGATTCAGAGTATCCTTTGAACTCTAGTTTAAAACAACAAGAATGATTCTCTTAACAGTTTGAAACGCTTCAGATTTAATTATGGAATGGAAGCCAGTTTTGTTTAAGTAAAGGAAACGGCTTTGAGAAGAGTAGTTGATTACATGACTCGGATTGGCTTATATCCTATTTTATTACTCAATTCAGGAAACCAATGTGTTTAATGATTTTAAGTGAATTTGGCAAAATGAGTTATGATATCCTCCCCTAAAGACTTGGGACTCTGTCGAGAAACTTTTGTTATAAAATCCCATTGTTAGATGGGTGATTTTGAATACTTTGAAATAAATCCTTAACTTGCCATGTTTTTGAAAGTTTTGGAAAGAGAATGCCGATAGTGACTTTGTTTTAAAAAGGGAACTCACTTTGAGTAAATTTGGCTTATGAGCCTGAGATGATTTGAAAATGAGATCTTCAAAGCCAAGGCTGAAAAGAGTTAAAACTTGATTTCAAAGTGAAATGATTTGGGAAAAAGTGATTTATAGCTTAAATGCTGATTTTGTGAATTAATGATGTTGAATGTGGAAGTGTTGTTTTGTTGTGAGCTAAAATGGCTGTGTATGATTATAAATATTGGTTGGTTCTGGATTGAACCGTGAGTCAGAATGGCTCTGTATGATATGAATATTGGCTGGTTTTGGACTGAACCGTGAGCCGAATGGCTGAGATTGATGTTGATCCATGGATGAGATTGAATGCATGTATACGCTGAATCATTGATAAATGTGAATGTTGCACTTCCACTATTGGAGATAAGAGTTTCCCTGAGAGAAAGCAGTGGCTAGCCACCACGTACTCCAGGTTAAGACTTGAAGCTCTTTTGACCCTATGTCGTAAGTGTAGCCGGGCACTGTGAAAGTCCCGGATGCGCTCGCCCCCGTAAATATTCACCAGTGAGGGTGATGGATATGGATCATGATTATGATCAAGTTTATGATGAGTATAACTTGAGTTGGGGATGCGTGACAAAGGGATAGTCCAATGGTTAGCTACCAGGACTTGTCGGGTTGGCTCTATAACCGACAGATGATATCATCAGCCACTAGGAACAGGCATGCATCATATGCATTTATGTGACATTGTTTGGGTGTGCATATTGTACATGGTTTGCCTTTGTGACTATTTGAGATTAACTGCTACTTGCTCTACTTGCTGTAACTGTTTGTTTATGCTTAAACCTCCTATCTGTGTTTGCAACTGGGACTCTGTTCGATTGTGGTGATTGGTTGTTGTTGGATTGTTTGAGCCTAGGGCCATGGTTGAAATGAGATGGACCAATGGTTGGTTTCAGTTTTGTGTTTTTGATTTGGAATAATATGAAAAGGATATTTTGTTTCAGCATAGATAAACCATTTTGAAAGGCTTTTGAGTTGTTTAGAATTGAATGGTTCCTCTTTCAAAAAAATTTCCGACTTTACTTTTATTGAAAACCGTTGTTTTTGAAAAGAGGCATAAGACGGTCATTATTCACTGGTGCGGTTATCTTCACGTATCCTATTACAGTAATTCCCAAAAACCCTCTACTGAGAACCCTTTCGAGGATGATGTTCTCACCCCCTACATTTTCCCCTTTCAGGATATGGGTGCAGAAGTCAAGAAGAGTTTATTTAGTTGTTGTTGAAATTCTTTGTATTGCTTTAGATTATTATTTATTATACCCTCGCCCTTATCTTGAGATATTCGGTAAGAGGGATAGGATTTGTATTGAATACTGCTTGTAATATTATTTATAAATATATGTATCTATATGGATGTATCCTTTGTGAGTTTTTGTAAGTTGTATGGTATGTATGGATGTACGTTGTATAGCAAAAGTATTTTTGGGAGTGGATTTGTGGTTTAAAGTTTTAAACAGACTCATATTTTAATATTGAATAGTATAAGTATCGTTGTAATGTCCGAGCTATCACAGTCGCGCAGCCGGAAGCATGAGCTTTGGTAGATAGGGTGTTACATTATGGTATCAGAGCAGTCCTTCCTGTAGAGCCTAAGGAATGGACCAACTATGCTTCAATTGCATACTCTGAGCGTTTGTCATGTATTAGGTCTTGTCGGATGACGAGAATTAGAGCTTTATGCACATGACGATCTAGTGATTAATGCTGTTAGTCTTGCATTGCATAATTCTTGGTATTAAGTTTAGCCGGCTTAATACTAGTGAATTTTGTATATGAAAGCACTAATGGGTTATCATAGATGACGTACTCGTTTGAGTAAAGCGAATCGCAGGTTTTGGAGACGTTGGAGACTATTTCTCGAGGCTATTCAGTTGTGTGTCTTGAATTTAATTCGAGTCGGCCTGTTCTTTCAAAGCCTAACTTGGGGTTCTTGTTTGCTAATCCTTTAGAAAGGTGGTTTGATTTTCCAACTCTATTCCTCTATTCATATGCATCCTTGTTTGATCTTAATGTGCATATGCTTGTTTGAAACCCTTGTTGCATCTATCTTTCTTTGTTAGTCCTTCTTGATTCATATATTCCTTGCTATAGCTTTGAACTTGTCCTATTGCATTGTGCATTTTAACTCCGGATTTCGAGTCCATTCTTTGAGAACCTATTGACTCAGTTTTTCACTTATTTGACAGTGATCACCACCAATTTTGGGATTTTTATAAAAATTGCTGTTGACTAGATATACACTTATCTATATGTGGAACCCTGAAGATTTCTTATATAATTTGACAATTATTTATTTCTAATACCTCGCCTATACTTTATCTAGTTTGCAAAACTGCATTTACTTTAAGTACAATTTGATTTTTCTACTAATTTTACTACAGTTCCAATGCACAACTTCATTTGATTATGTATTTGGGTATTTTTCAAAATTCTAGAAAGAAAGGATTTTTCGCTTACTCTGGTTGAGTTCCGTTTGATAAACTTCACTTGAGTTATTTTTGAATTGAGTTTGATATAGCGTACCCCATTGTTTGTGCCATTGCTGTTTCTTTTGAAAATGTTGGACTCATAGCTTTCTTCGTATGAACGGACTAGAGTATCCCTTAAGTCTTTCATCTCCATGAATGTCATGCTTGACTATGTTTTTAACTGATCTTTTACATCTTGTGAGTATTGCCATTGATCTTAGTTTTTCCTTTTTGTAAATCTCATTCTTATATGAGTAAGTTTGATTCGTTTCAAAATAGTGCATCATTTATCTTCTCATTATCTCTACCAGAGTTTTTAGCCAAAGATTTATCCTTGAGAAATTACTAATGATTGAGTTGTCTTTTCCTATGACTTTTTCTTTTGGATCAATTGAAAGCTTGTTTGATGTCTCATGCCTAGTGGATCTTGTTTGAACTACCTTGGTTTAAAGTCCTTTCTTGCATGGCTTGACTCCTTTTTAGTACATCTTAAACTTCTTGAATGTTCTTCTAAGGTGGTGATTTCAAGAACACTTTTGGAGTCTTGTTTTGAAATTTTTAAAGAAGTTTTAAATCCTCTTTGAAGAAATTCTAAACGGAATTTATTTTCTGTTACTTGATTGAGATTGAAACCATTGTTCAATTTTGACTAAGTTAATTTAAAGTTGACATGCACTATTTTAAATGAAGTTTTGAGAAGCTTCCTTGTTTAGTGGAAACCGATTCGTTTGTAACGCATCACTTGTTTCCTTTACCAATTTACAAGCAAACTTTTACCTCGGATTTTCTTTTCCAAATAGAGCTTAAATTCCTCTTTCGACCTTGCTAAGATTTTTATACACGCTTGTTTGAATATGGACTTTGGAGATTTTTGAACCAGCATTTGATTACTTCCGAGTTCTTATGAATTGCTTTTAGTTAAGTTGTGCATCTAATTATCTTTCTAAAATATTTGGGAAAATATTTTAGCTCTTAGCCAAACTTGTATGCATTTTGTTTTTAAAACTCTACATGGTCTACTTCGACATGAAATTGTATTCAAGTAAAGCCACATTTATGCTTTGGGTTCTCTCTTGAAGAATGGTTGTTGCTTAACTTTTCTTTCAGACGGCGAGATGATTTTTCCACAAGTTTTCGATTCTTTTAAGAATAGAGTATTCAGAAGTATTTTAATTATGCTCTTGAGTTCTGTGAGCTTTGTCTTGGGTTTGAGATATTCTTTTCTGTAAACCTTATACTTCCTCGACTCAGCTTGAGTTTGTTTCAAACTAATGCGCTGGTTTTCTTGTTGATCCTATTGAACTTCCTTGATCCAAGAGTTGTCTTTGAAGTTGTCAATTGATTTATTTCTAGAAAACGTCCTTGCTTGAGCATCCTTGATTATCTGGAATTGGATACATTCTGTCAAATCTATGAGTACTATCCTTAACATTTGATTCTTTTTTCTAAATCTAGTATCCTTCTGAGTAGACTCGAGAATCATTTTGATATCACATGCGACTAGCAGACGTAGTAACATGATGCATTAGTTCTTTAAGACATGATATGTGTATACAGAAGTTGAATCGGTAGGTGTGCAGCGTTATGAGTTGTGGGTGTTTTGTCCCTTGCGAACAGGGCTTGCAGTCATTAGGCTTATGAGCGGCTATGAGGTTGCAAGTGCTTAATGGAGTTGTAAAGTTGAAGCTTTGAGGTTGATATGAGATTAGTGTGCAGATGTTAAGTACGTCGTTTTAACCCCAGCCTGTTTTATAGCCTTCGATGCCTTACTTTACTATCACATGTTTGAACCATGTCATCTTTGCTTCGTGAACGCCTATCTTGATTTGCACCCTATTTTGGCACCTCAAGTTTTTGTGAGGCATTGAGATCATATGACCTTGTGCATTGAGCCTATCTTGTAACGTTTGCTTTACAATCACACTCCTATCTTTGTATCTTTATGCATACGACCATCCAAGTATTTGAAAACCGTATATATGTTTATATGTTGAGATATATTTTTGCTTCTTCCTTAAATGTGTTCAAGGGTGAACTGTTATGAAATTTTTTTCATTTTGTATCAATATTCGAGGGCAAAAATTTTTATAAGGTGGGTAGAATGTAAGACCCAGAACTTTTGAAAAGTCTTTTATCATCGAGTCTCAAATCATATGGTTATTTATAGCTTTAATTTCAGAAATTATTTTATTAAAGATAATTAAGGCAAGTTTTGATTTATTGAATTTGAGGTGAGTTATGATTATTATCCAATTTTATAATTATTAGATTATTTTCTAAATTTTGATTATAAAGTTGATAGTGGTGAAATAATAAGGATTTTTGTATGGTTTGGATTAAATAATTAATATTTTAAATATTAGTACTGGAACTTTGGAAAATAAATACTCATCATAAATGTAACACCCTAACTACCAAAGCTCACGCTTCCGGCTACGCAACTCTGATAGCTCGGACATTACGACGACACTTATACTATTTAATACAAAAATATGAGCCTGTTTAAAACTTTATACTACAATACCGCTCCCAAAATTACTTTTACTATACAACGTACATCCATACATACCATACAACTTACAGAAACTCATAAAGAGTACATCCATATATATATATATATATATATATTACAAACATTACCCAATACAATTCCTATCCCTCTTATAGAATATATCAAGATAGAAGCGAGGGTACAATAAAACATAACTAAAATAATACAGAGCATCACAACAACAGTTAAATAAACTCTTCGTGACTTCTGCGCCCATATCCTGAAAGGGGAAAAATGTAGGGGGGTGAGAACATCATCCTCGAAAGGGTTCTCAGTAGAGGGTTTTTTGGGAATTACTGTAATAGGATACGTGAAGACAAACCGTACCAGTGATTAAAAACCGTCTTATGCATCTTTTCAAAAACAACAATTTACAATAAAAGAAAAATCTGAAATCCTTTTCCGAAAGAGGAACCATTCAATTCTCAAAAACTCAAAATCCTTTCAAAACGGTTTATCTATGCCGAACCAAAATAGCCTTTCATATTTTTCCAAACCAGAAATACAAAACCGAAACCAACCATCGGTCCATCTCAATTCAACCATGGCCCTAGGCCCAAACAATCCAACCATCAACCAATTACCACAGTCCAACAGAGTCTCAGTAGCAAACACAAATAGGAAGATGCAAGCACAAACAAACAGTTATTGCAAGTAGAACAATTAGCAATTAATCACATAAGCAAACCAAGTATAATATGCACACCCAAACAATGTCACTTAGATGCATATGATGCATGCCTATCCCTAGTGGCTGATGATATCATCTGTCGGTTATAGAGCCAACCCGACAAGTCCTGGTAGCTAACCATTGGACTATCCCTCTGTCGCGCATCCCCAACTCGAGTTATACTCATCATAAACTTGATCATAATCACGATCCATATCCCATCACCTTCACTGGTGAATATTTACGGGGGCGAGCTCATCCGGGACTTTCACAGTGCCCGGCCACACTTACGACATAGGGTCAGCAGAGTCTCGAGCCTCCACCTGGAGCACGTGGTGGCTAGCCACTACTTTCTCCCAGGGATCTCGTGCCTCTGATAGTGGAAGTGCAAATCACAATTATCAATAATTCAACATATATATGCATTCATTCTCATCCATGGATCAACATCCATCTCAGCCATCTGGCTCACGGTTCAGTCCAGAACCAGCCAATATTCATAATCATACACAGCCATTCCGGCTCACGGTTCAATCTAGAACCAGCCAATATTCATAGCATACATAGCTATTCCGGCTCACGGTTCAATCTAGAACCAGCTAATATTCATAATCATACACAGTCATTCCGGCCCATAACAAAACAGCACTTCCACCATCCAACATCATCAAATTCTTAAGCCATGAATCACTTTTTCTAAATCGTTTCACTTTGAAATCAAGTTTCAACTCTTTTCAGCCTTGGCTTTAGAAATCTCGTTTCTCAAATCATCTCAGGCTCATAAGCCAAATTTACTCAAAGTGAGTTCCCTTTTTAAAACAAAGGTGCTCTCGGCATCCTCTTTCCAAAACTTCCAAAACCTTGGAAAAATTAAAGATTCATTTTGGGAACATTCAAAATCATCCACCCCATAATTGGGAATTTTATAACAAAGTTTCTCGATAGAGTCCCAAGTCTTTAGGGAAGGTCAACCTATATCAATTCCTTAAAATTCATTGAAACTCTTAAAATCATAGATTCTCGGTTCAAGTAAATAAAACTGAATTTACTATAAAACCGGCCATACAAAATCACAAGTTCCAACCCGGTCCAAAAATCAACTCATTTGAAACGGAACCGGTTCATTTGAATCAAACCACTTTCAGGTTTCTTTTTGGAACCCATTTTTCTAACTCTTCCAAATTGCCTCAAACTTAATTACTCAATCAAAAGTCTAGATTCCTTTAAAAAAATCACTAAAAGCTCCTTTTTATATTGAAATCAATATTAGAGCATTATTCTTTCCTTCAGTGATTCAAACGGTAAAAATAGTTCATTTTTGAATAAGCCGAACTCAACGCATAAAGTTTATTAAATAAATTAAGCTTGAAAACATAAATATTCTCTTAATAAATCAAATAATACACTTCCTCAAATCCAATCCTTTTTAAATAACTTTTCAAACAAGACTAGGATTTCACAAAAATTTCGGCAGCACCTCCCCTAAAACTTGGACTTTTGCCACCCGGTTCGGGTCCCAACTAAACCGTTTCTCATTCCTTTTTCAACAGCCCAAAACCAGAAATAAATTCAAAAGCAAGCTAAATCCAACATTCGCCTCAGTGGCATATCTCAAGGAAACCATTTCAAAAATCAACTCAATATCAACCGATTTAACTCATTTCCAAAGTTTAAAAGAATCGGTTCAGCAACAAATCATTTGTCCAAACCAAGTCAATTACAGCAATAAAAAATTTACCAAAACCAAATTAATTAAAGCAACCCAGGCTGAATTTCAAGAGTATTCGATCTTTCACATCATCAAAATAATTGACTCAATTCAAACCAATCCTCAACGGATTAAACTCATATTTCAAATCTTTAAAGAATCAACTTAAAAAGCATTCTGTTTCACAAAACCACACAACAATACATTCATCAAAACCAAATAATAATCCATTCAAATATATAATTACATTCATCCAGGATAATCAACATCACATAAGGCTTATACAATCACCAAATACATTATCTCACATCAGTATCCATATGTAATAATTCCAACATATAAAATATAATTTTCGAAAAGTGCCCCTACCTCAAAACGCAAAATCATAGCCCAAACGCATCACAGAATCCCTTCTGCCTAGACCCAAGATCAACAATCAAAATCCCAGTAGCCAAAATCTCGTTTCCAAGCCACTTTCGCAACAGTCTCAACAACTCTAATCGCAACATACAATAACCGAAACTCAATCGTATAGCAATTAACGCCATAAACCTCAGTGTATGATAATAGAACAGTAACAAAAGGGCTTTCAAATCGAAACGCTTACCGAATCGAAGAAGGAACGGTTGAACCAAAACAACGGCGATCTCTGAACTGGTTCAGCGGCAGCCACCTCAAGCGGCAGCG
Organism: Arachis duranensis; assembly: GCF_000817695.3. Taxonomy (NCBI): domain Eukaryota; kingdom Viridiplantae; phylum Streptophyta; class Magnoliopsida; order Fabales; family Fabaceae; genus Arachis; species Arachis duranensis. The sequence goes on along the minus strand of NC_029780.3, from coordinate 83,097,511 downwards.
ACGACAATTTCCGATTGCACCAACTAAAACCAACATGCAGTGACTACGGTATTTTCGAAATTCAAAAAGGACAGGAACCTCAAATAAAACACTTACCGGCAACTTTTTCGGCAACAGCAGCAGGGTTTTCTGGCGGCCAGGCACGGTGGCGTGACTCAACACAGAACCAGGCAGAGCGGCGGCAGCCTCCAATAACTCTGGTGAGCTTCCTCAACGACGGTGATAGCCGGAGCTTCGGCGGTGCTAATCGAGGCTTACCGGCGGCAGGAACGGTGGCGATAGCTTCGTGCAGCACGGCGGCGCCTGTCCTTTCCCCCACCGCGAGCTCTCTGTCTATCTCTCACGCCCTCTGCTCTTATGACGGTGGCCATGGCTTCATCGATGAGACCAAGCACGGCAGTTTCAGGCCCTCAAACCCTCCTTGCTCGCGTACCCTCTCTCTTCGTGTCTCAGCTTCGACGGTGACTCCTGGTGGACCAGCAGCGACGATGATCGTGCGGGCAGCCACAGCGTGATGAGGCTGGCTCCATGGTGCTGTAGCTCGGGAATGGTGACTCGTGAGGGTGACATCGGCGGGCTCCTTGCGGTGGTTATGACCCTCCTTCCCTCGGCAGCATCAAGCGGCGACGGCAAACCCCAGTGCCACCGGCGCAGGTCCTTGCCTCATTCTCGGATCCCACTCCTCTCATCCTTGCACGACGCGACGGCGCGGCGGCAGTGACGCCCACCAGCGCCGTCCTCCCCCTCTCCTCTCCTCCCCGTTTCTCTTCTCCTACCTTCTGTTTCTCCTTTCTTTCTATCATGCAAGAGAAACGTTGCTGCTGAGTTAGGAAAAAAGAAGGGTTTCGGCTGTAGCTTGGGCATGGGGAAGCAATGGGTTATCGGCTAGGGTCTTAGGATTTCATTTTGAAAATTAGGGTTAAGGGCATTATGGTAATTTTACATAAAATTGGGAATAATATAGTAATTGAAACCCAATGTAAATCCAACACTAATAGTATATGGAAAAATACTATTTGCTCATCAATTTTTACAAATTACTTTTAATAAAATGTCCAAATCAAAAATTTAGAAATAATATAATTAATTTCTCTATTTTCCAAAATAGCAATATCAATATATTAAAATATTGATTATTTAGTCCATATCATATAAAATCCCTATTATTTCATAACTGCCATCTTTATAATTAAAATATAGAAACTAATCCAATAATTATAAAATTGGATAATAAATCCTAATTTATTTCAAATTCAATTAATCAAAACTTGCTCTAATTTTCTTTAATAAAGAAATTTCTGAAATTAAAGCTACAGAAATACTGAATTTGAAATTAGCTAATAATAGCCCTTTTTCAAAAGTTCTGGGTCTTACATCCTACCCACCTTATAAAAATTTTCGTCCTCTAAAATTGATACAAAACAAAAGAAATTTCATAATAGTTCACCCTTAAACACATTTAAGGAAGAAGCAAAAATATCTCAATATATAAACATATATACAGTTTTTCAAATACTTTGATTGTCATATGTATAAGGATGCAAAGGTAGAAGCATGACTGCAAAGCAAACATTACAAGGTAGGCTCAATGCAAAAGGTGACACGGGTCAAACATGTGATAGTAAGGCAAGACATTGAAGGTTATAAAACAGGATGAGGTTATAACGACATGCTCAACATCCGCACACTAATCTCATCTCAAGCTCAAAACTTCAACCTTCCAACTCCATCAAGCACTTTACAACCCCCATATCCGATCATAAGCCTAGCAATTGCAAACCCGTTTGCAAGGAACAATACACCCACAACTCATAACGTGATACACCTACCGCTTCACCTTTCGTATACACATATCACGCCTTAAAGAACTAACGCATCATGTTACTACATCTACAAGTCGCACGTGATATCAAAATAATTCTCGAGTCTACTCAGAAGGATACCAGGTTCAAAAAGGAAAGACACATGTCAAGAATAATACTCATAGATTTGGGAGAATGTATCTAATCCAGGTAAATAAAGACACTCAACCAATGAAGTTTACTAGAAATAAATCGATTGACAACTTCAAAGATAACCCTTGTATCAAAGAAATCCAACAGGACCAATAAGAAGAAAATTTAGTGCATTATTTTGAAACAGATTCAAGCTGAGCCGAAGAAGTATGAGGTTTATAGAGAAGAATCTCTCAAACCAAAGACAAAACTCACAGAACTTCAAGAGCACAATTAAAAATACTTCCGAATACATTGTTCATAAAAGAATAAAAAACTTGCAGGAAAATCACCTCGCAGTCTAAAGAAAAGTTAAGCAACAAATATCCTTCAAGAGAGTAACAAAAGCATAAACGTGACTTTGCTGTAATACAACTTCATGTTGAAGTAGATCATGTAGAATTTTAAAATCAAACTGTACACAAGTTTGGCTAAGAGCAAAAATATTTCCTCAACTATTTTAGAAAGATAGTCAGGTGCACAATCTTAACCAAAAGTAGTTCAGAAGACTCGGAAGAAAAATTAAATGCTTGTTCAAAAACTCTCAAAGTCCATATTCAAACAAGCGTGTATAAAAATCTTAGCAAGGTCGAAAGAGAAAGTTAAGCTCTATTTGGAAAAGAAAATCTGAGGTAAAAATTTGCTTATAATTTGGTAAAGGAAACAAGTGGTGCATTCCAACGAACAGGTTTCCACTAAACAAGGAAGTTCTTCAAAATTTTATCTAAATAGTGCATGCCAACTTTAAAATAATTTTGCCAAAATTTGAACAATGGTTTCACTCTCAATCAAGTAACAGGAAGGAAATAGTTTCCTTGAGATATGCCACTAAGGCGACTGCTGGATTTAACGTGATTTTGAATTGATTTTTGGGTGGTCTGGCCTATTACAGATGGTATCAGAGCCGGAACATGGATCGATGTGCCAGTGAAGGCGCTGGGCTCCCTTAGGGGGTGGATTGTAAGGCCCACATCGGTTGGGGAGGGGAACGAAGCATGCCTTATAAGGGTGTGGATACCTCTCCCTAGCATGACGCATTTTGACGAGTGAGTGTGGGGGCTTTCGGCTAGCATCCCTATCGTCAAAGGCAAAACCGTGAGGCCTTGTGTGTCAAAGCGAACAATATTATGCTAGCGGGTGGTTTGGGCTGTTACATTCTAGATATAATTTTCTAAGCAAGAACATCAAGAAAATCAAGTTTTTTCTATGTTATGTAAATCTCAAATAATTAGTAAATAAGTAACTAATAAATTAATTATTATTCAAAAATAAATAAATTAAATTTGATATTTTAAAAAGATAAAAATAATTAAAATAAAAATTTTGACACTAATTTTAAATATTTTGGTCTTAACCAAAAGTAGTTCAGAAGACTCGGAAGAAAAATTAAATGCTTGTTCAAAAACTCTCAAAGTCCATATTCAAACAAGTGTGTATAAAAATCTTAGCAAGGTCGAAAGAGAAAGTTAAGCTCTATTTGGAAAAGAAAATTCGAGGTAAAAATTTGCTTATAATTTGGTAAAGGAAACAAGTGGTGCATTCCAACGAACAGGTTTCCACTAAACAAGGAAGTTCTTCAAAATTTTATCTAAATAGTGCATGCCAACTTTAAAACAACTTTGCCAAAATTTGAACAATGGTTTCACTCTCAATCAAGTAACAGGAAGGAAATAGTTTCCTTGAGATATGCCACTAAGGCGACTGCTGGATTTAACGTGATTTTGAATTGATTTTTGGGTGGTCTGGGCTATTACAGATGGTATCAGAGCCGGAACCTGGATCGATGTGCCAGTGAAGGCGCTGGGCTCCCTTAGGGGGTGGATTGTAAGGCCCACATCGGTTGGGGAGGAGAACGAAGCATGCCTTATAAGGGTGTGGATACCTCTCCCTAGCATGACGCATTTTGACGAGTGAGTGTGGGGGGTTTCGGCTAGCATCCCTATCGTCAAAGGCAAAACCGTGAGGCCTTGTGTGTCAAAGCGAACAATATCGTGCTAGCGGGTGGTCTGGGCTGTTACATTCTAGATATAATTTTCTAAGCAAGAACATCAAGAAAATCAAGTTTTTTCTATGTTATGTAAATCTCAAATAATTAGTAAATAAGTAACTAATAAATTAATTATTATTCAAAAACAAATAAATTAAATTTGATATTTTAAAAAGATAAAAATAATTAAAATAAAAATTTTGACACTAATTTTAAATATTTTGGCCTAAAGTTGGGCTAATGGACTAAATCGGGTGAATCAGACCCAAGTGGGCTT
>NC_029780.3:83044730-83093179 GCF_000817695.3 Arachis duranensis | reverse complement strand
TATATATATATATATAGATATGCTTGCTTCAGCCTCCTTCTCCTCCAAAATTCATGAAACACACTAAACTTATGGAAGAGGTGGGGAAGCAAACCTAAACCCTTGTCCAATTTCAAATCCACGTAACTTTTAATCTAAAGTTCCAATTGATGAGTCGTTAGCAGCCACGAGTTTGTCTCAGAATCCTTTACAAAATTCACTGAACAATTTGGTAAGAAACTTGAGATTTCTCACCCAAATCATCTCTATTCAGTTTCAAAATTTGGGATTTTGGGTATTAAAGAATTAAATAATTTTGATGGTTTAGGTAAACTCTAGCAGCGGGTAATCACTGAGTTTTATCCATTTGAACCATGGGTAATGGTAAGGAAACCCTAACCCTTGTGAATCTTTGACTTTTATGAGGATTAGAAATTTAAATTATGGCTATATATGAAATTGTATGGTGTTAGATTGAATTCATGTGAAAATTGAAGTCAAAGTGTCGAATTGGAACTAAGTTGTGGTGGATGTAAGTTGGCTGAGTTGGTTTGAAGCCCTTGAGGCTTGCGGAGAAGAGAATTTGTGGCATTTGTGGCTTACAGAGAAATTGGCCAAGGCATGAGTTTGGTTTCTCGTAGATAATATATAATGTAATGTGAAAACTTAGACTAGATGACCGTAGGATAGGTTGAACTATGCGAACTTGTTGAGGTTTAGTGATTTGGTGGATATGTTGAGTTTAATTATGTAAATGTGTGATAATTGATGATTGTGGAGATTGATGAGGATTGATGAATGATTATCAGTTGTGCTATGATTTATTGATAAATTGTATTATTGTTAGCTATTAATTGTTGGATTGGAATTGTTAAAATTGAGTATTGGAATGTTGTGGAAGAGTAAAATGGATGTGGAATTTCTTTGAGTATATTTGATGTTGTTTTGAGGAGTGAAACTTCGATTTGAAATTGAGAATTTGGAAAATAGAGGTTTTCATCTCTTTTGGTAAAAATATATTTTTAATGAATTTCGATGGATGATAACTTGAGCCTCCGATTTTAGATTTGAATGAAATTTGTTCCAAATGATAAGTTTAAGAAATTTAAAACGGTATAAATTTTGTGAAAATAATATTTTTGTAGAGAAAGTTATGGACGTTAGAAGTTGGGTGCCGAAAACTAAATTTTCCTAAGTTGCAGAAAACCAAGATTTTTGGTGTGTGTGAATACGCACGCTAGTGTGCGCACGCACAGACTAGAGGGTGCATTTTGGCTCGTGCGTATGCACGAGGGGGTGTGCGCATGCACACCCTAAGGATTTTGCAATTGTGCATACCCACACTATGATGCGTACGCACAGGCTGGAAAGTTCTTCTGGTGCATGCATACACACAGCAATAATGTGTATGCACAAGCCCCATTTTTCAACAAACTCAGTTTTTCCTTGTTTGACTGTTCTGGCAAGCTTGTAAACCTCCAAAACCACTTTTTTGATAAAAATTCACTATTTTTAAAATATTGACCATTCTTCTGATTTTTTCAAACTTCTAAAAACTCTGTTTAAAGTCCTATAGCTAGGTTTTTAGCTACGGAATAGGGGTAAGGATGTTGATGGAAATTAGTTCTGGTATCAAAGGAGATTTGAGAAGTGAATTATTAATTCAATGAGATGTTGAAGGTGATGAATGAGATGATGATGAATGAGTTTGATTTAGATGATGATTATGGAATAAGATTTGAGATACCAAGTAAGATGCAACGGTGTTATCCACTTGCTCCAGATAAGAGATGAGGAAGAAGAATGATGAGGTTGGCTATGAGAAAGAGGAAGGTTAAGGACTGAGTTAAAATTATGAATTTTGAAAGAATGTGACTGAATAATAATGGATTTGATAATGAAAAAGACATAATTAATGGCAATGATGATATTGATGAGTTGGATGTGGGGAAGATGGTAGGGCGCTAATCCCTCGATTCATTCCCCCACATTCTTTGTGATTTGTGATTGGTTGGATGTGGGGAAGGTGGTAGGGTGCTAATCCATCGATTCACTATTGGATATGTCGGGTTCTGACAGTATAACCGATGTGTGAGCTCATGGCTAATAGGACAGACATGCATCATGTGCATTTGTATAATTTGTATGAGTTTGCATTTGCTTTGGTTTTTCTAATTGCTTATATGTGATTAATTGCTATCTGAGCTATTTGCTATAACTACTATCTATACTTATGCTTTCCTTGTCTGTTTTGTATGTGTGTGCAACTGAGAGATTCCTCATATGATGGGGACGTGATGAAAATTGTTCCACTGGAGTTTCAGAGGCAGAAAGTGAAGTATTAAGTTAGGGTTAGATTTAGAACTTGAATCTCCTTAGATAGATTACCAAGATTTCTAATTTAGAATTAATTTTAAGTTTAAGTTTGATCCTGAGTGTCAGAGTACTAGGAATGCCTTTGGGTTTCCTGGGATCCTATATATTATCTATGTGGGTACCTTTACCATGCTAAGAACCCCCGGTTTTCATTTCATACATATGTTGGTGTTTTCAGAAGCAAGATGTGAGGCACCGCACTGAGCATTATGGAGACTCTTTGGACGTGAAGAACTCTTGGGTGTTAGAGTTGTATTTTGTTTATATTTATATATGTGTATTGATTCTTCACCTTGTATTATTATGTTTTGTCCCTCTTAGAGGCTGACTTGGAGAAACATGTGCATTTATCACGTCTTTTAGGTTGTTAGGTTGTATAAATAGATATTCTAGCCTGCCTTTACTTCGCAGGCAGAGTCTAGAGCTTGATTATGTAACTATCTTTTGGAACTCTACTTATATAACATGTCTCTTGGTTTTTCTGTATAAGCTTTCGATTTTAAAACTTTTCGAGTGTGACAATTGTCTGGTCTTGATTTCTGCTTAGCTTTTCCTTCAAGGTTCTTAGTTAAAATTCTTTTCAACTATATTATATACATATTCTTATTTTTAGAGGTCATAGCACCTCACCACTTCTGATTTACATTCTAGATGTAAAGCTCTGCGTGGTAGAGTGTTACATATTACCTTATGGCCGAAACATTCTAAGAAAAAAACTATGATCATGCCTTAAATATTTTTAGAGAAATTGATATGAGATTAAAGAAGAGGATGAGAAGAACTCTTTAATCAGTTTAAATTTTGATAAAAGTTTTTCTTGTAAAGTTAGCCAAACTTAGAGTTTGGAACCATGGGAGCTTTTGGCATTAATTTTCTCTCTCTTTCATGTGTTCAAGTTCCCGTAGAAGGAAATAAATAAAGAATAAGAAGGTGGCTTATATTAAAGGGGCCGTGGCATAATAAGGGGGTGATAAGGATGTATTATATATAATATTAAAAACACATTTGGTAGATAATTATTAAAATTAGATTTATTAAAATACATAATATTTACTCTATTAGAGTAATCACATTAGCTATTAATATATATAATATTAAAAACTAATTATCTCATCCATAAAAGATTTATTAGAATGCATTAACATAACTAAGTTTATTGGAGAGTGCCAATCTTAAACTTGTGTCAATAAATTTTGGGCTCAATTATTATATTATTAGACTTATCTCAACTTATAAAAAACTAAGTAAACTAAAAACACAGTAATAATAATAATATATTATTATTAGTTAAGATGCTTTCAATAAAAAGTAGTTGTTTAACCGCAAAATTAAGCTATTACACATAAGATTCTTATCATTGATCTTAACAAAAAAAATAATATATCACAATCATAAATATCAAATAAAAAATAAAATACTAAACTTAATAAGAATTCACCATATATCACTTGCTTCGTTCAGTGTTATAGACAATTTTTTAAAGTCTTGCTCAAAATTTTTAAAGATTCTGATATCACTTGTTAATTTAGAATTCAAATATGGACCACTAAAATCATATTTTTCAATGACATCAAATAAGTCAAAAATCATTTGCTTATGCTTTTCAAATTTTTAAGAATTGAATCAAAAAGCTGAATTTAACCAATAACCAACGACATAAAAATTTTTGTGAAGCTGTGAATTCCAACATGTATATAAAATTTTTAAATAGAGATCCACAAACTTCTTTTCTTTTATTTTTGAAACCTCTCACCATTCTTTCTCTAGCCTTATAAATAATTTGATAAAGAAAACTCATTGTAACTCTATTTTCATTATCAACAATATACAATACACGAATAAGTGGATCAGTAACCTTAATAATATTAGTGCATTGACTCCAAAATTTAGAATTCAAGACTTGATTCACAAATATATTTAGCTTTAATTTTTTTGAAGTAAGTTGAGCTTGTCTATTTTTTAGATGTCACCACAGCTCTCAAAGCATCCTTTTGAACTAAACTACTTTATAAAGCAATGAAGTTAGTGACAAAACAAGTTGGAGCTGGTTGAAGTATATATTTTCTGTCCACTTGTAAATTTTCTCATCAAGTATAATGGATGGCAATGATTATATATCTACTTTGTAATTATTGAAGCTTGTGACACAATTTCACTCACTTCTTCCAACTTTCTAAAATCCTAGGACATCAAATTAATAGAATGAGCAGCACAAAGAGACTAATATAATTTAGAAAATTAAGATTCTAACAATCTATTAGTAGCAACATAATTCAGAATATTATCTATCACTACATGTACAATATTTTTCAAACCAACAAATAATACAATATTTCTAAACAACTTAAACAAGACATCAACAATTTTTGAGACATGAAAAACATTTCAGGTATTAAATTTGGCTAAAATGATTTTACGATTAATTATGTATTAAATATTTCAGGTACAAATTGATTTGAAATTATAATTAAAAGGGTAGTGTTGCTGGTTTGTTATATTAGAAAAGTATAATCTTATCAAGAGCAAGAATTGATGAGAATTAAGAAGAGACAACGGTTGTTATTAATAATGAAAATTATTATGACAAATACGATTAATGATGGACATTTGGAATTGCAATCGGACTTGGAAGGGCAAATAATTGTTATATTATAAGAACATCATCAAGCATCAATAAAGACTAAGAAAATGCAATAGATACATCAAAGCACGTTGGAAAAAATTTTTTTTGTCGCGTCTTAATATCATATCTTCAGATTTTGATTTTGAGTATTTTAATTTAAAAAGAAAAAGGCATATTTTCTGATAAAGATTTTAATAATAAAAACCAATGAAAGAAAAGAAATGAGCATAGGAAGAAAAACCAAAATAAATTTTTTATTAGATATGAGTTATAATTTTGGTTTTGTTCAGTCTTAACATCTTGGTTTAATTTGTTTGGGTTTATGAACTTTGAAATTGAAGCTTCTTTTATCTTGAAATAGAACGATTTGAGTTCATTTATATTTGTTATTGTCTTTGAATTAGTATTTATAATCCTTCATTATTCTCTTATGCTGAAATTAGTTCTTTCTTTTAAAATTAATAATAATTGAACTCTAAGTCTTTAAATTATTAAAATTTTGATACTATATCATAATACTACATTATTATTAATTATATGAAGTCGTTGTAATACTTTTTACTATCAGAGTAGCGCAGCTGAAAGCGTGACATTTGGATAGTAAGAGTGTTACATGTATGTAATAATGACTCATATAGGATTGATATATATACTTTAATTCTTTAGACCTTTTAATATACATGCTACCTCATGACTTTCTCTTCTAATCTTTTTTATTTATATTTATCTTGTGGTAATATTAAATAGATAATAATTTTTTAAAAAACATTTTTTTAATTTAAATTTATAGTTTCATATATATAATATTTATAATTATATATTTATAATAAGATCATCTTTTTATTTTTTATTATTTCTAAATATTTTTTTATTTTTTTTGTTAAATTTTTTATTTTATTTTTTATTATTTCAAAATATTTTTTTATTTTTTTTAGTTCAATTCTTTATTCTCTAACTCGACTAGACTTATTTATATATATATATGAAAAATTGGTGTACAAATATCTTTCACAAAATATTTTTCATCATATATAATTTATTAAAAATATATTTATTAAATCGAAGAGTAAAATATATAATTTTTTAGTTTTAATACAACAAGCACACGCACACGCACACACACAGAGAGAGAAGATTATCACATATTTTATTATATAAAAATAAAAGTTTTTTTATAAATAAATACAAAAAATATAAGTATTTTTTATTCATTGAGATTAATTATTATACAAAATATTTTTTAGAATATTAAAAAATTATATTAAAATAATATTTTAAACTACAACATAAAAATATAAAATAATTAAAATTTATTTTATATTACTTGACAAATAATTTGATTATTATATTTAAAATTTATTAACTATTTACTTTGTTAAATATATTATTATATAATATAATTTTTATCAAAATATTTGTAAAAATAAAATTTATTTAAAAAATTATATATAATACATAAAAAAATTAACTTGTTTTAGTTTTGTCAATTTTTTGGAAAAACTAAAAAAATAATATAATTTATTTTTTCTAATTCTTTTTTACAAATATATATAGGTCTAATTACATATAATAATTGATCTGCATTTTAATTCAGATAGTATAATATATATATATATATATATATTGAAAGAAGTATAAAAAAATAGTGTATTTATGTGATTATATTTCCGTAATAACCTGACTTTGTATATAGTTTTAATATTTTTAATTGCTTCATGCTTCCGGCTGCGCCACTTTGATAGCTCGAGTATTACGATGACTTTTAAAATATTTAATACTAAAATATGAGCCTGTTTAAAACTTAAAACTAAATATTCAAATCTTCTATCCATCTGTTACAGTACTGATTACAATACTTACAAATAATACATAAATATATATACATCATACCAATATACAAACTTCACATATCAAAACTCCTATCCTCCTGCAAAAATTACTAGAAATAAAGGTGAGGGAAAAATAAAAACTAAGATAATACAAAATAATGTCGAATAAATTGAAAATGAATATAACTCTTCTAAAGCTCCGTCACCCATATCCTGAAAAGGGAAAAACCTGTAGGGGAGTAAGAATATTGTCCTCGAAAGGGTTCTCACTATAAGGTTATAGAATTGCTACAATAAGATACGAGAATAAAACCGTTTTTAAAGTACAATAATTAATAACCGCTTTATGCTTCTTTTCAAAACCAAACATTTAATATTCAAAATCCAAAATCCTTTCTAAAAGGAAAAGCTGTTAATTTCTCAAAATCTAAAAGCCTTTTTAAAAGTTTTTCCTACCGTGATGACGACGGTGGCTAGGCTGCCTTTCAGCGACAGCAACATGCACGAACGGCAGCAGCAGTTTCTCCCTCTTCATGTCGCATCGTTGTTTATCCCCAATTTTGGTTATGTTTCTGGATTTGTTAATCAGATTGTTAATCACATGTTTCTTATTCTGATTTTGTTAATCCACCAAGTTTGATTCTGATTTTGAATTTGTTAATCACATTGTTTCCAATTTTGATTCTTTGTTCTTCTACTTCTATTACTTCCACATTTGATTTTTCTTATTTTGATGCTTTTGATTTTACTTCTGTTTTTAATTCTGCATATGATTCTTTGTTCTTTTAATTTTGATGCTTGTGTTACTTCAGTTTGTGCTTCTATTTCTATTTCCAGTTTTGCTTCAACTTTTGTTTTCAATTCTGCTTATGCTTCATTGTTGTTGCTGAAGAAGAAGAGGAGGAAAAAAAAGAAAAGATGACTTCATTATTTTTGCTTTTGATTAATTGTTCTTGTGCTTTTAATTCAGATTCGGATTTGGATTCAGATTCATTATTCTTGTGCTTTATTGTTTTCTCTTTTGATTCATTGGTGCTGATTTTATTATTGTTGTTGCTGGTGATTTTATTTTTGTTGTTGCTGTTGATAGAGAAGAATAAATCTTAGGGACTATTTTATAAGCAAAAAAAAAGATTGAGGACGAAAAAAATTTTCAGCCCCTATCTTTGGGACCAAAATTGTACTTAACCCTATTAAAAAAGTATAATCTTATCAAGAGCAAGAGTTGATGAGAATCAAGAAGAGACAACAGTTGTAATCAATAATGGAAATTATTATGACAAATACGATTAATGATGGAGATTTAAGGGTATGTCTAAAATGAGTACAATAATTATGTGCTTATTGGATGTGCTATACTTATATAGACTGTAACACCCTACCACACTGAGCTTTACGCTTAAGTCGTAAAACAGAGGTGGTATGGTATTACGACCTCTAAAATAAAATGTGTACATGTAATAGCAGAAAGATTGTAATATAATAGGAGCCTTGAAGAATAGGGAAAATAAAAAATCGGAAAATAAAAGCGCAACGCTCAAGAAACAAGTTAACTTGCGTGCTAAGAAAGTTATAACCATCAAGCATAGGAATATAAAAGTAGGAATAGAGTGCCAAAGATACAAAATAACAAACTCCTAACTCAGCACGTGTAGTCAAGACTGGCCAGAGAATATTTACACATATATATGTATATATACATATCCAAAATCCAAATGTACATAACCAAATCCTGCCTCTCCATAAACCTCTAAGAGGATCAGAAGAACAAGTTATGTGGAAAGGGAGAAAGCTAAGTACATATATATACATCACTATACATATATATAGCCAAGTATGGAATGAGAACTGGAGGTTCTCAGTATAGTAAAGATGCCACACACATAATATATAAGGTCCTGGGAATGCCAGAGGCAATCCTAAAACGCCGACACTCAGATCATAGAGCTTAAACTATTAAACAGAAGGCATAAAAGGTGGTTTTCTAAGAGTATCTAAGCCTAACTTAACTTAGCCTTATATCTAAGTCCCATACTGTCATTCCTCCATACCTCCATCTCTGTCAATATTTCACAGACAGATAAACAAATAAAGGCAAGCACAAGAAGATTACAAATATTGCAAGTAACAAATATACATTTAGCATGGCAAGTACACTTAGGCACACCCAGTTAATGCACAAGCAAGTAATTCAAATAATATGCATATGATGCATGCCTGTCCTATAGCTGATGAGGCTCATCTGTCGGTTATCCAGCCAATCCGACAAGTCTGAAAACCTTAGACTCTCCCTCGACGTGCATCCCCAAGAGTCTATGCATAGCTTTTTCTCAAATAATCAATATTGTTCAATGGGGGTTAATATTTCCGGGAATTTATAAATGCCCGGTCACCCTTACGTCGTATGGTCAACAGAGTATCAAGTTTTCAACCTGGTAGCCGTGGTGGCAAGCCACGGTACTTTAACCAGGGAATCTCGTATCTCAAATCATTTAATCATTTAAGCCAAATATTATACATAATCATTCATTTGAATATCCAACCAAGTATCATATATGATTTATCTGTAACATTTCATAATCAATTCATCACTTTTCAACTTTACTTCACTTTCAAGTTATTCCATCTCCTAATTTCATCTGATTATCAGGTTTAATACTACTATTTATAACTAAATGAATGAAAACAGAGGTTTAGAGGTTTGAAATAGGTTTTAAAACTTCAAAAATCATGTTTGCTAGGACAGAGACCACGCATACGCGTGGCTCACGCTTGCGCGTGGGAGTGTGAAACTGCAGCTCGTGCGCGCGTCTCTGTGTCATGCGTACGTGTGGGTGAAGACTTCATGTCACGCGTGCGCATGGGACTAGTAGCGTACGCATCGCCAAGATTTCATGCCACGCGTACGCGTGGACGTGCGTTCTTTAAAAATAACAGAATCAGTAGCAAAGCTGCAGAGTTGCAACCAAAACTAGTTTTAAGTTCCAATCTTCCAACACCCATAACTTCTTCGATTTAAAATATTTTTCACCCGTTCTTTAAATGGCATAAACTTCATAAACTCAATTTTTACTTTAAAAAAAATTGGAAGCAAATTGAGGATCCGAAAGCCAGGTTATGCCTCGCTGAAGTTTGGCCAAAAACTAACTTTTTGCGAAACCCCCTTTAAACCTCATTCGCATCCAAAATTTCCATTCCCTTCCTTACCAAACTTACCATTCCAACTTTATATACCACTAACAAGACTCAACATAATTCTACACCATACTCTAACCATGCTTTCAATCACAATTCATTAACATTGTACATCTTAACAAATTCATCATGGCTTTATTCAATATATTTGCAATCTCATAACCACCAACTTACTCATGCTTTATTGCTACCTCAATATAACAACAACCTCCATCACATAATCAAATCACATCATAAATATCAAGAACACTAAGCATTAGGTTAAGTTTTGACAGAACCTTACATATTAAATGCAAGAAACCTAAACCATTCCTTGGCCGATTCCCTCGTAGTGATCAAGGCAACTTATTTAAAACAAACACAGCCCTTCCAAAATTTATTAAACACTAGGCTTAGGTTCCTCCAAGTTCTAATATTCACAATTCCAAGCTCCAATTATTTATTCACAATCTAATACACATTTATAACACATATATACTCAATTTAATACTCAAAGCTCAAATTCAGTGAAATTAAAATGAAATTATGGTTTTCTCGCCTTACCCAAGCTTCACATAAGAAAGAGTGAACGTTTTCCTAGAGCTAATTGGATCCTAAAACATCAAAAGTTAAAGAAATTCAATACCCATACCATACTTTCAAGAATTGGGGAAAAGGAGTGGCTGGGAGTTTTTAATGGCTTACCTATGAAATTGTACCGGTAGAAATGTAGAGCTCGATGCGGTGAATGGGTGGCCGCAAACAGTGCGACGATCGGAGTTCAGACGAAGGAGTTACGACAAATTAAATTTACCGTAAGGGTTCGGGACACTTTTCTTTCTCTTCTCCCCTGTGAGTGCTTTAGCTTCATTTCTGCAGAAATGAGGGAGAAGTAAGGCTTGCGTTCATTCAATAGGTTGGTCCGGTTAGATCAACGGCCCGTTTCAACTAATTTGGTCTGTTCGGTCCAATTTTAGACCGATTTCTTCGAAATTAGTGTCAAAATTCTCGTTTCGATGAGCTCTATCCTAATTTGATATAGTATTCACATTTCTAATTTCTTTATTAAAAACTAATTTATTGACTAATTATTTACTAATTTAACGGGGTTTACATAGACTATTAGATTTTATTAGATGAAAATTAAAGGCAAATATAAAAGAATAGCATTGATGGACTCTAGTAAATATAGAATATCTTGGTACATAAATAAATGCTTTAAATGACAATACTTTAATACATAATACTTTAAATGGCAATAAAATCTTTTATGCTTAAATAGTTAAATATAAAATATATAAATACAAAATATATGAGTATTTTTATTCATTAAGACTAATTATCATGCAAAATTTTTTTATAACATTAAAAATTTATATTAAAATAATATTTTAAACTGTAACATAAAAATATAAAATAATCAAAATTTTGTTTTAGATTACTTGATAAATAATGGGATTATTATATTCAAAATTTATTAACTAACTACTTTTGTTAAAGATATTATTATATAATATAATTTTTTTATCAAAATATTTTAAAAATATAATTTATTCAAAATATTATATATAATACATGAAAATGTTTAACTTTTTCATTTTTTGAATTAATTATTTGGTTTGACAAAAAAATAATTGTATAACATAAAAAGAGAAGCATATTTGTTATTTTTATATTTCACTCTTAAGATTTGGCAAGATATTAATGTTAGGGGGAGACTCATATAAAGATGGCCAAAATAACTTTTTTTAAAGTTGTTGACGTGTTATTCTATAATTGGTGTTTTATAAAATCGGTTAATAAAATTTATTTTTAAACTAGATACTTAAAATCTGGTTCGACCTAGCTGGTTTGAATAAACCGATCCGAGTCTTTTCTTTTTTTGTCATTTTCTTCAATCTCCCAAACGATGTCGTTTCATAATCCCTTCTCCTCCCTTAACCTCACTTTCATAGAAGCTCTCTCATCTCTCATATCTCATTGACCCAAGTTTTCTCCTTCTATCAGCATCATCCGACAAGCTCGTCATCGGTCTCCTCCGTCTCCGATCTCGCGTGCCTTCCTCGCCCTCGTCGTCACTAGCGGCAGTAGCAGCAGCTCCCCGACCTGGACGTCGTCGCCGCTCCGTCTCTTGTCGCTGCCTCGCAATCAGTTTCGTGCCGTCATTGCGCCCGTCGACGTCGAGATAGAAGCAGCAGGTCCTCGACTTCCTCCTCGCCTTCAGCAACTCCTCGGCCTCCTTCGCACAACCTGGTCCCAATCCGGTGAGTTTTCAACAAATTTTTCTCTTCGTCTGTTTTATGTTTGGTTGTTGTGTTTGATTTTTTTTGTCAAAAATAATCACATTGAGTGAAGATCACCAATATGGACACATGGGTATTCATAAAAAGATGAACTGTATGAATGATTGAAGCTAAAATTGAGATTTTTACTATTTTATTAATAATTGTATAATTGGGATCAAATAGAATTAAATGGGTTATGCAAAAAACTGGTAACTAAAATTAAAATGGATTTTGAAATAAGAAGTAGTGAATTTAAAGTGTTAGAAAGATGCCAATCATACATAGAACTCACAGAAGAAGAAGAACAAGAAGAACTTGGAGGTGTAGTAGCACTAGTAGTGTTCCAATCACTATCACTCTTGTCATGATCAGCATTATTCTTTTGAATGCTTGGTTGTTGAAGCATTATCACCTCTTTTGTGTCCCTTAATTCTAAGTTCTTATTAGGTGCAGTAGATCGAGTAGGTGCTCTTCTCTTGGAAGCTTTTAATGCAGCAATTGTCAATGGTGGGAGGAAAGGAGGAATAATCATTCAAAGATTTCATGAAGCAATAAATTTTTCTCCTGATCCAACGTGAGTTCCAATAGTTCTTTATCTCATTGTATGTTCTTCTTGGTAAATGCCTTGCTATCACTAACCACCTACATTTATTACATACCAAACAAAACATCATCAAAATAGAATTAACTATTTCCCACTCAGATACAAGAAACTACTTTGGTAAATTATGATTTATTCATTTCTTTAAAACTGTAAACACATACTAATTTGCATATTCTTATATCACTGTTCAACAAAATGACCCAGTAACCATTTTGCATCAGGAGCCCAGACGCCTAACAAGACTCCTCTTGACATGCATTTGAAAAACAACAACATAGGATGGAATAAGAAGCAGAGGTTCTCAGTATGGTAAAGGTGTCACACACATAATAGATAAGGTCCTGTGAATGACAGAGGCAATCCTAGAACACCAACACTCAGATTATAGAGCTTAAAATATTAAACAGAATCCATAAAAGGTGATTTTCTAAGAGTATCTAAACTTGACTTAGCTTAACCTTAAATCTAAGTCCCATACTACCATTCCTCCACACCTCCATCTCCGTCAGCATTTCACATACAAATAAACAGATAAAGGCAAGTACAAGAAGGTTACAAATACTGCAAGTAACAAATATACATTTAGCATGGCAAGTACACTTAGGCAAACCCAGTTAATGCATAAGCAAGCAATTCAAATAATATGCATATGATGCATGCCTGTCCTATGGCTGATGATGCTCATCTGTCAGTTATCCAACCAACCCAACAAGTCCAAAAACCTTAGATTGTCCATCGACGTGCATCCCCAAGAGTCTATGCATAGCTTTTTCTCAAATAATCAATATTGCTCAATGGGGATTAACATTCTCGGGAATTTATAAGTGTCCGGTCACCCTTACATCGTAGGGTCAACAGAGTATCGAGCTTTCAACCTGGTACATGTGGTGGCAAGCCACGGTACTTTATCCAGGAAATCTCGTATCTCAGATCAGTTAATTATTCAAGCCAAGTATCATACATGATCATTCATTTAATTATCAAGCCAAGTATCATACAAGATCATCCGTAACATTTCATAATCAATTCATCACTTTTAAGCTTTACTTCAACTCCAAGTTATCCCCATTTCTTAACTTCATCTGATTATCAGGTTTAATACTATTATTTAAAACTATAGGAATGAAAATAGAGGTTTAGAAGTTTGAAATGGGGTTTAAAACCCAAAAATCGTGTTTTCTAGAACAGAGGCCACGCAACGCGTGGCTCACGCGTACGCGTGGGAATGTACAAATGCAGCTCGAGCGCGCGTCCCCTTGTCACGCATACATGTAAGTGGGTACCTCATGTCACGCGTGCGTGTGGACGTGCTTGCTGGTCCATCACGCGTATGCATAGGGCTACTCCCATTTGCGCAACCAAAATTCCATCCCATGCATACACGTGGACGTATGTTACTTCAAAAAAATTAGCAAATCAACCAGAAAGTTGCAAATCCGTGGTAAGTTCAGCTGCAACATTATTTATTTCACATCCAAACTTCTAATGGGCATAACTCAATTGTTTTAAATTGTTTTCCTTCCATTCTTCAAACGGCATAAACATCACAGATCCAATTTTCATTTTAAAACAAGTTGGAATCAATTTAGGGGTTCAGAAGCCAAGTTAAAGCATGCCGAAATTCGGCCGAAAACCAACTTTAGAAAAATGCTTCAAACCTCTTTTTCATTCAAGGTTTTCATTTCATACACTACCAAACTTATCAATACCATCATCATGTACCAACAACAACACTCAAATAAACTTTACATCAACTCATCATCCACCATTCAATAATATTACATAAATTTCATATTCATCACTCTTCCTTCAATACATATATAACCATATAATCAATGATTCTTCCTTCAATACACATATAACCATATGATCAATAATTCAAATCACCTACAAGCTAATTGGATCCTAAAATATCAGAAATTAAAGAAATTCAACGTCTCTTCTAATATTTCAAAAAATTGGGAAAAAGAGTGGCTAAGAGTAATTAGTGGCTTACCTAAGAAATTGTTCCGGTAGAAACATAGAGCTCAACATCGTGAACGCGTGGCTGCAAACAGTGCAGCAATCAGAGCTCAGACGGAAGAGTTTCGGCATGTTGAAGGTTGCTGTTAGGTTTCGGCGTTCTCTTCCTCCCCGGCAGCGTTCAGCTTGCTTCAGCTGAAATGAAAAGAAGAAGAAGTGTGGGTCCATTTAGAGGTTGGCCCAGTTAGGCTCACGGCCCAGTTTGGGTTCGGTTCAACCGGTTCGGTTTCTTCGGTTCAATCTTGGTCCATTTTTTTTGAAATTGGTATCAAAATTCTCGTTTTGATGAGCTCTATCCTAATTTAATATAATATTCACATTTCTAATCTTTCTTATTAAAAAATAATTTATTGATAAATTATCTATTAATTTAACGGGATTTACACATATAATAACTGATTTGCATTTTAATTCAGATATATATATTATTTTGAAAAAATGTATAAAAAGAAATAATGTATTTACGTGATTATATTTTTGTAATAATCTGACTTTGTATAAAGTTTTAATATTTTTAATTGCGTAAGTTTGATTAGTTTAGGTCTCACTAATATAAGTAAATATATAATAAACATAGCACATTCAATAAACATAGCACATTCAATAAACACATAATTATTGTGCTCATTTTAGACATATCCAAAATTTAGGATTGCGATGGGCCTTGGAAGAACAAACAATTGTTATATTATAAGAACTTCATCAAGCATTAATAAAGACTAAAAATCCAACAGATACATCAAAGCACGTTGATTTCTTTTTTTTTTCGTTAAGTCTTAATTTCATATCTTCGGATTTTGATTTTGAGTCTTTCTATTTAAAAAAAAAAGGCACATTTTATGATAAAGATTTTAATAAAAAAAACAAAGGAAAGAAAAGAAATGAGCATGGGAAGAAATTGAAGCTTCTTTTATCTTGGAATAGAACGATTTGGATTCATTTATATTTTTTGTTATCTTACAAATATGCGGATCGAATCGATATGCAGATCGAATCGGATTGGATCAAAATTTAAAAATTACGGATAGTGAATTCGATACGATCTGATAATTTTATTGCAGACCGGATCGATATTTTGACTATATCTGATCCGATCGAATTCGCGTTCGTCCCCATTTTAAATTGGTATTTATAATCCTTCATTCTTTTATACTGAAATTAATTCATTCTTTTAGAATTAACAATAATTAAACTCTAAATCTTTAAATCATTAAAATTTTGATACTATATCATAATACTACATTACTATTTCATTATCTCAAAAACATAAAATAAATAAAACAACACAAATAATTATATCTCTATCAAAAGAGTTAACCATTTATGTAAATAAAAATTATAAAATATGAACTTATATAAGATTATCATCATGTGCAATATACTTGTCCAAAAAATTCCGATGTAATACATTTTTTAACATAACAATTAATTATAAATAAAAATCCAAATAATTTGTGATCAATTTTAGCATAACAAGTCAATTTTCTTTTCTTTTCTTTCGTTTCTTTTTATTTTATTTTTGTGGGTTTTGTCCTAGTTGGTTGATTCTTTCTTTTCAGTAAATATCATCATACCGAAATTTCAAATTTCTTTTTTGTTATTAACTTATGATTTGTGATCAATTTTCTTATAAATTACATATTTAGTTAAAAGATTATTTAAATAATGTATATTAAAATGGGATCATTTTAAAAAATATATATATTTCCCTAAACATGATTCAAAAGAAAAAGGTTCATTATTTTTATTTCTGTATTTTAAAAAGTATAAAATATTTCAAATCAAAATAAATTTTAAAACAAGACATATTTCTATGTTGCATTAAATATTCAATGTTCAAGAAATAGTTTAAGAGAAATAATAATCAAACCAAAGAAATGAACAACAAAATTAAATAATCCCGAGATATTATTAAAGAAAAACCCACGCGGAGTATGGTTGGAATCATAGGATTAAAAATAATTTAATTTGTAGTGTAGTATGTATAAATAAATAAGATTGGAGAGACTATATTAGCACGGTCTTATTATAATAAGTCTAGTTTAAGGGCTCTTAGATTATAATAATCCTTTATAATTTGACAGCTTATGTTAAAAAATCCATAATTGAATCTGAATCACGTGTGTTTTACATAGAAGCATTGATGAGGCTAGAGGGTGACACCATATATGTTACCGCATGGACGTGACGTATTGTGTTAATGGTTGTTAGAGGCCATGCATACGAAACTACGTACCTAATTAAGAAGCTAATAAGGTGTACTTACTCCAATCGCCACACTATAAATACCGAGCTGCTGTGGTAGGCTTGGCATCCCAACCCAAACTCACATCTCATTTCATTTCCAAAAACTACAAAGCCATAGCCATGGGTGTCTCATTTAACTTGCACAAATTTGCCCCCACGAACTCCAAAGAGATCAAATTCCAAGGAGATGCAACCATTACGGATCACAATGTCATTCGACTCACCAACTTGGACAGCGATGGCAACCTCTTTCTTACGACGTCGACTTGAGCACTAAGCTTCCTCAAAAGGTTGCGGTAGGGCTATCTGCTTCAACTGGGCAATACTCGCAAAATACCGAGATCTTATCTTGGACTTTCAAGTCCAACTGAAGAGGAACAACGATGACTATTAAATAAGGCGACCCTCTTCCTATCTTATCGCCAGATTGTGTTGTGTTTTTAATTTTAATTTGAGTAAATAAGGACAAGCCTACTAGTCTTTAGTTTGTCTCAGTAAGTAATATGCCACTACGGATAAGGCAAGGATAGTCCACTGTTGTTATTGGTCTCTTCAATGTGCATTTCGTCCATCTTTCTTTGTTTGGGTTTAGTTTGTTGTCTTCAATGATATATGCTTGCTTTTCTTTATGTTTGTGTTTCTGTTTTTTCTTTCTTTTTTTTCCTTCTTTTAAAAAGTAATATAAAATATCGTTTTGAATAGATTATATTTTTAGATAATTACATTGACAAATGATCAAGTGTCAAAAGTTAATGAGTTAGAGCGACAAAATATTTAAGATATCAAACTGTATATACGATGAAGCTTGATAGTTATTTTTATACAGTTTTTACATCTTTAATCACTCACAACTAGAAAATGGATTAATACAGACAGATTTACAGGCAGATTTGGTCTTTATTACAGACAGATTTTTGGTTACCGACGAAATTACCGACAGATTTTGTCCCTCTGTAAAAGTCCCGTCGGAAATTATTTACCAACGGATTTTTTTCGTCGGAAAATTACAGACGGATTTTTACCAGTTACCGATGGATTTTCCTCTGTAAATTTTCTATCCATTTCCCAAAGGCGATGAACTTTTCGACGGATTTTCCGTCTGTAATTACAGACGGATTTTCAGACGGATTTTCCGTCTGTAATTACAGACGGATTTTCAGACAGATTTTCCGTCTGTAATTACAGACGAAATTTTCGACAGATTTTCTATCTGTAATTTGAACTTTGGAAAATCACCCCACGTTCTGATTACAGACAGAAAATTCGTCTGTAAATCCGTCAGTAAGGTAAAATAATTTTTTTTATTTTTCTAATTACAAAATAAACTTGTTTTCATACAAAATAAATATAAATTTAATACAACTTTTTATCTAATTTGTATTCGAATATTTATAATATTTCAAAAAATAAACAAATTCATCGTATTATGAAGTATTATAAACAAGCAAGTCAATATAATTCAAAACATAAACAAAATGTATTGATCATCAACTATAATTCCTAGTATATTGTTCAACCATACTAAAACTATAAGCTATAGTCTTCAGTGTCATCTTCATCCTCATTCGAAGACATTGAGGGTGGCGGTGGTGGCGGTGGTAGTGGAACTGCGCTAGAACTACTTGACGCTCTAACCTTCTCATAATAGCTAACATAAGCGCTTGTGTGGCTGAAACTTGAAAGTATTTGTTCATCTACTTCTTCTTTGATTTGTTTGCATTGGACTGAGCATATGCAGTTCCTGGTGTCAAAAAATAGAACATGGACAGATTTCAGAAGCCTAGTAATATTTTATAGCATAAATACAATCGCAAGATCACATACAAACTGTAAATTGCATGTTTATGAATGCTCCTCTTTAGAAGATTTATTTCTAAATGTGAACACCACCTAATTAAACTTGCCAACTCTCCATTGAATCTTATTTCAAAGAAGGCCTAAGATTTTTCAGTGACTTTGGGTTAACAGAAAATAAAAGAAATTAAGGGTTGGATTTGAAGTTATCCACATTTGGTGTCAAATATAAAACAAGAAGCAAAAACAGATAGTCAATGGCAATAACATCCACCTTCCTAATTAAAATAGTTTGGGAGTAAAACCAAATTCAAGCATTTCCAAATACCATCACCAACAATATGCTCAGACAATTAGAAAGAGACATGATGTACTACCTCTGGGTTCTGAAGAAATTCAGCTATGTCAATTGAACATGAAGGGCATTTCATAACATTCTTCTGTGCTCGCAAGGTGCACCCACCTTCGCTTCCCCTCTTTCTGATAAAGCTTTTGCCAGAAAAGGCACCCTCCAAACAGGATTTGCAGAAGTTGTGGCCACAAGGAGTTGTCACAGGGACACTCAACACCTTGCGACACAAGAGGCAAGCAAACTCCGCAAAATTGATGAAGCAAGAAGCAAGAAGCAAAATTATATCAACTTAAGAATCTCATACACAGTAATAACTGCAAAGGCATCAAATCAAAATTTGTAGTCTACATGTGATTAAGATTTAACCAAAAGAAAGAAAAAGAAAATCAAACTAATTAATATATTTTTTTTCTTTTTGAAAGAACAAAATAAAATTATCAACTAAAAAATATTAATCTACTAAACTTTTTTATTATATTCAAAATTTATCTAGTCTTTTGAACTAAATGCTAAAGTTTATAAGTAGGAATTAGCTTCTTAAAAATGATATTATTGTTGAAAACACTAAAATTAATATTTTTTATATTCTTGATATATTAAAAGTACATTAGAATAAAAATATATATGTGGTCTAACACTTCCAAGTTTTCCAGTCCTGATAGAAATAAAGAAAACAAAAAAAAAGCCAATAATACAAATTTAGTATTCACAACCAAAAAGTGAAACCCAATAAGTATATATTGAGTAGCTAGCTGTACAAGTGACAAGTCTACAACATACGTGAAAACATTTCACATCCATTGTTAGTAAAATTACATCTACTGATATTCAAGTTCGAGAGGGCTGGAAGCTCTGGAAGAAAACAATCAATCACAATATTAACTTATTGCTTGAATAATTCATTAGTTAATCTTAAATCCAACAAAGGAAGTTCTCTAAAAACTAAAAAGTAATGTAAGTTGGTTCAACCTGAAACCTTCAATTTTTAAATGAATAAGAAGATACACCTAAAGCTCTTTGGCATAGATATTATCAAGATAAACTTATTCCTCCCCCTAAATAAATAAATAAATAAGGTCTGTGAAGTGATTCAACCTGCAAGAGTATCCAAGCATGCAGCTGTTACAAAGCAGCCTTCCAAATTTAACAGAGCAAGATTTTGTAGCCCTGAAATAAGGTAAGAAAAGAAGATGTGCATGAAATTATGAAATTCATTTTCTCTTAAATTATTAATAAAAAACACTCATACACAAGACATTTGGATGCCATTAACACAATATCAGTGCATTGTGGAAATAAAGATAGTGGCTATATGTTGGAACAGTTCTACAATGCAATGCCCAATACCTTTTAAAAAACGGATGCCAATATCTGTGACTTTACTAGAGAAAATCTCAAACTTTTCAGGTTTGTAAGCTTTGCAGGTAAATTCAATGAAAAATCTGTGCTGTTACTCATCTCACCATGTATGCTTGTGCAGTGAATGTAATAATTAGAATATCAGTGACTTTGCCTCACATACGGAAGAATATGAAACCAACCTGATAGAGGTTTCATATCGACATCTATTATGCAATTACATTACTTCAGATTTAGAGATTCCAACTTGGTTAAACCTGAAAAGCATGGGCCATATCCTTATAGAATAACACAAATTTTTATCCGGTCAAAGTTTTAACCTTAAAATCACAAAAATTATAAGAGAAAATATAGGGGGTAATTAAAGACAAAGATTGGAGTTGAGTTAAGAAAGAGCACCTGAGGCACACTCTTGTGTCTAGAAGTGGCTATTTCATTAATGATTGGACTCTCCATAACTGAATTAGTACCCCATGATTTTGTGTAAGATCCTAATGGTGACCATGCAGCCAAATGGATTCCTTTCTGCTTGCAAAATTCTCTGAGTTTCCCTTGTTGCCATGATGAGCTCATTTCCACCTAAAGTCAAAATTGAATATAGCCACATCATTATTGTCAAAATGGAAAAAAAAGAAATTATTCAATTTAAAATGGTGCATTCTAATGTGTCTAAATTTTTAACTATTTGACACAAATAATCAAAATAAATAGTGGGCTTTACTCCTTTACCTCTCATCTTTTAAACAAATTAGACACAAATTTTATAGACACCATAAAATTTTTTATTTAAAATATGTATATTTATTTGATAAATTTAATCCCTTTTGGCAAGTGTTACTATTGAATTTTCTTACTTGATTAACAGCAGGAGGAATACTTGCATTTTCTAAGAGAGCTGTGTGAGTTTTTTAATGCCAAAGTTGCTTATACCAATGAATTTGGCTAAGCCTAATCTTTGACACTCTTCCATGGCTTCCCATGTTCCTTCTATGTCAAAAGGGAAGCAAATCATCCTTTCCTATTTCAAGAACTCCATCAACTTCAGGTTTCAACCTCACTGGCATATGAATCAAGTAGAGGTCTAAATAGTCCAACCCAAGTTTTCTAATCAATTTGAAGAGCAACTATACATCGGTGAGATTATATACAATATATGATATATTTTTTTTCTTTTTCAATTACTTTACATACTTGAGTGTGGTCTTGAGAGCTGGAAGGAAAAGGTCATGGTGAGCATTGTTGCACCAAAGTTTGGAAGTGATGAAGGCTTCATGGCGGCTGTTTATGATTCCAAGCTCTAAGGCCTTATCAGGCTACAAGCAAGCAGAAGGCAACAGACGCCAGCTGATAGAGCTCATTTGTCTGCATAAACAGGATTATTACTCAACAGCTCAGAAGGACAAAAATGTACAACTGAACAATGGTAATAGCCAAACAAAGACCCGAACTTGCAAAATTTCCATTCAATTGAACCATCAGTGCCATTTTCAAAATATACATGCCCTCTGCATATTGATAATTCATTATTGGTGAAATTTGTATCTATATAAACTAATTTAATATAAAATTGTGTGGCATAACTATACTAATTCTGAAATTTCAAGGACTGTGTAAATATAATAACAAAAAATCAAAATATTATATAAAATCAATACAAGAAATAGCTTAGATCAAAACACAATATTTTATACTTTACTCACAAACATTATTCTATTGCTCATGTTTTAGACTTAAAGCCATATAATCATCTCAGCAACTGAAAAAAGAATGAACTAATTGAAGAACAAAATCTACACAATCAGTATTTCAAACATGAAAATAAAAATCCAGAAACTGAAAGTGATAAGTTCAGAAATTAACCGAATCTAAGGATAGATTCTCGATATTCTGGAACAGGAAATTCTATGAGTGGTAGCAGATCCAGAAGTGCGAGAAGGAAAACGATGGCAGCACGCTGCAAAGTTCGAGGAGAGGTGGTGAATCGGACGAGATGCAGAAAAGCTCGATGGAAAATGGCGAACAGGAGGAGAGGCTGGCGTCAGTGTAGCAGCGAATAGGAAGAGTGATAAAGGTGTGGAAGAGATTAGGGTTACCTGCACAGTTCAGACAAGATCGAAATGGAGCGATTTCTGCGATTTCTGCATATTAGGGTTCGATACGAAGCGACGCGAGCAACACATGAAGAAGCGTCGGGAGGGGATGTGACGAAGCTTCAGTGTGATAGAAGTTCAATGCGACGGCGGTGCAAGGTAGAGAGGCGCCACCGATGGAGCGTTTGGAAGAGAGGGGCGTTGAGGCGCGAATAGGTATCGTGTGAAATGAGGAGCCACGGTTAAAGCAAACCCCTTATTTCAACATTTCCGATGGAAAATTTTAAATTACAGATGGAAAATCCATCTGTAATAATTTAACAAAACGCAACGTTTTGTTTATTTAATTACAGACGGATTTTCTGTCTGTAACCATTTCTCACGGAAAAAAATTAATTTTTCCGATGAAATTATCGACGGATTCTCTTTTCCGTCTGTAATTTATACTAATCCATTTTTTTGGTTTTCCGACAAAAAATTCCTCTGAAATTCCGTCTGTATTTCTGTGGGATAAAATCCGTCGGAAATTTCCGTCTGTAATAACAAGATTTCTAGTAGTGACTACAAGAAAATGAAGCATTTGTAACAAATTTAAAATTGTTACAAAAAATTATTTTTTTTGTAACAAAAATTACTGATTGTTACATAAAAATAATGTTTTGTAACAACAATCTAATTTGTTACAAAACTTATTGTTATTTTGTAACGATTTAATTTTTTTGTTACAAATTATATTGGCTTTGGTAACGAATCGGTATTTTGTTGCAAAATTTTATAATATTTTATAACAAAAGATGAAGTTGTTGCAAAAGTTCAAAATATTTTGTAACAAAAAATTAATTTATCACAAAATTTAATATTATTTGTAACAAGTTATTTGTTTATCACAAAATACAAAAATTTTTGTAACTAAAAAAATTATTTTAAAATATTAAAATCTTTAAAATAATTTTATTTTGTTTTAAAAATTTAATTTTTTTAAAATATTATTTATATTAATTAATTATTTTTTATAATAAATTAAAGATTAAATGATTAATTTTTTAAAAGTGGCATATATTATTTTATAACTTTTTATAAAACTAATATATAATTTTTACTAATAATTAAGTCTTAAATTTATAAAACTAATATATAATTTTTACTCATAAGTAAAATTTCTGGTTTTTAAAAAATAAATAATAAATTATTTGTGATTTATTATAATTATTTATTATTTTATCTTCAAAAAATTATTTATCAAAAAATAATTAAATCAAAGTGATGAGATTTTAAATTTAAAATTAATAAAACTTATATAATTTTCATAAATATTTAATATTATATATCCTAATTTAATTAAAATTATCAGATCTTAATTTATCCAAAAAATATCTACTTTTATAATTTTTTTAAAATTAAACTCTAATTCTCAAATTGAAAATTCTAACCCTAATTTTACCCTAACCCTACCCACACTCACTCACTCATTGTCACTCACCCTAACCCTAAATCCTCCTAAGCCCCACACCACTTTTTTCAAAATGCACACACAACACAAAAAAAAAACACACACAGAAAGAGAAAGGGAAGAACATAGAGGGAAAGAAAGAAAAAGAAATGGGGAAACTGAAATCAGAGAGCAAGAGAATGAGAGGGGGAAGAGGGAGGATGGTGCCGGTGGAAATCACTGCTGTCGCGCCGCCGTGTTGACGTCAGGAAGGGCGAGACGTTGAACGAGAGGAAGCGCAGTGCGAGGAAGGAGCGCCGTTGTGCCTCCATCGCCACCATCAATTCGTGTTCTGCTATCGCTGAGGGAAGCCGTCGCCGTCATCGTCTTCATTGCGAGCGGGTCGTTGTCAGCTTCCACCGCCGTCGCATCTCCAAACATGGATGACGTTGAGGATGCATAGGAGAGACAAACGCATGAAGGGAGGAAGACCAAGGAAGAAGGAGGAGGCGCTATTCGCGCTGCTGCGCCCAGTCGCCGTTCGTGGAGTCACTGTCGTCGCCGCTGTTAGGGGTTGCGTCACTGAGCCTCTGTCGCTGAAAAATAGCGCTGCCTCGCTGGGATCCACTATCGGTAAGGGCGTTCTCCCCTCTGATTTTGATTTCCTTTAATTTCTGGGAATATTGCTGTCATTGATTTCTGTTATAGTCATGTTGTTGTGTCTCTGGTCTTCGAAAATCCACCACCGGAGCTTCAGGTAGCCGCTATCACTTGAGATAACTGCCAGAGCTGCCGCTTGATCGATTGAGAGATCGCTGCTGCTTTATTTATGTGGTGAGATTATTTGGTTCTGTTTCTATTTATAGTAATACTCTATTAACAATTATGTTCTAATTTGGTTCTGTTTCTGTTTCTGTTTATGGTAATATTTAAGATATCAAACTATATATACGATGAAGCTTGATAGTTATTTTTATACAGTTTTTAGATCTCCAATTTAGATTACAATCCCGCTAGGTAACTAACACGGGGTCTGGTCAACTCCTGCCAACTCTTATTGGGCTGGACCCAAAAACCCACTGCAACAGAAAATGTCTCTCTAGAATAACTCAAAAACAAAAACAAAATAACCCCCTACACCCACGGTGCCTTTCAATTCACATAGATCCCTCACAATTAAACTCATGCCTTTTGCTTTGACTGCACTGCAATGGAAACAACGTTGTAGCTTCAACCACAGCAAAGTGCAGTGCCATCAAACGCCGTCTACCATCGCAGCTTCCTCCTGGTGTGCCACCGCCAGTGCCGAACGCTGCAGCCCCATTCCACTTCACAATAGTATCGTTGCCTGAGCACTGCAAACCTTTTTACACTCCGCGATTCAGAGCAACAAAGACAACTTCTACAGCCCCTCTCCCTCACATTGGCAGCTACGCCACCCAACCACCGCAGCGCCTCTCCCGTCACGATTCGCAGCGCGTCAATCACCACATCACCTTCCCTCTTAGCTCTGTCGTTCACAAAGTTTTTTTTAGTTGAGAAAGAGATAGGGCTTTCCAATGATTAAACATCTATATCCTTTCATCCATTTAGATCTGGATAATATCTACATTCAACTTATCGATCATCATTTTTTCTACAGTCTCTTTGACCATATCAAGATCCATTCACCCATATATTATAGCCTGATGGTAAATATAATAAAAATTAAAAATCATGAATAACAGTACAAGAAACATCCAATTAATAAAAAGAATATCCAATAAATAAATAAAATATATGATAACTTCCAAAAGATCCACTCATACCAAAAAATTAATTTGATTAATAAAAAAAAACATCCAATTAATAAAAAAAACAAATAAATCAATAAAAATATCCAATAAATGAGAAAAAAAAGCATAAAAAACCTGATAAAACTCCCAAATCATAAAAGAAACATCTACTAATGCTAAATAGAAAAATCTACTTATTCATATAGACCCAGTAACAAGAAAAAACATTTCAAATCGTATACACAAAAAAAAATCCACAATCATATTCTAAGAAACATGCATGTACAATAAAAATAAATATCCTTCTAAAGAAAAAAGAAACATCCATCAATAATGAAGAATATCCAAAATCCTAAATTTAGAAACATCTATTTACAATACAAAAAAACATCCATCTAAAGAGCTATAGAACACATGTTTAAAGAAGAAACATCCATCTAAAAAGTAAAGAAACACCCATCAATAATTACACTGTTTGGGGTCCCCATGAAATCGGAGATGAAGGAGTATTTTGACATCTTTCACGGTGAAGGAGTATTCTATTTCTAGCCTAACGTCTACGAGTGATTTTGGTCATGCTTCGATGGAGGAGACGAGGTACAGTGACCCGACTAGGGAGCTCAGTTCTGGCATAATGTCCACTCTTGCCAATGTTGTTTCTCGCCTAACAAACGCTTGAGAATTTTGGAGAGATCTAGCCGGAGGAAAGGCGGTGCAGTGGCGCTATGGGATATTTGATGATAGCTTTGGGAAGTGCCACAACTGGCGTGGTTGTGGCAAAGTGCAGAGGCCGAGCCAAATGGCAACAATGATGACATCGTGGATATGACAGTCAGGGAGAAGGAGAGTGGGGGTGCTACAGTCATTTTTTTTAATATGTATTGTGAAATGGGGTAAAAGATGAAATTAGGTGTAGGTTTGACTTATTCTAGTGAGATGCTTTTTTTTGTAGTGGGTTTTAGGGTCCAGCCTAATCAGTAAACTTAACAATATTAGTGCATTGACTCCAAAATTTAAAATCTAAGACTTGATCCACAAATTTTTTTATCTTTATTTTCTTTGGAGTGAGTTGAGCTTGTCCATTTTTTGACAGCTCTCAAAGTATCCTTTTGAGCAAAAATACTTTGTAAAGCAATAAAGTTAGTGGCAAATCGAGTTGCAACTGGTCAAAGTTTTTTCAACCCACCTGCAAATTTTCTCATCAAGTACAATGGATGGAAATGATTATATATGTACTTTGTAATCATTGAAGCTTGTGACACAGTTTCACTCACTTCCTCTAACTTCCTCTAACTTCCTAGAGCATTAAATTAATAGAATGAATAGCACAAAGATACCAATATAGCTTAGAAAACTTAGATTCCAACAATCTGTCAGTAACAACATAATTTGAAGCATTATCCACCACTACATGCACAACATTTTTAGGACCAACAAATAATATAATATCCCTAAACAAATTAAACAAAGCATCAACAGCTTTTGAGACACGAAAAGTATCAACTGACTTTAGAAAAATAGTATTTTAGGACAATAAACTAAAAAATTAATTAACATGCGCCTATAACGATTAGTCTATCCATTGACCATGATAGTACATCCAATTTACTTCCAAATCTCACGATAACCTTCAATCATTTTCTTCACATTCAACCAATTTACTCAACAAATACTCATGAACTCTTGCATAATTTGGGCCCTTATACACTGCACCATGCTTGCAATAGTATCAATCATTGGTTGATAATAAGTTGAATTAATTGCATTAAATGGCACATAAGAATCTATCATCTATTTTGCAATGGCAATGTCACACTTCTCCATAATTTTTTTGCTTTGGAGTACACTTTATATATTTAGTTTAGCTCCAGATGTTGTTGCCAATGTAAAAAAAAATATTCTAGTCTTTTAAGATGTTTTTCTTTTCTAGACCTAGTTGGTGGAAGCCTTGATTTTTGTTATTGTTAAATTTCATTGCATTCAATCTCATCAAATTCTCTTTTAATTTCATCACAATCATGATAACTTTCTGCATATTGTTCTTAAGCTTTCCTCTTCTTGCTTTGAAGGTCTTTAATGTTTTAAACAAATCTTAATAGTGCTAGGTGGTAGAAGTCTTAACTTTTGTTGCTGTCACACTTCATTGCGTTCAATCTCATCAAATTATCTATCAATTTCATCACAATTATTATAACTTTTTGCATACTATTTTTTAGCTTTCCTCTTCTTACTTTGAAGGACTTTAATGTTTTGAACAAATCTTGTGCTAGCACCTTTCAGCGTGTCTCACTATCTCCTCTTTTTTCGGCCAAATAATGCTTAAACCGATTGATTCTTTGACCCCCAATAATCTTCTCACAAGATATTTAAAACAGAATAGTTTTTCTAGATTCAACAACTTGTTTATAATGGCTCCATGCGGGATCATTTTTTTCTCAATTATTATTTTTTTGTGTTGCAATTGTTACGTTAGGAGTTGATCCTTGTTCTTAGGATAATGGTATTTCTGATGGTGTATTTAGTGAACCCATCCTAATTCAATAAAAAATAAGACAACAACAATATAATATTATAACCTATCATTTATTCATTTAATCAATTCACAGAGCCTATCTAACCATTGCGTAAAATAACAATAATATAGAACAATATAGAGTAAAGCCTATCCTATAGTATAGAACAACAACAAAAAATTCATCGAGTTTATCCAACAATATAGAACAACAACAATAAATTTACAAAGTCTATAGAATAGTAACAAAATCAACTATGAACAACAACAATTAGAAAAAAAGCATCAATAAACCACTAAACATACATTGAAAAATAAAATAACAACAATCAAGTAATCAGCCATAAAAGATTAATATAGGATAACAAAAAATAAAATAAAATCTCACCTCAAGGTTGACAGCATGCACCAGAGAAGATGGAGAACAAGCCACGACAAAGTAGAGACTAGCAAGAGGGAGGTAGCATTACAGTAGTGAGAACAAGCTAATATGACAGATGTAGCCGAAACGAGGATAGAAGCATAGGAGCAAAAAGAGTCGCATGCCATGACGAAGTGAAGGCGAGCCATAGACAGAGGCGACGATATAGAGAAAAAGATGCACCGGAGCCAGCAAGATGATGCAGAGGATCTGTTAACTTGAAGCAATCGTGCGATAGCAGTGGTAGACTGAGTGAGAGAGTGAGAGGCTGAGAGCTCTGACTTTGTGAGATTGAGCCTAAGAATGATTTAGGTGGAGATGAGGCTCCCTTTGAGACTCGAGCATTAGGATGTTTTTTTCAAAAAAAAAATAAATGAAAAAAGAGAAACGACATTGTCTTAGAGATTAAAAAAATTTCAAATTTAGGTTTCTCAAACCCGCCAATCCACTGGTTTTAACAAAAATTGACTGGGCCAAATTGGTTGTTGCCAGTTCTGTTCCTTGTCTGATTCTAGTATTTTATATTAGTTGCATTAATTAAGTTTGGCCAAATAATTTTACGATTAATTATGTATTAAGTATTTCAGGTACAAATTGATTTGAAATTATAATTAAAAGGCTACTATTACTAGTTTAGTTATATTGGAAAGAGTTAAGTACGATTTTGCTTCCTAAGGTAGGGGTTGAAAATTTTTTTCGGCCACAACTTTTTTTTCTTACAAAATCATCCCTAAAGTTTAACTTATGTTTAGAATTGTCTTTTTTACCAAAATTTTAACTTTTTTTACCAAATTATCCCTAATTTAAAAAAATATATAAAAAACGCGTTAAAGGAAACGAATCACGTTGGGGAGAGGGTTTTTCCAGGGAAGAAGATGGGGAAGACCGGAAGGAAAGGTGAAGAAGAGTAGGGGAAGGGAATCCACTGCCACGTCGGTCCTCGCCGCCAGATCTCGCCGCTCCTCTTCCTCATGTTCTACTCCTTTGGCAGCAGCATGCACGTCGATGGCTTCAACCCACCGTGATGACGACGGTGGCCAGGCATCCTTCCAGTGGCAACGACATGCACGAACGGCGGCAGCAGTTTCTCCCTCTTCGTGTCGCATCGTCGCATCGTCGTTTATCCCCAATTTTGCTTCTGTTTCTAGTTTTTTTAATCAGATTGTTAATCACATGTTTCCTATTCTGATTTTGTTAATCCACCAATTTTGATTCTGATTCTCAATTTGTTAATCACATTGTTTCCAATTTTGATTCTTTGTTCTTCTACTTTTGTTACTTCCACATCTGATTTTTCTTATTTTGATGCTTTTGATTTTGCTTTTTTTTTTAAATTCTGCATCTGAGTCTTTGTTCTTTTAATTTTGATGCTTGTGTTACTTCAGTTTGTTCTTCTATTTCTATTTCCAGTTTTGCTTCAACTTTTGTTTCCAATTCTGCTTATGCTTCATTGTTGTTGTTGAAGAAGAAGAAGAAAGAAAAAAAAGAAGAAATGGCTTCATTGTTTTTGCTTTTGATTAATTGTTCTTATGCTTCCGACTCGAATTTGGATTCGGATACAGATTAATCGTTCTTGTGCTTCATTGTTTTTTCTTTGGATTCATTGGTGCTAATTTTATTGTTGTTGTTGGTTATTTTAGTGTTGTTGATGGAGAAGAACAAAAAAGAATAATAAAAATTGGGTATTTTCGTGAATGAAGGAGAAGGGTATTTTGATCCGAAGGGCGGTTTTAAAAATAAGTTAAATCTTAAGGAGGATTTTATAAGCAAAAAAAAGATTGAGGATAAAAAAATTTCAGCCCCTACTTTTGGGACCAAAATTATATTTAACCCTATTAAAAAAGTATAATCTTATCAAGAGCAAGAGTTAATGAGAATCAAGAAGAGACAACAGTTGTTATCAGTAATGGAAATTATTATGACAAATACGATTAATGATGGAGATTTAAGGGTATGTCTAAAATGAGTACAATAATTATGTGCTTATTGGATGTGATATATTCATATACACCATTAGATTTTATTAGATGAAAATTAAAGGCAAATATAAAAGAAGAGTATTGATGGACTCTAGTAAATATAGAATATCTTAGTACATAAATAAATGCTTTAAATGACAATACTTTAATACATAATATTTTAAATGGCAACATAATCTTTTATTCTTAAATAATTAAATATAAAATATATAAATATAAAATATATGAGTATTTTTTATTCATTAAGATTAATTATCATGCAAAATTTCTTTATAATATTAAAAACTTATATTAAAATAATATTTTAAACTATAACATAAAAATATAAAATAATCAAAATTTTATTTTAGATTACTTGATAAATAATTAGATTATTATATTCAAAATTTATTAACTAACTATTTTTGTTGAAGATATTATTATATCATATCATTTTTCATCAAAATATTTTAAAAATATAATTTATTTAAAATATTATATATAATACATGAAAATAAAATCTTAATTATTTTATATTTTTATGTAACAGTTTAAAATATTATTTTAATATAATTTTTTAATATTAAATAAATTTTTGGCATAATAATTAATCTTAATGAATAAAAAAATACTCATTTTTGTATTTATATGTTTTATATTTAATTGTTTAAGAATGAAAGATTCTATTACCATTTAAATTATTATGTATTAAAGTATTGTCATTTAAAATATTTATTTATGTATTAAAATATTTTATATTTATTAGAGTCTATCAATACTTTTCTTTTATATTAATTTTTGATTTTTATCTAATAAAATCTAATAATTTATATAAACATAGCACATTCAATAAACACATACATAATTATTGTGCTCATTTTAGACATATGTAAAATTTAGGATTGCAATAGGACCTGGAAGAACAAACAATTGTTATATTATAAGAACATCATCAAGCATTAATAAAGACTAAGAAAATCCAACAGATACATCAAAGCACGTGGATTTCTCTTTTTTTTTTTTTCCGTTGAGTCTTAATTTCATATCTTCGGATTTTGATTTTGAGTCTTTCTATTTAAAAAGAAAAAGGCATATTTTATGATAAAGATTTTAATAAGAAAAACCAAAGAAAGAAAAGAAATGAGCATAGGAAGAAATTGAAGCTTCTTTTATCTTGTAATAGGATGATTTGGGTTCATTTATATTTTTTGTTATCTTATAAATATGTGAATCGAATCGGATCAGATACAAATTTAAAAATTGTTGATAGTGAATTTGATACGTAGAATTAGAAAATAGATAAATACAGATAGATTTATAGACAAATTTAGTATTTATTATAGACGGATTTTTGGTTATCGACGAAATTACTGATGGATTTTGTTCCTCTGTAAAAGTCCTGTCGGAAATTATTTACCGACGGATTTTTTTCTGTCAGAAAATTACCAACAGATTTTTACCAGTTACCGACGGATTTTTTCTCTTTAAATTCTCCATCCATTTCCCGAAGCAGATGGATTTTCTGTCTGTAATTACAGATGGATTTTCTGTCTGTAATTATAGACGGATTTTTTGTCTGTAATTTGAACTTTGGAGAATCATCTCACACTCTAATTACAGACAGAAAATCCGTCAATAAGGTAAAATAGAATTTTTTATTTTTCTAATTACAAAATAAACTTGTTTTCATACAAAATAAATATAAATTTAATAAATACAATTTTTTTATCTAATTTGTATTCGAATATTTATAATATTTCAAAAAATAAACAAATTCATTGTATTATCAAACTAAAAGAAAAGTACTATACACAAGCAAGTCAATATAATTCAAAACATAAACAAAGTATATTGATCATCAACTATAATTTCCAGTATATTGTTCAACCATACTAAAACTATCGGCTATAACTCTGGTGTGTCAACCTTTTCAGCTTTTACATCTTTGTGATCCACTTCCATTTCTCTGTCTGGTTCCTCATTAATCTTCTTGTTTTGAGTTGCCTTGTGGGGTGGTGACATATGGAAAGACAAGCGCTTCAAATCAATTGGATTCATCTTTTTCAAAGACTGAATTCTGAGAGTCCTAAGCGGTGAAGTACCAGAAGATCTTGGACTGTTATCTCTGGTTCTGGCAGTGTATTTCATGGGTTCTGAAAGTGTATTTTTTACACATAAGTAACACAGAATTAGGTTGTTCAGCCATACATATGCTATCATTGACCACAATTTGCATGAAAATAAGTTAATTGATGGCATTAATAACAAAAATCTACTCTTGCATCTCAAACAAGTTTCAAAAGGAAAGCAAAAGTGCAAAGCTTTTTTTTGAGTTTTTTTTCTCTTTCTTTTGATATATCATCTGACAAATATATAGAATATGAAAACAACTAAATACATAGAAATGATCAATTACATATCTTAGGCTCTGATCCGCAGATTATATTTGTTTTATAATAGTAGCAATTCTAATAGTAGTAATAAAATCCTAGCATTCTACACCATATATATATATATATTATAATAAATATATATTGAGACTTATTAAAAAAAAGAAGAGGAAGAAGAAAATAGTATCTTAACTGTTGGTTGGGGAGGGAAGTGAAGAAGGGTGGTGCATAACAAAAACTTGATGAAACTGCCACAAAAATCACCAGAAAAGTTAGAAAAGAAGGAACATAAAGATAATCTGAATTACTTATGTAAAGCCACTAGGCCCTCTAATGTTATCAATTATTACACACAAAAGAAGAAGTAATGCATAGTAGGGTATCAAAATTCACCAAAGCTATAAGTCCCTTGATTTTAGCACCACCATTGATCATAGCTTCTGTTCATATCCTGGGTCAAGTTGTCCAACCCGGAATGTTCTACAGACAAAGCGACCGACCTCTTCAGGTCAGGACAATCCGACCTCTTCTCAAAGAGCTCGGCCAAGTCACGAGAAAGCCCAAACAAAGGGCCCAAATAGAGGAACATGCCCCAGATCCTAAGGCAGCCCAAGCCTACAAGAGAAGGGCGGTTCCCTTGAAGATAAGATGACCTCACTTGAAGATAAGATAAAGATAAGATAAGATAACTAACTTATCTTATCCACAGCAGGCCACATCTCACCATTATAAATACACTGGAGCACCCAGGTATAACTCATACTCTGATTCTACTCAATACCTACTTAATACCCTTGCTAACTTAAGCATCAGAGTCCCTTGCAGGTACCTCCCACCCTTCGGTGACAAAGGATCAACAGCACTCTCAGTTCCACAAGTCGGACACACCAGCTCCGGCCGCTATACACCTGCCGGACACGTCGGCTCCGACCAACACAGAAGATCTCGACCGAGATCGACCTACAGTTTTAGGTAACCCTCGGAACATTGGCGCTGTTGCCGGAGAACCTGGAAGTTATCCCAACACCATGACGGACAACCATGACAACGACCACGACTCAGGTTTGGAAGATAGAACGTCGAACAAGAACATGGATGCGATACTTAAAGATGCTCCGGAATCCAATAAAGACAAAAATTCATCAAATCCAGGGGTGATAGAAGCACTTCAAGATCGATTAAAGCAACTTGAGAAAGAAGCCCAACATCAACGCGAAAAAGAAGAGGATCTTCATCGGGAGATACGGCGGCGCCGAGAATTAGAAAATAAGCTTATGAAACTCGAAGCTGATCTCAAAACTAAAGCTACTCGATCCACCCCAGAGGATAGCTCTCACAAAGATCAAGATCCATTCACCAGGGAAATTATGAAGACCAAAATCCTAAAAGATTTCAAACTTTCGGATATGACTCTGTATGACGGCACCTCGGACCCCAACCACCATCTCAGCAACTTCAGAAGTAGAATGTAACTCATTGACGCCTCAGATGCAGTTCGCTGCAAAGCCTTTCCAACAACTCTTACCAAGACAGCCATTAGATGGTTCGACAACCTACCTCCAAAATCCATCTCGAGTTTCGACGACCTGGCCAAAAAGTTCCTGGCCTGATTTTCCATACAAAAGGACAAAGCCAAACACGCACCCAGCCTACTAGGAATCAAGCAAGGAGATCGGGAGAGTCTTCGTAACTACATGGAAAGATTCAGCAAAACATGTATGGACATACAAAGTCTACCAATAGAAGCTGCCATCATGGGCCTCATAATGGCCTACGAGAAGGACCATTTAGCCAATCTATATCAAAGAAGTACCCAGTATCCCTAGACGAAGTACAAGAACGGGCGCAGAAGTACATCAACATGGAGGAGAATTCTCGACTTAGGGAAGCCTCGAGGTTCGGTTCTGCCTACCGAGATAAAGATAAAGAATCCAAGAAAAAGGAAGATCGCTCCGGGGAGAAAATAAAAAATATCATAACTACACCCTTCTTAGGGTATCCTTAGTAGATGTTTACAAAGAAGTCTGCCATACGGAAAAAATACCCCCAGCTCGGCCACTCAAAGGCAAAAGAGGAGGAGGAAATCGGAACGAATACTATGAGTATCATCGAGTCCGAGGACATTCCACCAACGAATGCTTTGACTTGAAAAACGTCATAGAGAAATTAGTAAGGGAAGGAAAACTAGATCGGTTCCTGGCCAATCGGGATGAAGAACCGAGAAAAAGAAGAAGGGATGAAGATGTCGAATGGTCTGAACGATCACCCCGCACACCGGAGAGGCACGCCCACGTGATACACGGCGGATTTGCTGGAGGAGGAATCTCCAAATCATCCCGCAAGCGACACCTCAAAGAAGTATACCATGTCGAAGGAAAGAAGGAGGCGCCAGACATCCCAGCAATCACGTTTACCAAAGAAGATGCATCCGGAATCATCTCAAGACACGACGACCCCATGGTCATCACAATAATATTGGCAAACGCCAACCTCCACCGTACATTAATTGACCAAGAAAGCTCCGCCGATATCTTATTCAAAACTACCTTCGACAAGCTCGGCTTAGAAGAAAAAGAGCTAAGAGCATACCCGAACAGCCTATTCGGACTTGGGGATAC
The DNA here is from genome assembly GCF_000817695.3 of Arachis duranensis. Classification (NCBI taxonomy): domain Eukaryota; kingdom Viridiplantae; phylum Streptophyta; class Magnoliopsida; order Fabales; family Fabaceae; genus Arachis; species Arachis duranensis. Next base: position 83,057,342 of record NC_029780.3, on the reverse strand, counting down.
CCCAGTACAGCCACTGGGATACGTATCGTTACATACAACCTTCAGAAAGGGGAACCAATCCAGAACACTCAAGATAGACTATATCGTGGTCGACATAAGCTCAACCTACAATGCCTTAATAGGTCGGACAACGTTAAATCAACTCGGCGCAATAGTCTCAACTCCACATCTATGTATGAAATTCCCAACTGCAGAAGGGATAGCAACAATAAAAGCAGATCAAAAGATGGCGCGTCGCTATTATAACGAAAGTCTAAACCTCCGAGGCGAAGGAGAAATAGAAAGAGTCTAGATCGGAGATACCTCAGATAAAACAACTAATATTGGCACAATCCTTAAAGGAGACGCAAAGGAATCACTAATACGGTTCCTACGAGATAATGTTGATCTCTTCGCATGGAAAGCTACCGACATGCCAGGCATAGATCCCGAACTAATGAGCCACAAGTTGGCAGTCTACCCGGGATCCCGGCCGGTACAACAAAGATGAAGAAAACTCGGGCCAGAACGGTCTCAGGCTGTAGAAGAACAAGTACAAGCACTACTAGAGGCAGGGTTCATAAGAGAAGTTAAATACCCACTATGGCTAGCAAACATCGTCTTGGTGCAAAAGTCAAATGGGAAGTGGTGAATGTGCACCGACTACACCGACCTCAACAAAGCCTGCCCAAAAGACCCTTATCCACTCCCAAGCATCGATGCTCTAGTAGATGCCGCATCGGGATATAAGTATCTCTCGTTCATGGACGCATACTCAGGGTACAACCAGATCCCAATGTATCCACCGGATCAAGAAAAAACCTCGTTTCTCACACCAAAAGCAAATTATTGTTACATCGTAATGCCTTTCGGCCTTAAGAACGCGGGAGCCACTTATCAAAGGCTAATGAATAAAGTCTTCTCAGACCACATCGGAAAAATCATGGAGGTCTATGTGGATGTCATGTTGATAAAGACACAAAGTGAAGAAACATTACTAACCGACTTGGTTCAAGTGTTCAACACCATACGGAAGCACGGCATGCGACTCAACCCGGCTAAATGCACCTTCGCAGTGGAAGCAGGCAAATTCTTGGGCTTTATGCTCACACAAAGAGGAATCGAGGCAAATCCAGATCAATGCCAGGCCATACTCAACATGAAAAGCCCAACCTGCATCAAAGAGGTACAACAACTGAATGGGAGATTGGCGGCCTTGTCTAGATTCCTAGCAGGGTCAGCAATAAGATCCATCCCCTTCTACGCTACCTTAAGGAAGGGAAAGAACTTCGAGTGGACAACGGAATGTGAACAAGCCTTCTGAGACTTCAAAGAATTCTTGGGACAGCCCCCTATCCTATCTCGACCACAAGAGGGAGAACCACTCATACTGTACCTCGCAGTAGGAAGTCGGGCAATAGCCTCAGCACTAATTAGAGAAGATGAAGGGGGACAACAACCCGTCTACCTCATTAGTAAAGCACTACAGGGGTCAGAGCTGAACTACCAGAAAATAGAGAAGTTTGCCTACGCTCTGATACTCACATCCCGACGACTTCGCCCATACTTCCAAGCGCACACCATTAAAGTTCGGACCAACCAGCCCATAAAAGGGATATTACAGAAAATAGATCTAGCAGGAAGAATCCTACATTGGGCAATCGAATTGTCCGACTTTGACCTCCAATAAGAGGCGCGGAAAGCCATTAAATCACAATACCTAGCCGACTTCATCGCAGAATTCACAGGCACCACGGAAATCCCCATAGAGTGGAACATATACGTGGATGGTTCCTCGAATAAAACCAGAAGCGGTGTAGGTGTGATAATCAGCAACCAAGGAACCCAACTTGAGCTTTCCCTGAAATTCGAATTCACGGCCTCAAACAACCGGGCGAAATACGAAGCGTTATTAGCTGGTTTGAAGCTGGCTAGGGAGGTTGGAGCTCAGAAACTCAACATCTACAGTGACTCACAAGTCGTTACCTCACAAATAACGGGAAGCTTCCAAGCCAAAGATCCTACCATGAAAAAATATTTGGATAAAACCAAAGAACAACTCAGACAACTCGGCGAATATAGGATCTGCCACATACCCCGCGAGAAAAATGCTCGAGCTGACGCACTCTCAAAACTAGCCAGCACCAAACCAGGGGACAACAATAGAAGCCTCATCCAGGAAATACTGTAGAACTCATCAATATCGGAAGAAGAAAAAATCCTAGCCATAACAGGACAGGATCAAGGATGGATGACCCCCATAATTAACTACCTCAAAACAGAAGCGCTCCCTACAGATGAAAAGGAGGCAAAGAAGTTGAAAAGGGAGGCACAGTACTACACTATCATAAACAACACCCTGTACAAAAGAAGGATATCAATACCATTGTTAAAATGCGTACCGACCTCCAGCACAAAGAAAGTCCTGGAGGAAGTACATAGCGGCATTTGTGGTAATCATCTCGGAGCACAAGCTCTCACCAAAAAGGTACTTCGGGCGGGATTCTATTGGCCAGCTCTACAAAAAGAAGCTACAGAATTTGTAAGGACATGCCCACCATGTCAGAAGCATGCCAACTTTCACATCGCCCCACCAGAAAAGCTCATCAGCGTGACCTCACCCTGGCCATTTGCAAAATAGGGACTTGACCTTCTCGGACCCTTCCCACAGGGATCGGGACAAGTAAAATTCCTCATAGTAGGAGTAGACTATTTCACAAAATGGATTGAGGCAGAACCCCTAGCCAACGCCACTGCCCAAAGAAGCTGGAAATTCCTATATAGGAATATTATTACGAGGTTCGGGGTACCATACTCCATCACCACAGACAACGGCACCCAATTCACAGATGCAGGCTTCAGAAAACTAGTGGCCGACTTGAATATAAAACACCAGTTCACCTCCGTTGAACATCCCCAAGCCAATGGACAAGTCGAAGTGACCAACAAAGTCATATTGGCCGGACTGAAACGGAGACTGCAAGAAGCAAAGGGGGCTTGGGCCGAGGAACTTCCACAAGTCCTATGGGCATATCGAACAACCCCCCATTCTACCACAAACGAATCACCATTTCGATTAACATACGGAGTGGAGGCAATGATTCCAATAGAGGTCGAAGAAGGATCTCCCCGAGTAGTCCACCACAATGAACAAACGAATTCTCAACTCCAAAGAGAAGAGCTCGACCTACTTCCAGAAATCTAAGAAAGAGCTCAGTTCAGAGAAGAAGCACTAAAACAGCGAATGGCTACCAGGTATAATCAAAAGGTAGTGCCAAGAGATTTCATGGAGAATGATCTCATCTTAATCCAAAATGATATTGGAACAACTCGACCCGGAGAAGGAAAGCTGGCAGCTAACTGGAAAGGACCCTACCGAGTCACAGAAGTACTTGGGAAGGGCTACTACAGACTGTCCGAACTCGAGGGACGGGAACTCCCCAGATCATGGCACGCCTGTAACCTAAGAAGGTACTATAGCTAGGAAAGGTAAAAGATCTCAAGATGCACTCTTTTTCCTGAAAAGATTTTTTAATGAGGCGTCAAGATTGAGACTTAAGGGTACGAAAAACTCCCGCCTATATATATATATTTGCACTTCCTTTAAATAAAATACATTTCAGATATTCTACAAATTCCCAAGACGCATTAATCTGAAGCCTTCATCGTCCGATTATAAAGCAACAGATTGACAGAAAGTGAAGAACAGATTCACTGTACGATCTCGATAGGAATGATCGACCGACAAAGGTGAAAACACGATTCACCTAAAAGATCGATCAAACCGGCACAAAAAACCACCATCTACAAATCGGCAAAGATGAACACAGAGTAATGCAAGAAGTTATCGAAAGTGATCCCAAAAAGAACCTGACGAGGTCTTATAGATTGCTATATAATAACTTAAAAAAGACTGGCCGATACTAAAAAGTCGGACCAAGTCAAACCAAGTTATCAGCAAATCCCTGGAAAGAGGTCTGGCCAACCCTATTAAAGAGGAATTGCTATAACTTAGAAGAGATTGACCTAACGAAGTCGGTCTCCTACAAGACAAGTTGTAAAAGTAATCCCTGAAAGAGACCTAACAAAGGTCCGAGAAAGAGGATTACAAAAACAACTTAGAAGAGATCGACCTAACGAAGTCGGTCTCCTACAAGACAAGTTGTAAAAGTAATCTCTGAAAGAGACCTAACAAAGGTCCGAGAAAGAGGATTACAAAAACAACTAGGAAGAGATTGAAGAAATCGACCTAACGAAGTCGGTCTCCTACAAGACAAGTTGTAAAAGTAATCCCTGAAAGAGACCTGAACAAGGTCCAGAAAAGAGGATTACAAAAATAACTTAGAAGGGGACCAACATAAAGAAATCGGTTATGAGGCGCTAAAAATACAAACAAAAGCGAGGAAACCGAGAAACAAGTCGGACCCCCCACAGTCACGGCCTCAAGAGGATCCAAGCTACAAACAATAAGTACGAAAGCAATCTAAAGAGGCCAAGCAGCAAGATTCCAACAAATACCATGTTAAAGCACAATAACAGCATAAGTATGATAAAGCTTCAAGAGGCCACCGAAATCAGCCTCAAAAAGCTACTTTTGTTTTTCAAAATAAAAAGTTGCCAGGCAGGCAACTAAAAAGCATCAGCAGTTAAACAAAACAATAAACAGTTCAAAAGCCCAGAAACTGGGATATTTACACAAATACTTAGAAAGAAAATCAACCAAGATCTGGAGCCTTCCCGACAGCATCAGTACGGCGAGAAGGAGGGCAAGTCTGAGTAGGCACAGCATCTACAGTTCCATCATCCTGGTTCAGAATCTGGCAATCCGGATCGGACGTAACGGGAGGAACCGAGGAGGTCGACACTTTAAGAGAAGGCATTGGGGGAGGGTCAGCATCATCATCATCCTGGTCATTAGGGACAATCTTACCATCCCTCACAACATTGTCCAGGCTGATGGAGCAACAATCCGGAACTGCTCCATCAGGTTCTCGAAGGCGGCAGTTACGCTGCCCAAAAGGTGACCCTGAAGCTCGGCATAATTAATCCGAGCAGTTTCCAAATCATCCCGGAGATGCATTAATTCCCTATAAGCTGAGACATAGCTATCCTTATGCTTCAGTGCCATGTCCTCAGCCAACTTCAATGAAGCAGCCAAGGCAATAGAGCTGGCCTTCTCACCCTCCAGCTCCTTCTCTACCTTCGCCAACTTCACCTCCAACTCATCCTTCAGACCCTTGATCCGATCAAATTCTAATTTGGCCTGCTCCATGAAGGATTTTGTGGCATGAATCGGGATCCCCTAAACTGTCCGGAAAATAGCCACACCCATATGAGCCATTTTCACACTACTTTTGGTGATAAAATCCAGATGTTGAAGAAGAGACACGTCGTCCATAGAAAGCCCACCATAGGGGGCAATTTGCTGGTCAACAAACTCGATAGCATCAAAATCCGGGGCATCCAAGTTAAAGGGCTCGGATGTTTTTTGCTTTTTTAAAGGAGGAGCACCAGAAGCAACGGCAGAAGTCTGTGGAGGATCGACCTGACGAAATCGAGGAGTAGGAACTGCTTTCCTCGGCCCGGGAGAACTCGGCACAGGAGGCTTCACTGGAACCTGAGAAGATCCCTCTCCGGCCACTTTAGCCGAAATGTTTAGAGCAGCAGTTGCCTTCTTTGCCCTTTTAAAGGCCTTCATGGAGTCATTGTTCTTTGACATCTCTGCAAATACAAAATCAGCCACAACAAAGAGTTACAAATCCAAAAAAAGGGAAACAAGTATAGAAACAAGTCAGACAAGTACCCAAAATAGTCTGAACCAAGGACGGGTCATTCAAAAATCTTTTTGTATCAAAATGGGGTGGTTTCCCCCAGAGATCCTCAAGAACAACAACAAAGGCGTGCTCAACATCATCAAGTATCTCCCAGGTATAGCGAGGCACTCTTACATCCTTCTGCCACTCTAGAGGGAAAGAAGGCTCATCATTTTCATCAAGAAAAAAGGGGCGGGCCCTTCGACAGCACGAATCTTAAAGAAGTAATTCTTGAAGTCCTTAAAGGACTCGTCATACATAGCAAAAACTTTATGGCTCTGGGCGGACCTGAAGGAAACCCAGGAAGCTTTCTTTTTTGAAGAACTGCCAGGCTTGGCGGAAACAAACAAGTAAAGGAAAAGAGTTTGAGAGGGTGTTACATCTAATTCTCGACAGAGAAGCTAAAAAATTTTAATAAAACCCCAGGAATTTGGGTGAAGCTGGGATGGGGCAATGTTACACGACCATAACAGGTTGGTCTCGAAAGCAGTAAAAGGAAAAGTAACGTTCAACTGACTGAAGAAGGTTTCATAAGCATAAAAGAAGGGACGCTCTCCCTCAACAGAAGTCGGAAAACAAACTCTCTCGTCAGAATCAGGAGCAACAAGCTCATAATCCTCCTCACGGGCATTGTTACCACAAATCCTATGACACTTCCTCAGCTTTGTGCAAAACTCAACATCCACAACAGAAACACACAACAAAACAAGGGAGTCCAGCCAATCGGACATCCCCTCGGGAACTCTGGAAGACATCTTTACAATGTTATTGCGAGAAGACATGAGGCCAACTAACCCTACAAGTAAGAAAAGAAGATGGGGTTACCACAAACATCTCGGACAAAGGAGAAAACAACTCGGTTAATACTTCTCAGGCGATTGAACAAAGAAAAGGAAAACCCCAAGACTCAAACCAAAGTCCTAGGGCATCCTTTGGAGGCAGTAACAAAGCAAGGTTTCCATAAATCAATCTACAAGCTTACATCCCAGCATGTCTCAAAAAGAAATTCAAAAAATAGCAAACACCTTTCTTCAAGAAGAAACACAAAAATCGTTACATTCTACCAAACACGCCAAGCAGAGACCATTAAAGATGCAACCTTTTTCAAGATCAGACAAAAAGCAACTCTCCAAACAAAGCGAGAAACAGACGCAGATTTTTATCAAGTATCAGGCAGGAAAAAACCATAAGCGACAATAAAACCCTAGAAAGCCTTAACGGAAAAGCCAAGAGAATGCATAAAGGAAAGAGGGGAAAAACATGTCAAGCAAATACAAGACCATGAAAAGATTCAAACTTTCAAAGATGCAAAATCAAAGCTTCACCAAAAAATTGAAAACGAAGCTATAAGAAAGCCAGTACTAACTTGGAAAGAACAAAAATCTTCAAAGAAATTGAAGATGGAAGACGAAATCTGGGACGCCCTCTCACAAGCAAAAATGCGAACAATAGCAATGTCGCAGAAGAGAAAACACAAAAACTACAACGGAAAGCAGAAGCGCAAACGAAAGAACAGAAAGCAAAGAGAGCAGAGAAAAGAAGTTACGAAAAGGCTAAAGGAGAGAAACCGTTTCTGGGTTTTCAAAATCAAAGTAAAGAGCCAAAAGGAAACGGGGCAATAAATGCTCAAATTAAAGAAGGCATTAAACCCTCGCACGTTCCCAAAAAAGTGCCGATATAAAAGCGCGCGTCTTTTAGAAGAAACATTCTACATTCAAAGCTGCTATAAAAGGAATCAACAAAATGCCTGAGTTCGGCTTCACTAAAGAAAGATCGAACTCAAGGACTCGACCTCAAAAAGAAGACCGAGCTCAAGCAGGGGCACTGTTCATATCCTGGGTCGAGTTGTCCGACCCGGGATGTTCTACAGACAAAGCGACCGACCTCTTCAGGTCAGGACAATCCGACCTCTTCTCAAAGAGCTCGGCCAAGTCACGAGAAAGCCCAAACAAAGGGCCTAAATAGAGGAACACGCCCCAAATCCTAAGGTAGCCCAAGCCTACAAGAGAAGGGCGGTTCCCTTGAAGATAAGATGACCTCACTTGAAGATTAGATAAAGATAAGATAAGATAACTAACTTATCTTATCCACAGAAGGCCACATCTCACCATTATAAATACACTGGAGCACCCAGGTATAACTCATACTCTGATTCTACTCAATACCTGCTTAATACCCTTGCTAACTTAAGCATCGGAGTCCCTTGCAGGTACCCCCCACCCTTCGGTAACAAAGGATCAGCAGCACTCTCAGTTCCACAAGTCGGACACACTAGCTCCGGCCGCTATACACCTGCCGGACACGTCGGCTCCGACCAACACAGAAGATCTCGACCGAGATCAACCTACAGTTTCAGGTAACCCTCGGAATAGCTTCTTTAGCAGAAATAAGCTCATAAAGCCCCAAAAGCAAAGACATCTAATTTAGGAGAAACACTGCCATATATATACCTGCAAATAAGAGAATAAAATGGTTCGATGGTATAATTGAATTTGATCCCTTAAGTGCATGTTCTGTTTTGCCATGTGAATGTGTCAATTTAAAGTAACAATCATGATGGAATAGCTGACGCCTCTTAAGAAAACATGACACAGTATTCAAGTAAGATTGCCCACCCTAGATATCACTGAATGATGATAAAGAAAAAAGCTATTACCTACACCTAAACAAGAAGGAACAGAAAATATGTCATGGCCCGAACCAAGCCATGACTGGCGCTCAAGGGACAAGTCCCTCAGCAAGCCAAAATACCAAATTTTTAGAAAAATGGACAGAATCTCCTCTGTTTCTAGGACCTTACCAACATAAATATTAACTCCTTGTATTAATAATAAACATCCATTTCCAAGGACAACAACAACACATTCCAATCATATTAACAATCAAATATATCCAAAATATGCATCATATATATATATATATATATCAAGTTGATAACTAGAGTATATGATTAGATCCATAAGTCTTACATAACCAAATCATAATTACTACCTAAACAGTTCAAGATTTAAAATAACATAACCTACACGAGGATCCTGCCTGTGACATATGGAGTATTGACATAATCTAAATTTTGAGCAAATGTTCCATTACATAATTACTTAGCCCTTGGAAAGAAGAAGGGCTCACCAAAATGACTAAGATCTACTGAGGGACAGGTGGAATGAAACTTGGAATGACTCCTGTATCTGAAAAACATGGAATATAATAGGGTGAGTTTTGCAACTTAGTGAGCAAACATTACATCTATAACCCACACGAGACAATACAAAGTTTACTTTGAAAATTATATTTCTTTCTGAAGATGAAGAATTCATATTAATTAGTTATACAAATAATTAGATAAATAATTAAGCGAATGAACTGAAATGGGAGTTCTCATTCCAGAAGTCAAATCAAATATTACACACCTAGGGCGGCTCCACCTCTAAGGGTAGCCCTTTCCTCTAGTGTGCCCGTACGGTATAACAGATCCAACGTGTGGCCTACACGTTAGGCTAGCAACGCCCCTGCTAGCTGAGGTCTGTGCCAGATGCATCTAGGTTAACGTCATAACCGCCGTTAACTACAGTTTTCTAGTCAGAGTCTCCCAAGCCAATCCAAACCAAATCACTTAAAAAAAATCTCTAGTACTTATAACATACTACTAAATTCCATAGCAAATCAATATATATAAGATTGCATACTAAAATTTAATTAAAATTTAAATAAGTCAAATAAGAAAACATTTATACTTTACAAAATATATAAATATCGTCTCGTGTGTATTTTTATAAAATTGTAAGTTTCACAAATCAATATTTATTTCAAAAATTCAAAGATCACAATAATAAAATATTTTCAAACTCCAAAATTAATGATTCAAGATAGATATTGATAATAATATATTTAAAAATAATTATAGATATAATATCCACTCACAACTTGATTTCAAAGAACCGGAAGCAACTCTGAGCGCATCAACGAGCTACCAAACGATGTCCAATAACTCTACAACTCTAGAAATATGACAATAATGATATTTGTGAGCTACTAATATTGTAAATTAACATAATCTTACTCACATTAACAAAAGCCCCAAATTTTCTAACCCTAATAACCCTAATTCGGATTTTGCTATACCCACAAGTATAGGGATGCTAAAAATTTGAGATATAGCTAATTATTGAGTCAAAGAGTTACCTTGAAGCCTCAATAATAACCAGAACTCAAAAGTTGAATACTTTCTTCACTAAATAGGTTGAAGCTCCATGATTTAGGGTTGTGATAAAAGAAATTTGAATGAATAAGATAAAGAAGAGAAGAGAATGAGAAGGAAGTAAATTGAAAGAAGTGGATTTAATGATAGTGTATGATTTCAAGAAGAAGAGATGAGAAGATGGAAAGGGAGAAGATGAAAAAGAAGAAGAAGAAGAAGAAGAAGAAGAAGAAGAAGAAGAAGAAGAAGAAGAAGAAGAAATGAAATTGAAAGAAAAGGGAGAAGGGTTTCGGGTGAAAGAAAATAAGTGGGGTTGGGGAGGGGGGTGAGTCACATGACTCATTAAACCCCTCTTCTTTCTTTTTTTTTTGGTCATAACATTCTTTCCCCCTTAAGAAATTCGGTCCCCGAATTTCAAATTCATATATGGTGATAAGTGTGATAGTTACCTTCAGACTCAAACAAATACGGATATTTGTCGCACATGGCATCCTCTACTTCCCAAGTTGCTTCTTCTACTGAATGATTCTTCCAAACAACTTTCACAGATGATATCTCTTTAGAACGTAGTTTCTTTACTTGGAGATCGACTATAGCCACCGGTTCCTCTTCAAATGATAAATCCTCCTTTATCTCTATGGCTTGTGGTACGAGCACATGAGATGGGTCAGGAAGATATTTGTGCAACATTGATACGTGAAAGACTGGATGAATCGTAGACAACTCAGGCGGCAATGCCAAGCGATAAGCAACTGCACCTATTCTGTCCAAAATCTCAAATGGACCAATGTATCGAGGACTAAGCTTGCCTCTTTTCGCAAACCTCATCACTCCCTTCATAGGCGAAACTCTAAGAAATACCTGATCACCCACTGAAAACTCTAAGTTACGCCTTTTGTTATCAACATAAGCCTTCTGCCTACTCTGAGCTGCTAATAAACGTTCTCTTATTATGAGAACCTTCTCAACTGCATCTTGTACCAAATTTGGCCCCAAAAGCTTAGCCTCACCAACCTCAAACCACCCAATAGGTGACCTGCATCTTCTACCATAAAGAGCCTTAAATGGTGCCATTTGAATGCTGGCTTGATAACTATTATTATAAGAGAACTCGATCAAAGGTAGATAGTTGTCCCAATTCCCACCAAAATCTAGAACACAACACCTTAACATGTCTTCTAATATCTGGATCGTCCTCTCTGATTGCTCATCAGTTTGAGGGTGAAAAGCTGTGCTAAGATCCAAACAAGTTCCTAACGCTCTTTGAAAAGATTTCCAAAAAAGAGAGGTGAACTGAGGTCCGCGATCTGAAATAATGGACACTGGAATTCCATGTAGTTTAACTATCTCATCAACATAAAGTTGAGCATATCGAGATGCACTGAAAGTTGTTTTCACCGGAAGAAAGTGAGCTGACTTCGTTATTCTATCCACAATTACCCAAATTGAATCAAAACCTTTAAAACTACGAGGTAAACCTGTAACAAAATCCATCGTAATCCTTTCCCACTTCCATTCAGGTATCTCAATCTGTTGCAATAACCCAACAGGTCTTTGATGTTCAGCTTTAACCTGTTGGCAAATTAAGCAATGAGAAACAAAAACTCCTATGTCTTTCTTCATGCCTTCCCACCAAAACAATTGTTTCAAATCTTGATACATCTTATTAGAGCCAGGATGAACTATGTACTTAGAATTGTGAGCTGATGACAAGTCATCTTAGCCTAGTTTCACTAGTCTTTTTCTTTTGTTTTCACTTGAATTATGCACTTTCTTGAGGTCTAAGCAAGCCAATTTGGGTAGATTTTCATGCTTCCTTTGATTGAATTAACCATAGATGAATTAATGCAATTTCATGAAGTTTTATGCTATATTTGATACATATTGTGAAAGAATGAATATCTCATGATTTTAAGCATAGCTTTGATGTGTTTGGTTGATTAATGATAGGTGAAGAAAGCTTGGAGAAAGGTTGAAGCAAGAAGGAATAGCTAGGAGTAAAGAGAGGACAATGGAATAAGTGAAATTGAACCAGGAAGCAAAAAGCTGGACCTAAAGTTAGCCTCAAACTTTTGCACAAACTTTTGGGTGAAAAGTTAGCCCCAACGTTAGACCCCTAACTTCTGGGCTAACGTTGGAACTTGAAAACAACTCCCTGGGCACCAAAAGTTTGCGCCAACGTTAGACCCCTAACTTTCGGGCTAACGTTGGCACATGAAAAATACAAAGGGAGGAGCAAAAGTTTGCACCAACGTTAGACCCCTAACTTTTGGGCTAACGTTGGTGCCATAAGTGCACAAGGTAAAGCCAACGTTGGAGCAAAAGTTAGACCCCTAACTTTGGCACCAACGTTGGTATCAGCAAATCATGGTGGCTGATATGAAAATTTGGAGCAAAAGTTAGCCTCTAACTTTTGCTCAAACTTTTGGTCCAACTTTTGCAAAACTCCAACCCAGTTCAATTCGGTTCTTCTCCAAACTCCAAGAGCAATCAACCAAGGCCTCTCTCAGCCCAATTCCATCAAGAGCAAAGGCCCAATTGAAGGCTTGAAGATCATTTGAAGAAAGTGTATAAATAGGATAGAATTCAAGTTATTCGGGGAGCTCTTCTTTTTAGTTTTCC
>NC_029780.3:83040846-83044567 GCF_000817695.3 Arachis duranensis | reverse complement strand
AATCCCCTTTTACTCTTCTGTTTGATGCAATTTACTTTGCCTTGTTTAAATTTCTGCAAATCCAATTCCCAATTCCCTTTACAATTCAAGTCATTTACATTTCTTGCAATTTAAGATTCCGCAATTTACATTTCTTGCGTTCTAAGTTTCTGCAATTTATATTACTTGTTCTTTAAGATTCGGCAATTTAATTCTTGCTCTCTTTAATTTCATGCAATTTACACATTCCCTTTACTTTCAATGCAATTTAAATTCTGCAAATCACAAATCACTCAACCAAATCTTGATTCGCTTGACTAAATCAACCACTAAACTAAAATTGCTCAATCCTTCAATCCCTGTGGGATCGACCTCACTCCCGTGAGTTTTTATTACTTGATGCGACCCGGTGCACTTGCCGGTGAGTTTTGTGTTGGATCGTTTTCCACACATCATGAGCCTCCTCCAAAATAGCTTTCTTCAAGTCGGGGTTATCTGGCACACATAAGCATTGACCACAACGCAATACATCTTGATCAAGAGAAAAGTCTGAGTTCCTCCCATTACAAACATCTTCCATAAGCTTTCTTAGTTTCGGATTATCACTTTGTGCAACCTTGATCTGTTCTATTAGGGAAGATTGGGCTCGAACATGTGCTAAGAAAACTCCTGATTCTCCAAGGTCAAATTGAATTCCACCGGCCTCCAATTGATGGACTTCTTCAATAATTGGTCTCTTTCCAAGAGTGATATGAGCCAAGCTACCCATAGATTTTCTACTGAGGGCATCTACTACAACATTTTCTTTTCCAGGATGATACAAAATGGTACAATCGTAATCTTTTAGCAACTCCATCCATCTCCGTTGCCTCAAATTTAAATCCTTCTGTTGAAATATATACTTCAAACTCCTGTGATCCGTATAGATCTCACAGGTCTCCCCATAAAGGTAGTGTCTCCAAATCTTCAAAGTAAAAACGACTACTGCCATTTCCAGGTCATAGGTTGGATAATTCTGCTCATGCTTCTTGAGTTGTCGCGAGGCATAGGCAATGACGCGGCCATGCTGCATCAATACACAACCCAATCCTATCCGAGATGCATCACAAAAGACTGAGAATCCCCCTGACCTAGAAGGTAAAACAAGAACCGGTGCTGAGGTTAGACAAGCCTTAAGTGTCTGAAAACTTTCCTCACAAGCTTCTAACCATTGAAACTTCACATTCTTCTGAGTTAACTTAGTTAATGGTGCCAAAATTCTCGAGAAGTCCTTGATGAATCGCCAATAGTAGCCGGCCAACCCTAGAAAGCTACGAATTTCTGTCACTGTAGTAGGTCTTGGCCACTTCTAAACGGCTTCAACTTTGTTTGGATCCACCATGATTCCATCTTTTGATACCACATGCCCCAAGAATGTCACTTGATCCAGCCAAAACTCACATTTAGAAAACTTAGCATAGAGTTTGTGATCCCTTAAGGTTTGTAACACAATCCTCAAATAATAATCATGCTCTGTAGCACTTTTCAAATACACCAAAATATCATCGATGAAGACGATAACAAAACGATCTAAGAAAGGTTTGAAGACTCGATTCATTAAGTCCATGAAAGATGCAGGCGCATTCGTCAGACCAAAGGACATTACTAAGAACTCAAAGTGCCCATAGCGAGTACAAAAAGCAGTTTTTGGAATGTCTTCCTCTTTTATCTTCAATTGATGGTACCCTGAACGCAAGTCAGTTTTTGAGAAACAGGTAGCTCCTTGAAGTTGATCGAACAAATCATCAATCCTTGGCAATGGATACTTGTTGCGAACAGTTATCTTATTGAGCTGACGATAATCCACACATAGTCGCATTGTTCCATCCTTCTTCTTTATGAATAGAACAGGAGCTCCCCATGGAGAAGTGCTAGGATGAATGAATCCTTTCTCTAGCATATCCTCTAATTGAACCTTTAATTCTCGTAATTCAGTTGGAGCCATACGATAGGGAGGAATGGACACAGGTTGGACTCACGGAGCCAATTCTATGAAAAACTCAACTTCACGGTCAGGCGGCATCCCCGGTAGCTCATCAGGGAACACGTCAAGGAATTCTCTAATAATAGGAACCTGATCAAGGCTAGGCACTTCGGCATCAATATCTCTAACAACTGCCAGAAATCCTTGGTTTCCCTTATCCATCAATTGCATCGCACTCATAGATGAGATGATGCTAGCTAAAGTGGGACAATCATCACCCTTAAAAACAAAAGGTGAGATACCCGGTATGTCAAACTTCACAGTTTTAGAGTAACAGCCCACATCAGCATGACAAGCTGCTAACCAATCCATGCCTAAGATGACATCAATATCTTCCATTGGTTCTAAAAGGATCAAATCAGCTAAGGTTTCAACCGTATTAATTCTAGCAACATAAGACCGAAACACGACTCGAACCACCGTGGAGACTCCAATTGGAGTGCCAACATGAAATGGGTGGGATAACAGTTCAGGTTGTTTATCGAAATGAGATGCAAGATGTAGAGATACATATGAATAATGAGAACCCGTATCAAATAACACTCGAGCATCTAAAGAACAAACTTGTAAAGTACCTGCCACCACAGCATTAGAAGCTTGAGCATCTTGACGTGTTAAAGCATACACATGTGCCTGACCTCTTTCTCTTTGGCTCTCTCCTCTGTTATAAGTCTGACCCCTGCCACCTGCTCCTCTGCCACTAGGACCAGAAGAATTTCCAATAGACATAGCTGAAGATGATGGCATTGGTGTTGTAGGACGTGCAATGCCTGGAGCAAAGCCTCCTCTAGCATTTGGACAATCTCTCCTAAGATGACCATATTTACCACAACCAAAACATGCTCCAGTAGTGATGAGTGGATAATTTATACGCTTTTTGGCATTGTTTTTAGTATGTTTTTAGTATATTTTATTTAGTTTTTAGTATATTTTTATTAGTTTTTAGTTAAAATTCACTTTTCTGGACTTTACTATGAGTTTGTGTGTTTTTCTGTGATTTCATGTATTTTCTGGCTAAAATTGAGGGTCCTGAGCAAAAATCTGATTCAGAGACTGAAAAGGACTGCAGATGCTGTTGGATTCTGACCTCCCTGCACTCGAAGTGGATTTTCTGGAGCTACAAAAGCCCAATTGGCGCGCTCTCAACGGCGTTGGAAAGTAGACATCCTGGGCTTTCCAGCAATGTTTAATAGTCCATACTTTGCCCGAGATTCGATGGCCCAAACCGGCGTGGCAAATCAGCCTCAGAATTTCCAGTGTTTAACGCTGGAACTGGCATAAAAATTGGAGTTAAACGCCCAAACTGGCATAAAAGCTGGCGTTTAACTCCAGAAAAAGTCTCTACACATGAAAGCTTCAATGCTCAGCCCAAGCACACACTAAGTGGACCCAGAAGTGGATTTTTACGTCATTTTACTCATTTCTGTATACCTTAGGTTACTAGTTCACTATTAATAGGATCTTTTGACATTGTATCTGTACCTCATGACACTTTACACGTTTCTTTGTGTACCTTCTACGGCATGGGTCTCTAAACCCCATGGTTGGGGGTGAGGAGCTCTGCTGTGTCTTGATGGATTAATGCAATTACTACTGTTTCTTATTCAATCATGCTTGCTTCCGTTCTAAGATATCACTTGTTCTTAACCTGGATGAATGTGATGATCCGTGACAATCATCATCATTCTCAACTATGAACATGTGCCTGACAACCACCTC
>NC_029780.3:83022813-83040753 GCF_000817695.3 Arachis duranensis | reverse complement strand
GTGCCGTGACAGGGTGCGTTGAACATTTCCACTGAGAGGATGGGAGGTAGCCACTGACAACGGTGAAACCCTTACATACAGCTTGCCATGGAAGGAGCCTTGCGTGCTTGAAGAAGAAGACAGTAGGAAAGCAGAGATTCAGAAGATGGAGCATCTCCAAAACCTCAACCTATTCTCCATTACTGCAAAACAAGTACTTATTTCATGTTCTTTTACTTTTCACAATCAACCCTGATAATTATTGATATCCTGACTAAGATTTACAAGATAACCATAGCTTGCTTCAAGCCGACAATCTCCGTGGGATCGACCCTTACTCTCGTAAGGTATTACTTGGACGACCCAGTGCACTTGCTGGTTAGTTGTGCGGGGTTGCAAAAGTGTGATTGTAATTTCGTGCACCAAGTAGCCTTGAAACATATACCAGAATGGTAACTCCCACACTGATGGCAGTAAGGCTGAGCTGGTCTTGTCTGATTTGAACCTTGTGCACTAGATTGAGAGGTGCTCTTAACAAAAGGTCTGGGATTCGAAACACTCATGGGAGCAGATCCAGAAGAAGCAACCCCACCAAAAGATGTTTGAGGAAGAGCTCGATACCCCGAATAACCTTGCTGATTAGTCTGACCATGATAAGATTGAAATCCTCCTAAACTAGCTCCACCAGAAAATTGTCCCTTCATCTTAGACTTCTTACCAACATCCTTAAAAGCATTTCTCTCCGCTATCCCAGCTTCAATTTCATAAGCAGAGTTTAGGACATCCTTAAAAGACATGCGTCCGACTTCAGGCATAAGAGTGGTGAACATAGGTTCTACCAACCCACGAACGAACCGACGTACTTTCATCTCTTCTGAATTCACTAAGTATGGAGCACTCTTAGAAAGTCTAGTAAACTCCTTAGCATACTCAGTCACGGTCATATTCTCTTGCCTTAATCTTTCAAAGGCAATTGCATCTTCTGCTTGCTTGTTAGCTGGATTACGGTTTTAGAAGTTGCCTTATTAGAGAAAGGGGAAAGGGTGGTTAGTCAAATTAATAAATAAGAAGATAGAAAAAAAGACGTTTTGTGATATATGCGGAAGGACGACCTTGAGGCCTTCTTTCTAAAAGTAGCTAGAAGAGTAGGCTACCGCTGCATTTCATTATTTCCAGAAGGGAAAAAAGACAAGTACCCCCATCATGGTGAACCTATCCTTGTGATCGGGATGAGGTAGATGCCTCCCAGCTGAGGGGCGGATCGAATCGGAGTTTCCTTAGGTAGCCACCGACCCATAGTTGTCCTTAAACTTCCTTGCTTGGTTCAGTGAACTCTTCCCAAGAAGGAGGAGAAAGTCCAGCTGCTTCTTTGCTCTCAAGAAGAGACTCATACCAATACCTTGCTGAACCACGCAAGTTGTAGGATACTAACTCAACAGCCCATTCCTTGGTGCACCTGAGAGCTCGAATTGCTTTCTTCGCATCCTCTAGATATTGTTGTGGATCTTCATCTAATGAATCTCCATTGAAAGTGGACGAATTCAACTTCAAATATTTTTCAATTGGCGGCTCTTGATCCCCAAACAATTGATGAACCCTATAAGGCTGAGGATTTGGCATATTAGGAATTACTGCTCCACCCCTATTTGGATTTGTTAGAACCTGTAACACCGCATTAAGAGTTTGATTCATTCCCTTCAATTCAGCCGCTAAGTCCGGTTGAGCCTCTCTTACTACGGGGTTCTCTTGAACTCTCTTGCGGGGTATCTCTCCTTCGCGCCTATCAGCTATCCTTTGACTCCTTGGCATTTGTCGAAGCGCTCCAAGTGGCGAAGAAACTGCCCTATTGGATTCAGAAGTATCAGGAGCATTAACAGCTCCACCACGTCTTTTCTTAGGTGGCATCGTCCACCTATTGAGTAAATAAATCAATTGGATCACCAACGACATATGTATATGAAGTTCAAAGACAATAGGACAAACAGAAAGAATTATGAGACCAAAAGATTGAGGACAACTTCCTATAGGCCTCTAGTAACATCACACTTTGTGAAAATGGGCCGGCTTCCATTTGCACAATTGTGATCTTACTAAAGAACACTTGCTCCATATTACACAGGAAAACCTAAGGCTCTGATACCACTTTGTCATGGCCCGAACAAAGCCATGACTGGCGCTCAAGGGACAAGTCCCTCAGCAAGCCAAAAGATCAAATTTTTAGAAAAATGGACAGAATCTCCTCTGTTTCTAGGACCTTACCAACATAAATATTAACTCCCTATATTAATAATAAACATCCATTTCCAAGGACTATATATATAAAGTTGATAACTAGAGTATATGATTAGATCCATAAGTCTTACATAACCAAATCATAATTACTACCTAAATAGTTCAAGATTTAAAATAACATAGCACACACGAGGATCCTGCCTGTGACATATGGAGCATTGACATAATCTAAATTTTGAGCAAAGGTTCCATTACATAATTACTTAGCCCTTGGAAAGAAGAATGGCTCACCAAAATGACTAAGATCTACTGAGGGGCAGGTGGAATGGAACCTGGAATGACTCCTGTATCTGAAAAACATGGAATATAATAGGGTGAGTTTTGCAACTCAGTGAGCAAACATTACATCTATAACCCACACGAGACAATACAAAGTTTACCTTGAAAATTATATTTCTTTCTGAAGATGAAGAATTCATATTAATTAGTTATACAAATAATTAGATAAATAATTAAGCGGATGAACTGAAATGGGAGTTCTCATTCCAGAAGTTAAATCAAATCAAATATTACACACCTAGGGCGGCTCTACCTCTAAGGGTAGCCCTTTCCTCTAGTGTGCCCGTATGGTATAACAGATCCAACGTGTGGCCTGCACGTTAGGCTAGCAACGCCCCTGCTAGCTGAGGTCTGAGCCAGATGCATCTAGGTTAACGTCATAACCGCCGTTAACTGCGGTTTTCTAGTCAGAGTCTCCCAAGCCAATCCAAACCAAATCACTTAAAAAAAATCTCTAGTGCTTATAACATACTACTAAATTCCATAGCAAATCAATATATATAAGATTGCATACTAAAATTTAATTAAAATTTAAATAAGTCAAATAAAAAAACATTTATACTTTACAAAATATATAAATATCGTCTCATGTGTATTTTTATAAAATTGTAAGTTTCACAAATCAATATTTATTTTCAAAAATTCAAAAATCACAATAATAAAATATTTTCAAACTCCAAAATTAATGATTCAAGATAGATATGGATAATAATATATTTAAAAACAATTATAGATATAATATCTACTCACAACTTGATTTCAAAGAACTGGAAGCAACTCTGAGCGCGTCAACGAGCTACCAAATGATGTCTAATAACTCTACAACTCTAGAAATATGACAATAATGATATTTGTGAGCTACTAATATTGTCAATTAACATAATCTTACTCACATTGACAAAAGCCCCAAATTTTCTAACCCTAATAACCCTAATTCGGATTTTGCTATACCCACAAGTATAGGGATGCTAAAAATTTGAGATATAGCTAATTATTGAGTCAAAGAGTTACCTTGAAGTCTCAATAATAACCAGAACTCAAAAGTTGAATACTTTCTTCACTAAATAGGTTGAAGCTCCATGATTTAGGGTTGTGATAAAAGAAATTTGAATGAATAAAATAAAGAAGAGAAGAGAAGGAGAAGGAAGTAAAATGAAAGAAGTGGATTTAATGATAGTGTATGATTTCAAAAAGAAGAGATGAGAAGATGGAAAGGGAGAAGAAGAAGAAGAAGAAATGAAATTGAAAGAAAAGGGAGAAGGTTTCGGGTGAAAGAAAATAAGTGGGGTTGGGGAGGGGGTGAATCATGTGACTCATTAAACCCCTCTTCTTTTTTTTTTTCGGTCATAACAAAATAAAATCTCTTGTTTGTATATTACATGTAGCTAAGAAGTAGACACGAAGATAGCAGTAATATATGCTTTAGCTCATTTGTCTGAAGTCTAATATATAAAAGTTAAATGGAAGTAATGCTAAGTTAGAAGTCTTGCAAAAATGGCATTCATTGAACAGAGCACCAGAGGAAGATAATACTAAGGTTCACCTTAAAATGCATTGATAGTCTACTCAATGAACACAGCAGATGTGCAGCCCAACGGGAATAGTATCACTTCATTGATGGACAGTACTTTAAGAAGCCATGCTTAGTACTAAAACATATGAAATATAATTAGGATGGTACTATCTCACCTATCAATAATTTTGAGACGACCACCAGATAACCACATTCCAATATCTCCTATATGCAACTATCCTTCTTCATTAATCACTTCTCTCCTGCTCAATTTAATCAAAATTCAAGAAAATCTTAAACGAACAAGGTAAATCTCATAAAAGATACAAAAATCTAATTGAAAATATTAAAAGAAATCACAGAACAAGCAAGGTGGTTACGTCTAAACTTCATCTTTGTAATAACCTTGAAAAATAATGGGACCCCTGACACATATTTCACCACGGGGATTGGGCTGATCATCAGATGAATAGTTTATCTCTAGAACATCCACAAGTTTTATCTCTGAAATAGAACAAAACTCTTAGCACTAGAACTCGAAACCCGCAATCCAAATAAAATTCACTTTTTAACATTCATTTCAGATTAGGCAGGGGCAGGTAGAAAAATTGTTCCAATCCCATATTTTTATTTTTATTTTTTTTCACACAGAACTTGATGATGTTCTGGGGATAGCATTTGATATTCAACTTACTGTCTTCCAATTCTATCTCCCCCCCCTCCCCAAAATATTTGACAAGCACAGCTAATTATTTAATAGTAAATGCATACAGTGAACAGTTACCACGCCGGACTATCTCTTACTAGTAAATGACAGATGAGAGTACCTTCCCAAGATATCCCCAAGCAATAGCTAGAGATACATTCAACTGTTTGATCAGACAAACATCCCAATGTCACCCAAAACTCATAATTGTCACCTTCAAGCAGCAAAGCTCCCACACACATTTTCTCTGGCAGCTGCCTACTATAACAATAAAGTTGAGAGGAGTAGAACAATAAAAAATACTGTTAAAGTAATCATACTAAATAGATTATATCATGCATCTAAGTCTCGTTCATAATCCTTGTCTAATGAGGTAATAAGATTTGAAGTTACAGCAATATCTGCATAAAATAGTTTCTCACTTGTTCTGCAAATTCAAATAACAATCAACTATCAATTAATCACCTACTATATTTCAATCCAAAATAATTTTATTCAATCTAACACTTTTACCTTCCACTCCTTAAACCAAAGCTTCTTTGTCAAAAGAGGAACATCTCCAAACTTTTTGTACGGTTTATCATATCGCTTCTTGATGATCTCTGTAATTTTCTGAGAACCAGGAGAGAAAGGTAACCAACTAATAATTTCATAAAGAATTGACAAATTAGAAAACTAAAAAACAGTTATAAAATCAACACACAAATTTATGAATATTTATAAAATAATATTTTAAGATTAAAGTAATATATATTTGACTAAAATATCGTTTACTAACTATATATTAAAAAGAAAATTAAAGATTATAGGTAAGTTTATCATTCTTGTGTGAAATCGTGTCCAACAAGTCAAAAATTTAGAAGAAGTAAAAAGAGAATGTATATAGATTGCAGAATGGTGAATCTCAAAGGAATAGAATGATAAATGAAATTATTAATTAAAAATTATTAAATATTTTAACATATTTAATTAAATTATTATTTAACGGTCTTAACTAATAACTTCTTTAATAATATAGGAAACGCTTGAGTATTTTCAATTTGTATATCATCAAGTTCAATTTCTGGGGTCTAATAATTATGCATGCCTAATTAAGAAACCAAATTAAATTAAATAAACTAAGGTCAGGAATGCATGCATTTGGCAGTATTTCAACCCGTTTGAGAGCGTAACATATATTACTATTACAATAACAAAAACAACGTGAAGTGTGTGGGAATTGATGATGATTTCCAAGTACTGATCGACAAACAAATCAAAGTATGGTGTGATAAAGATACGAACTAAAGTAATAAAATAAAATGGAAACTAGGTAGTAAGCTACACGGCAAGCTCTTTCATATATTTATAGTAAACGTCTGATGCATAAAAGTAATCAAAATATGAAATAATCATGTTATTATGTATAAGCAGAACAATCAATCCTCATCAAGTAATAATCTTACATATAAAATTAACGCCTAGTCCAACATTACTAGTCACAAATAATTAATATAGAAGACATGTATATAGAATTGGCCATCATCTTAAATTTCTGCAGAAAGCAACTAACCAAATCAAATTCTGCAGGGACAAATTCTAACAGAAGAAATTAAAAAGCTAAACCAAAAGGTTGTGTGGCGCAGCAATGGTCAATAATCTTTTTCTAAAAAATTTATAAGATATAACTCTGACTTACCTTTTTAACTATTTTGCAAATGCAGAGCAACCTTATCCATCAGAAAAATTTGGAACCTTTTAAGAAAGTAAACCTGATGCAGGAAGAAAACACACAATTATGCAGAAAGATAGTCCAGCTTGGTTACTCTATATAGAAAACCACACAATTATGCAGAAAACATTATTTCCTTATGTAAAAGGGGGTAGATTTTCATTTATTCTTAGAGCTACCTATAAAACTTGTACATGATAATAGAGCAAAATTAAAGTAGTGAAGGGCATTGAGAACTCAATTCATGCTTAAAAAATGACGTGTGATGATGCTAAAGAAATTAAGGAAAAGCATACGCTACTGCTAATGTTGATTAATATGTGTAGCTTGGTAAATTTGAATTTGGAGTAGAGTTATTACAAGATCCAAAAAGTAATAATGTGGAATGATATGATTAGTGAAACTAAACAGAAAGAGAAAATTAAAGCTAGGTAACTAGATATAGTGGGTAGTGAGTAGTGAGTAGATATAGTGGGTATCCGTATGAATGCACAGATTGCAAACAACATTCTTCTTTCTGTCAAGCATCAATGCCTCAATGTGCTCTTCCCGTTAGAAAAGGACATACTAATCAAGTCAGCCATTAAGTAAAACCAACAATTATTAATAAAATTACATAATTACCCTTTGGAACAGCCAAGATTCTTGTATAAAGAGTGTGTGTGTGTCGTCCTATACTAATCATTATATTTGCTTTCCTTTTTCTCTTTAACCTCAAAATGAATGAATGTAGTGCATACCATATAGGTGAAAATAAAAGCCTAATAATGAGGAGGTATACTGTGCAGATTAATGCAGTTTTTATCAATTCATCCTTAATATTCATAGTGTTTTCTTTCTCATAAGAGACTAAATCAAAGGCAAACGCTAGCTTAATCCCAATTAGCTAATTACACGCTAAAGACCTGCTTAACATTAAATAAAGAAACACTAAAATAATAGTAATTACTTCAGTTGCTTCTTTCTGAAATTAGAATGGGAAATTTGGGAATTGTTACATAGTTATGCTTATGTACAATATAAGTAGCTAAAAATTCCAAATTACAAATGGACAAGTCAAAAGAAGTTAATGAGCAAAATCAGATAAAGGTCGTTAAAATTAGGGTTATATTGAGAAACTCAAGTGGTATTAAAGGGGAAAAATTGAGATCAGCGTGAAAAGAACTTACAGACTGATGTGAGCGAGAAAACCCGAAATTCATTATGGATTTGCAACCTAAGTGCTTTGTTATGTAAGGGAGAGGTTCGTAAAAGTGCTAAAAAGAATTAAAGGAATCAGAGATTAAATCACAAAATTAGAAATGAAATCACAAAATCAAAGACAAACGTTAGCTTAATCCTAAATAAAAAACGTCGAGAAGCAGAGAATCAGAAACAACGCACGGTGAGGAGGGGAAGAACCCTTCGCGACGGCGACACTACGAGCTCAACTCAGAAATTTGTGGGACGGCGAAGAGAGGAGGAGGAGAAGAGTCCAACGACAACTCTGTCCCCACAGGCTACTGGCAACGTTCGAAGGTTTAGGTCGATACGGTGACTGGAGTGTGAATAGATGTCGATAGCGTGGTGATAAAATTAGGGTTAACTCAATATTACCGATGGAAAATTTTAAATTACAAACGGATTTTTCGTCTGTAATCATTTCCCACAAAAAAAATTAATTTTATCGACAGAATTATCGACGGATTCTATTTTCCGTCTGTAATTTATGTTAATTCATTTTTTTAGTTTTTCGACAAAAAAATTCCTCTAAAATTTTATCTGCATTTTAGTGGGATAAAATTCGTCGGAAATATCCATCTGTAATAACTAATTTTCTAGTAGATGATCTGATAATTTTATTGCGAATCGGATCAATATTTTAACTATATCTGATCCGATCGAATTCGCGTTCGTCTCTACTTTGAATTGGTATTTATAATCCTTCATTCTCTTATACTAAAATTAGTTCATTCTTTTAAAATTAACAATAATTGAACTCTAAATTTTTAAATTATTAAAATTTTGATACTATATCATAATATTACATTACTATTTCATTATCTCAAAAACATAACAAAATTAAAACAACACAAATAATTATATCTCTATCAAAAGAGTTAACCACTTATCTAAATAAAAATTATAAAATATGAACTTATATAAGATTATCATCATGTGCAATATACTTGTCCAAAAAATTCCGATGTAATACATTTTTTAACATAACAATTAATTATAAATAAAAATCCAAATAATTCATTTGCTTGTGATCGCACACATAAAATAATCCAAAGTATAATTGAAATTTTATGACAAGTCAATTTTCTTTTCTTTTCTTTCTTTTCTTTTTATTTTATGTCTGTGGGTTTTGTCCTAGTTGGTTAATTCTTTCTTTTCAGTAAATATCATCATACCGAAATTTCATATTTCTTTTTTGTTATTAACTTATGATTTGTGATTAATTTTCTTATAAATTATATATTTAGTTTAAAGATTATTTAAATAATGTATATTAAAATGGGATCATTTTAAAAAATATATACATTTTCCTAAACATGATTTAAAAGAAAAAGATTCATTATTTTTATTTCTGTATTTTAAAAAGTATAAAATATTTCAAATCAAAATAAATTTTAAGACAAGACATTTTTATGTTGCATTAAATATTCAATGTTCAAGAAATAGTTTAAGAGAAATAATAATCAAACCAAAGAAATGAACAACAAAATTAAATAATCTGGAGATATTATTATGAATATAAATTAAATACTAGTTATCATATTTGTTTTAATTTATCATTTCTCAGTGATTATCTTCTCTCGTCATGTGCAACACGTGCAAAGATAATAATTCTGCCCTTAAGAGGATAACTGTCAGTGTTTCTACATACGACGTCGACTTGAGCACTAAGCTTCCTCAAAAGGTTGCGATAGGGCTATCTGCTTCTACTGGGCAATACTCGCAAAATACCGAGATCTTATCTTGAACTTTCAAGTCCAACTGAAGAGGAACAACGATGAATATTAAATAAGGCGACCCTCTTCAATTCCTATCTTATCGCCAGATTGTATTGTTTTTTATTTTAATTTGAGTAAATAAGGACAAGCCTATTAGTCTTTTAGTTTGTCTAAGTAAATAATATGCAGTAAGTAATATGCCACTATGGATAAGGCAAGGATAGTCCACTCTTGTTATTGGTCTCTTCAGTGTGCATTTCGTCCATCTTTCTTTGTTTGGGTTTAGTTTGTTGTCTTCAATGATATATGCTTGCTTTTCTTTCTATTTGTGTTTCCATTTTTTTCCTTTTTCCCTTCTTTTCAAAAGTAATGTAAAATATCGTTTTAAATAGATTATATTTTTAGTTAATTACACTGACAAACGATTAAGTGTCAAAAGTTAATGAGTTAGAGCAAAAAAATATTTAAGATATCAAATTGTATATACAATGAAGCTTGATAGTTATTTTTATCCGATTTTTACATCTCCAATTTAGATTACAATCCCGCTAGGTAGCTAACACGGGGTCTAGTCAACTGCTACCAACTCTCATTGGGTTGGACCTAAAAACCCACTGCAACAAAAAATTCCCACTAGAATAACTCAAAATAAAAAACAAAACAACCCCCTACACCCACGGCGCCTTTCAATTCATACAGATCCCTTACAATCACACTCACGCCTTCTGCTTCGACCGCACTGCAATGGAAACAATGCCGTAGCATCAACCACAGCAAGGTGCAGTGCCGCCAAATGCCGTTCACCATTGCAGCTTCCTCCTTGTGTGCCGCAGCTAGTGCCAAATGCCACACCCCACTCCACTTCGCGATAGTACCATCGCCTGACCACTGTAACCCCTTTTACACTCCGCGATTCACAACAACAAAGACAACATCTACAACCCCTCTCCCTCACATTGGCAGCTACGCCACCCAACCACCGCAGCGCCTCTCCCATCACGATTCGCAGTGCGTCGATCACCACATCACCTTCCCTCTCAACTCTCTCGTTCACAAAGTTTTTTTTTTTGTTGAGAAAGAGATAAGGCTGTCCAATGATTATACATATATATTCCTTCCTCCATGTAGATCTGGATAATATCTACATTCAATTTATCAATTATCATCTTTTCTACAACCTCTTTGATTATATCAAGATCCATCAACCCATATATTATAGCCTGATGGTAAATATAATAAAAATTAAAAATCATGAATAACAGTACAAGAAACATCCAATTGATCAAAAAGAAACATCCAATAAATAAAAAAAAACATCTGATGACTTCCAAATGATCCACTCATACTAAAAAAATAATTCGATTAATAAAAATAAAACATCCAATTAATTAAAAAATAAATAACAAATAAATCAATAAAAATATCCAATAAATGAGAAAAGAAGCATAAAAAACCTGATAAATCATAAAAGAAATCATTTCAAATTGTCTACACAAAAAAACATCCACAATCATATACTAAGAAACATGCATGTACAATAAAAATAAATATCCTTCTAAAGTAAAAAGAAACATCCATCAATAATGAAGAATATCTGCAATCTTAAATTTAGAAACATCTATTAACAGTACAAAGAAACATCCATCTAAAGAGCTATGGAACACATGTTTAAAAAAGAAACATCCATCAATAATTACACTGTTTGGGGTCTTCATGAAATCAGAGATGAAGGAGTAACTGATGTCTTTCACGACGTAGGATGCATGGAGGCTGGGGCTGGAGCAATTATGCTAGACGACGAGGGTGGTTTGCTTGGTGAGAGAGCTCTGTTTCTAGCCTAACGTCTGCGAGTGGTTTTGGTCATGCTTCGATGGAGGAGACGCGGCGCAGTAACCCAACGAGGGAGCTCTGTTTTGGTCTAATGTCCATTCTTGCCATTGTTGTTTCTTGCCTAACAAATGCTGGAGGTTTTTGGCGATATCTAGCTGGAGGAAAGGCGGCGCAGTGGCGTTACGGGATATTCGATGATAGCTTTCAGAAGTGCCACAACTGGCGTGGTTGTGGCAAAGTGCAGAGGCCAAGCCAAATGGCAACGACGATGACGTCATGGATATAACGATCGGGGAGAAGGAGAGTGGGGGTGCTGTAGTCATTTTTTTCAATATGTATTGTGAATTGGGGTAAAAGATGAAATTAGGTTTTGGTTTGACTTATTCTAGTGAGATGCTTTTTGTTGTAGTGGGTTTTAGGGTCCAACCTTATAAGAGTTGGCAGGAGTTGGCTGGACCCCTTGTTGGTTATCTAGCGGAATTGAATAAGAATTCAACTGACATCATTGTGCTTCGTTCAGTGTCGTAGACAACCTTTTAAAGTCATGCTCAAAATTTTAAAAGATTCTAATCTCACTTGTTAGCTTAGATTTCAAATATGGACCACCATAATCATATTTTTTATTGACATCTAATAAGCCAGAAGTCATTTTCTTGTGCTTTTCAAATTCTTAAGAATTGAATAAAAAAGATGGGTTTAACCAATAACCAACAACATGAAGATTTTTTGTGAAGCTGTGAATCACAATGTGTATCTATAATTTTTAAATTGGATCCAC
Source organism: Arachis duranensis (assembly GCF_000817695.3). Classification (NCBI taxonomy): domain Eukaryota; kingdom Viridiplantae; phylum Streptophyta; class Magnoliopsida; order Fabales; family Fabaceae; genus Arachis; species Arachis duranensis. The sequence goes on along the minus strand of NC_029780.3, from coordinate 83,028,726 downwards.
AAACTTCTTTTTTTTAAATCTTTTCACCATCTCTTCTCTAGTCTTATAAATAGCTTGATAAAGAAAACTCATTGCAACTTTATTTTCACTATCAATAATACACAATACAAAAACAAGTGGATCAGTAAATTTAACAATATCAGTTCATTGACTCCAAAATTTAAAATCTAAGACTTGATCTACAAAATTTTTTAGCTTTATTTTCTTTGGAGTAAGTTGAGCTTGTCCATTTTTTAGATGTCACCACAGCTCTCAAAGCATCCTTTTGAGCAAAACTACTTTGTAAAGCAATGAAGTTAGTGGAAAATCGAGTTGCAGCTGGTTAAAGTATTTTCAACCCACCTGTAAATTTTTAACACAGTTTCACTCACTTCTTCTAACTTCCTATTATCCTAGAGCATCAAATTAATAGAATAAGCAGCACAAAGAAACCAATATAGCTTAGAAAACTTAGATTCCAACAATCTGTTAGTAGCAACATAATTTGAAGCATTATCCACCATTACATGTACAACATTTTTAGGACTAACAAATAATATAATATCCCTAAACAAATTAAACAAATCATCAACAGCTTTTGAGACACGAAAAGTATCAACTGACTTTAGAAAAATAGTATTTTAGGACAATAAACTAAAAAATAATTAACATGCGCCTACAACGATCAGTCTATCCATTGACCACGATAGTACATCCAATTTATTTCCAAATCTCCCGATAACCTTCAATCATTTTCTTCACATTCAACCAATTTACTCAAAAAATACTAACGAACTCTTGCATAATTTGGGCCCTTATACACTGCACCATGCTTGCAATAGTATCAATCATTGGTTGATAATAAGTTGAATTAATTACATTAAATGGTACATAGGAATCTATCATCTATTTTGCAAAGGCAATGTCACACTTATCCATAATTTTTTGCTTTGGAGTACACTTTATATAGTCAGTTGAGCTCCAGATGTTGTTGCCAATGTAAAAAAAAATATTCTAGTCTTTTAACATGTTTTTCTTTTCTAGATCTAGTTGGTGGAAGCCTTGATTTTTGTTATTGTCAAATCTCATTGCGTTCAATCTCATCAAATTCTCTTTTAATTTAATCACAATCATGATAACTTTCTGCATATTGTTCTTGAGCATTCCTCTTCTTGCTTTGAAGGTCTTTATTGTTTTGAACAAATCTTACTAGTGGTAGGTGGTGGAAGTCTTGATTTTTGTTGTTGTCACACTTCATTGCGTTCAATCTCATCAAATTCTCTTTCAATTTCATCACAATTATTATAACTTTTTGCATACTGTTTTTTAGCTTTCCTCTTTTTACTTCGAATGTCTTTAATGTTTTGAACAAATCTTACTTGTGCTAGCACCTTTCGGCGTGTCTCAATATCTCCTCTTTTTTCGGCCAAATAATGCTTAAACCGATTGATTCTTTGACCCCCAATAAGATTCTCATAATATATGCAAAATAGAATAGTTTTTCTAGATTCAACAACCTGTTTATAATGGCTCCATGCGGAATCATTTTTTTCTCAATTATTTTTTTTTGTGTTGCAATTGTTGCATCAGGAGTTGATCCTTGTTCTTAGGATAATGGTATTTCTGATGGTGTATTTAGTGAACCCATCCTACTTCAATATAAAATAAGATAACAACAATATAATATTATAACATATCATTTAATCAATTCATAGAGCCTATCCAACCATTGCATAGAACAACAATAATATAGAACAATATAGAGCAGAGCTTATCCTATAGTATAGAACAACAACAAAAAATTTACTAAGTTTATCCAACAATATAGAACAACAACAATAAATTTACAAAGGATGTACAACAATATAGAACAGTAACAAAATCAACTATGAACAAAAACAATTAGAAAAAAAGCATCAATAAACCACTAAACTTACATTAAAAAATAAAACAACAACAATCAAGTAATCAACCATTAAAGATTAATATAGGATAACAAAAAATAAAATAAAATATCACTTCAAGGTTGACGGCCTGCACTAGAGAAGAGGGAGAACAAGCCACGGCAAAGTAGATACTAGCAAGAGGTCGGCAGCATTGCAGTAGTGAGAACAAGCTAATACAACAGATGAGGCCAAAGCGGAGAGAGAAACATAGGAGCAAGAAGAGCCGCATGCCACGACGAAGTGAAGGCGAGCCATAAAGAGAGACGACGACATAGAGAAGAAGATGCACTAGAGCCAGCGAGATGCTGCAGAGGATTTGTTAACATGAAGCGATCGTGTGATAGCAGTGGTAGACTGAGTGACAGAGTGAGAGGCTGAGAGCATTGCCTTTGTAAGAATTAGTCTAAGAAGGAGTTAGGTGGAGATGAGGCTTCCTTCGAGACTTGAGTATTAGGATTTTTTTTCAAAAAAAACAAAAAGAAATAAAGAAGACGACGTTGTCTTGGGGATTAAAAAAATTTTAAATTTGGGTTTCTCAAACCCGCCAGTCCACTTGTTTTAACAAAAATTGACTGGGCCAAACTAGTTGTTGCTTGTTCTGTTCCTTGTCCGATCCTAGTATTTTATATTAGTTGCTTTAATTAAGTTTGGCCAAATAATTTTATGATTAATTATGTATTAAGTATTTCAGGTACAAATTGATTTGAAATTATAATTAAAAGGCTAGTGTTGCTGGTTTACTTATATTGGAAAAAGTTAAGTATGATTTTGGTCTTTAAGGTAGGAATTGAAAACTTTTTTCGTCCTCAACCTTTTTTTGCTTATAAAATCGTCCCTAAGGTTTAACTTATTTTTAATATCATCTTTCTTACCAAAATTTTAATTTTTTTTACCAAATTATCCCTAATTTAAAAATATATAAAAAAAGAAAAACGGGTTAAAAGGGAAATGAATCACGTTGGGGAGGGGGTTTTTCTAGGGAAAAGAGGGGGAAGGCCGAGAGGAAAATAGAGAAGTAAAGGAGAAGGGAATCCACCGCCGCTGCTACTCATCGTTCTATCCTTGCCGCCAGATCTCGCCACTCCTCTTCCTCGCGTTCTACTCCTCATGCAGCAGCATGCACGACTGATGAGCGGATATTTTATACGCTTTTTGGCATCATTTTCATATAGCTTTTGTTATGTTTTGTTTAAGTTCTATTATGTTTTCATAGGTTTTAGTGCAAAATTCATATTTTTGGATTCTACTTTGAGTTTGTGTATTTTATGATGATTTCAGGTATTTTCTTGCTGAAATTGAGGAGCTTTAGAAAAAGTCTGATTCAGAGACAGAGAAAGGACTGCAGTTGCTATCAGATTCTGATCTCCATGCACTCGAAGAAGAATTTTTGGAGCTACAGAAGTCCAAATGGCGCACTCTCAACGGCTTTGGAAAGCTAGCAACCAGGGATTTCGTGAAATATATAATAGTTTATACTTTGCTTTGGAAATCAAGGTCCAAAACTGGCGTTCAACGCCAGCACTTCACCTTCTTACTGGCGTTGGATGCCCAAAAGGGAGCAGTTGGCGTCCAATGCCCAAAAAAGAGTCCAAAGCTGGCGTTCAATGCCCAAGAAGGGTACTAGCTCGTGGAAACACCCTTAGCTCAGCCCAAACACTCAGCAAGTGGATTTACGCACTATCAATCTAGTTCACCCTATTTCTGTACTCCTTAGTTATTATATTAGTATATATAGGAGAAGATCACCCATGTTTAGGATCTTCGACCACAACTTCTTCCCACACTTTTACTTTCGAACATTATTGTAACCTATGAGTCACTAACCTCCTCGGTTAAGGTTAGAAACTCTGCTGATTCTTATGGATTAATAATATCACTATTATATTTCAATCTATGCTTGACTCCATTCTAAGATGTATCTTCGTTCTTCATCCTAATGAATTGGGAGTGTAACTTGACCGTCATCCCTGTTTCACATGGATTCTTGCAAGTCCTTGACAGGATAGTACTAAACCACAAGCTTGATTATACATCTCTTAGACGGCTAATCCATGACTTTGTTGGGTACTTGGAGACATCAGTGCAGTTGAGGTACGGGGCAATTAAGGCCTTTGTGGTATAGGCTAGAATCTAAGGAGCAACATTCTCTGATCTGAAAGATCCGACCTTGTCTGTGGCGCTTTGAGTAGGATCATCAATGGAATGGACTGCTAGAGCTTCACCCTCGTTTAGATTTGATAACTGCTGACCCAGCGTTCGATCTGAAGTAGAGGAGATTAATGACCGCTGACCCGTCGTTAATCATTTACAGCCTGCCAGGGAATGAATCATTAGAAGTTGGAGTAGATGGTGAGAAAAGTTGATCCAGAAGGAAGAAGCATCTCCAAAGCCTCAACCATTCTCTCATCACTGATATCATATCTATCTAGTAACGTTTTATTTATTTATCTATTTTATAGATTTTTCACAACAACTATCATCTTTTTGAATCGTCTTACTAAGGTCTACAAGGTAGCCATTGCTTGCACAGACCAACAATTCCCGTGGGATCAACCCTCACTCACCTGAAGTATTACGTGGATGACCCGGTGCACTTGTTAGTCTATTTGTCCAAATATTGCAGAGTAAATTTCATGCAGCAACGGCGACAGTTTCAACCCTCCGTGATGACGACGGTGACCAGGCTCCCTTCTAGCGGCACTGACATGCACGAACAGTGGCATCAGTTTCTCCTTCTTTGTGTCGCATCATTGCATCGTCGTTTATCTCCAATTTTGCTTCTGTTTCTAGTTTTGTTAATCAAATTATTAATCACATGTTTCTTAATCTGATTTTGGTAATCCACCAATTTAGATTTTGATTTTAATTTTGTTAATCACATTGTTTCCAATTTTGATTATTTGTTCTTCTACTTCCGTTACTTCCACATATGATTTTTCTTATTTTGATGCTTTTGATTTTACTTCTCTTTTTAACTCTGCATTTGATTCTTTATTCTTTTAATTTTGATGCTTGTGTTACTTCAGTTTCTACTTTTATTTCTATTTCTAATTTTGCTTCAACTTTTGTTTTTAATTATGCTTATGCTTCTGCTTCATTGTTGTTGCTGAAGAAGAAGAAGAAGAAAAAAACAAGAGATGACTTCGTTGTTTTTGCTTTTAATTAATTGTTCTTGTGCTTCTGATTCAAATTCGAACTCAGATTCATTGTTCTTGTGCTTCATTATTTTTTCTTTTGATTCATTGGTGTTGATTTTATTGTTGTTATTGCTAGTGATTTTATTGTTGTTGTTGCTGTTGATGGAGAAGAACGAAAAAGAATAATAAAAATTGTGTATTTTTGTGAAAAAGGAGAAGGGTATTTTGGTTCGAAGGATGGTTTTAAAAATAAGTTAAATCTTAAGGACGATTTTATAAGAAAAAAAGATTGAGGACGAAAAAAATTTTCAACCCTTACCTTTGGGACCAAAATTGTACTTAACCCTATTAAAAAAAGTACAGTCTTATCAAGAGCAAGAGTTGATGAGAAACAAGAAGAGACAAGAGTTGTTATCAGTAATGGAAATTATTATGACAAATACGATTAATGATGGAGATTTAGGGGTATGTCTAAAATGAGCACAATAATTATATGCTTATTCGATGTGCTATATTTATATAGACCATTAGATTTTATTAGATTAAAATCAAAGGCAAATATAAAAGAAGAGCATTGATGGACTCTAATAAATACAGAATATCCTAGTACATAAATAAATGCTTAGATGACAATAGTTTAATACACGATACTTTAAATGGCAACAGAATCTTTTATTCTTAAATAATTAAATATAAAATATATAAATACAAAATATATGAGTATTTTTTATTCATTAAGATTAATTATCCTTCAAAATTTTTGATAATATTAAAAAATTATATTAAAATAATATTTTAAACTGTAATATAAAATTATAAAATAATTAAATTTTATTTTATATTCCTCCACA
>NC_029780.3:83010390-83022608 GCF_000817695.3 Arachis duranensis | reverse complement strand
GTAAGTGGGTACCTCATGTCACGCGTGCGTGTGGACGTGCTTGCTGGTCCATCACGCGTATGCATAGGGCTACTCCCATTTGCGCAACCAAAATTCCATCCCATGCATACACGTGGACGTACGTTACTTCAAAAAAATTAGCAAATCAACCAGAAAGTTGCAAATCCGTGGTAAGTTCAGCTGCAACATTATTTATTTCACATCCAAACTTCTAATGGGCATAACTCAATCGTTTTAAATCATTTTCCTTCCGTTCTTCAAACGACATAAACATCACGAATCCAATTTTCATTTTAAAAGAAGTTGGAATCAATTTAGGGGTTCAGAAGCCAAGTTAAAGCATGCCGAAATTCGGCCGAAAACCAACTTTAGAAAAATGCTTCAAACCTCTTTTTCATTCAAGGTTTTCATTTCATACACTACCAAACTTATCAATACCATCATCATGTACCAACAACAACACTCAAATAAACTTTACATCATCTCATCATCCACCATTCAATAATATTACATAAATTCCATATTCATCACTCTTCCTTCAATACATATATAACCATATAATCAATGATTCTTCCTTCAATACACATATAACCATATGATCAATAATTCAAATCACCTACAAGCTAATTGGATCCTAAAACATCAGAAATTAAAGGAATTCAACATCTCTTCTAATATTTCAAAAAATTGGGAAAAAGAGTGGCTAAGAGTAATTAGTGGCTTACCTAAGAAATTGTTCCGGTAGAAACATAGAGCTCAACATCGTGAACGCGTGGCTGCAAACAGTGCAGCAATCAGAGCTCAGACGGAAGAGTTTCGGCATGTTGAAGGTTGCTGTTAGGTTTCGGCGTTCTCTTCCTCCCCGGCAGCGTTCAGCTTGCTTCAGCTGAAATGAAAAGAAGAAGAAGTGTGGGTCCATTTAGAGGTTGGCCCAGTTAGGCTCACGGCCCAGTTTGGGTTCGGTTCAACCGGTTCGGTTTCTTCGGTTCAATCTTGGTCCATTTTTTTTGAAATTGGTATCAAAATTCTCGTTTTGATGAGCTCTATCCTAATTTAATATAATATTCATATTTCTAATCTTTCTTATTAAAAAATAATTTATTGATAAATTATCTATTAATTTAACGGGGTTTACACATATAATAACTGATCTGCATTTTAATTCACATAGTATATAATATATATTATTTTGAAAAAAGGTATAAAAAGAAATAGTATATTTATGTGGTTATATTTCTGTAATAACTTGACTTTTTATACAGTTTTAATATTTTTAATTGCATAAGTTTAATTAGTTTAGGTCTTACTAATATAAGTGAATATATAATGTGATAGGCATGTATTTTGAATTATATTATTTATTCTGTTATCTAAAAGAAATTTAAAAAATAAAAAAGTTAATATTTCTATGCATTATATATAATATTTTAAATAAATTATATTTTTAAAATATTTTGACAAAAAAGTATATTATATAATAATATTTTTAACAAAAATAGTTAGTTAATAAATTTTGAATATAATAATCTAATTATTTGTCAAATAATATAAAATAAAATTTTATATTTCATATTTTTATGTAACAGTTTAAAATATTATTTTAATATAATCTTTAATATTATAAAAGTTTTTTACATAATAATTAATCTTAATGAATAAAAAATACTCATATTTTTTGTATTTATATGTTTTATATTTAATTATTTAAGAATAAAAGATTTTATTATCATTTAAAATATTATGTATTAAAGTATTGTCTTTTAAAATATTTATTTAATATTAAAATATTTTATATTTATTAGTGTTCATCAATGTTCTTCTTTTATATTAACCTTTAATTTTTATCTAGTAAAATTTAATAATTTATATAAACATAGCACATTCAATAACTACATAATAATTATTGTGCTTATTTTAGACATGTCTAAAATTTAGGATTGCAATGGGACTTGGAAGAAAAAATAATTGTTGTATTATAAGAACACCCTCAAGCATTAATAAAGACTAAGAAAATGCAAGAGATACATCAAAGCACGTTGATTATTTTTTTTTTCGTTGAGTCTTAATTTCATATCTTCGGATTTTGATTTTGAGTCTTTCTATTTGAAAAGAAAAAGGCATATTTTATATGATAAAGATTTCAATAAAAAAAAAACCAAAGAAAGAAAGGAAATGAGCATAGGAAGAAAAACCAAAATAAATAACTTTTTATTAGATATGAATTATAATTTTGGTTTTGTTATCTTGCAAGTGTGCAGATCGAATCGGATTGGACCCAAATTTAAAAACTGCGAATATTAAAATATAATCTGATAATTTTTGTGCGGATCGAATTGATATTTTAACTATATCTGATCTGATCGGAGAATATGGCCGATTAGCTACCACGAAAAGAGTCGTAAAATCATCGCTAATCTGATGCAAAATATAATTTGTGACAAATTAGCTACCGCCTAGCAACTAATACTTTCCTCGCTAATTACAAGCCACAGATCAGTAAGGCAAATACAACAGTCGCTATTTCATCGGAAAGTTTTTTAGCTACCGAATAGATAGTCGCAAATCCATCACTAAAGTAAAATCTAATTCCATGGAAGAAATAGACTAAATGGTAGTCGCTAATTAGTGACAAACTCTACTGCAACAAATTCGTCACTAAACGCAAGCTAACTTCATAGACAAAATAAAAAGCTTAGTCGACGCTAATTAGCAAAGAATTTTTTCAAACCTAATTCGTCGCAAGTTGTCTGCTAATATGATCACAAATTTGTCGCGTTTTGTAGCAAATCTATAGCTAATCTTTGAAAATCCTTAATTAAATTTCAAGGAATTTTGTCGCTAAACCAAAACTATTCTAAATAAGAAAGTAGAGTTATGAAATAGTCGCTAACTTGCTAGAAAATAATATGTAATCAATTAGTTACAATACTATCGCAAAATATCATCGAAATTTCCTTTTAAACTAGTAACAAATTGATAAATATCTCATAAATGTTTCAGTTGTAATAGAGTCTTTAATTTGTTGCCATCATCAATAGCGAGTATGTCGCTAATTTTTCTGCAATAATTATACTAAATAATTTCTTTAAATAATAAAAATTATCTGTAAACAAAATATAGATGTAAACACAGTTGTAACTTATTCAGCCAAGAACCAAATCTATAGTAAACTTTACATGGCTTCGTCTCTTATTTCCAATTAATACTTAATACATCAAATTCTTGTTTACGGAGAAATGTCACATTAAAGTTTTACCCTCAAGATAGAAACATGAAGAGGAAAAAATCAACTGAAAGGCCAAAGTACAACTACTACAGGTAATTTTAGTGAAGGTATGCCTCCATTTGCAAGGTAAAGAATGGAGCTACTAGAATTACTTGAACTATAGTCATTTCCTACTAGTTTCAAATGGTCAACATTCATGTCATAACTTTTCTTGATCTTCTTTTCTTGAATCTGTTCAACTCTCACATGAGGGAAGAAAATAAAAAAGAATAAGTTTATGTCAAAAGCTATTCACTCTAATAACCAAATATCAAAAACAAAAAAATGAAAACTCATGGTCGAAAAAAGACTCATGGTGAAAAAAAGAAACCACAGACATAAATATCAGATAACAAAATCTGTAGAATATTTGAGATGAGACTCCAATGCCAAATTATAGGAATCTATTCCAAAACAAGGAGTTAGAGTAATAATGATTTATTCAAAGATATCCAAAACCTAATGTCTAACAAGAGTGCCATTCAACTCTTTGTCAGTTTAGATAAATAACATGCTTTCCAAAATTTGTCGCATATCATAGAAAATTTAGTGAATGCATAGAAATGACAGGACCTAGAAAATTCCAACCATCTAAAAGATGCCAATTAAATATATAAATAAATTGAAATACTCTCCAGAACTAAAACAATCATATTGTTATAAAATTTCATAAGACAAAAATACATAAGTGGAAAATTAAAAGATAATAGGCAAATAGCAATCACAAAGAGCAGAGCCATTTGTCCTAATTGACTTTTGAAACTAATAGTTTAAAACTACATTATGCACATAACTCTGACTAAGCTAATTAGATTTCATCTACAATACAATTCTACAAAATTTAATCAGAGTGTAGCACATAACATTAACATACCTTAACTGCAAGTTCTCCAATAGACCAGCATGCATTATTTGCTATTGAAATAGCCTCTTTAACCTTAGAAATTTCCTGTATAGATAAAATAATACATTAGTAAAATAATTGAAAAAATACCACTCAGCTGAACCATAAACTAATACTAGAAATACACATACCAGCTGCTTGCCTTTAACTTTCAATATGAGAAATAAATCATTATAAAACACAGCAGAAACCAAATCATTAAGTTGACTGTAGTAGAACCTTGTATACCAAAAGAAAAGGTGTAATAATGGTGCTTATTATCAACATAAATAGCACTAATTAAGACGAATTAAATGTGGCCACAACATTTAAAGCAACTGAAACTTAAACCAATAATTGTAATTATGAAGCTGCTTTTATCATGCTAGTAGAGGAAAGGGAAGTACTAAACATTGCCATTTTAATTATTTTGATTTATTACAACCAAATCATGAAAATATTCAGAGATGCATATGAGAACTGGAAATCAAAACATACCGTAGAAGTTATAAAATTGACAAAAAATAGAGGACCTATACCGAGACATCGAAATGTGAAATAAATACTTTCAAAGTACATAACATCATAGATAAGATAAGACATTACCTAACAGATAAAACATAAGAAAAAGTGGGTTGGATACATGTGCTATAGACTGCCATTTGCAACCTTCAGCCACCATGGATGGCTCTGGGCACCCGAGAGGGGCTTTACATGACTGTCGGCCTTCTCAAGAGGAACAAGACCATTTGAAGAGAAGCAAGAAGAAAGTGTGTAAAGATGGAAACCCAGCTGCTCATACCAACAAAGGAATACTGGATGGTTAATGGTACCCCATTAGAGGGAGGTCTAGAGAATATAAGAACTATTGCTCATATGGTCAAAGAGGGTCTTATCCGAAATAAAATGGAAGGAAAGGGTTTGAAAAAAAAAAAGATATGAGGGTGAGTTTGATGATAAAGAAGAAGAAGTAGAGGATAAACCTGAGAAATGCAAGGAATAGAAAGAGATGGCAGTAACTACACTCCAAAAGGAATAAGAGTGGAGATCAGAGATGGGGGTCTCTACAACATTATCATTAATGAGAAAATGAAACGGAAGCTCTAAAAATTATGGTAGAACACCCTTATAGTTAAGTTATTGGGAAGAAGAGTTGGATATGCAGCTATAACAAGGAGACTTGAGAGTTTGTGGAGTGACAAAGGAAGCGTAGATGTCATACATGTTAGTAATAATTATTACCTGGTCTATAGATATAAAGAATTCCAAGAGAGGAAAGAGATCTTTGTTTGAATTTGAAGTTGCTTTCTCCACAACCATTACTCAAAAAATTCACCATAAATCATATATTTAATGAAAAGATATTAAACTCTCTAGTTCAGTTCCAATTATTCCCAAGTTTAACCAGGACTTGGTTCCACGCAATTCCGATCATCACAAAATTAGTTATAGCCTTTCAAAGTTACTATTTTCATTTAAAGATAATGCAGAAAATCAGATTTTATGGCTTAACTTTGAAAGATCATAACTAATTCTTCAGTTAATATGAAACCTTTAAATTTAAATCCTAACAACTACACTTGTTAAAGTTTACTCAGATTTCAATCTCATACCATTTCGATCACTAGCAAATTACTGGGTCGTCCTCAAAGTTACCATTCTATTTTGAAAATCAGATTCTTAATAATAGTTTAGTCTTTTAGGTCCTAATTCTTCAACAATTCTGTATTCAATATCAAATATATTGAATGATTATCTTAGCCTCAACCAATTATACATAATCAGTCAAAACCACAATTCTCAACTAATCTCGAGTCACTTTCACAGCCATAACAATATACCAAACAACCATTTTAACAGCCAACAATTAATAATTCAATCATCTACCACACATAGTTACAATCAATTCAATCACAACACCAAACACAATAGCAACCAAAATCTAACATTCATATAATCAATAAATTACTCACAGCTATTAATCCTATTTGTAGTTATTTAATAAACATTGTAGGCATTCTTAAATTAAAACCATTTAAAGTAAACCCCCTACCTCGATTAGCCGAAATTCAATAATTAAGCGCCACAAACCCCTCTTTTGTTTTAGTTCGTAGCAGCAACAGACTCGAACCAAACTAGCAACAGCAGCAACTCTAACAATTCTTTATTATCATCAACACTATCTCCTATGATAGTTCCATCAACAAATAGAGAAGGAAGAGCAGAAGTGTTAAACAGAGACAAGGATTTTCCTTACCAGAACGGAAAAAGACTAAGGAACAAAATGAAAGTAGCGCAAATTCAAGAATGGAAACAGCAGAGTTACCGGTAAGTTTGTTCTGGTTTCGGCAATGACGACGACAACGAAAGAACATAACTCCTCTCCCTTCTCATATTCTGTTCGACGGTGTTCTGACTCCCTTCGACGGAGGTAGAAGCGGCAAGCAAGAATAACAATAATCAAAATAGGTCGTGAATGATACAGAATTCAGAGACAACGACAAAGGAGGCTGTGGTGACCGAGCAATACCAGGGCAGTAGCTAAAATAGTTCACAGCATCAACACCGACGATGCTTTTCTGACGACAGACTCTCAACAGTGGCTCTATCAACGAAAACAGGGTGCAACAGCAATGGTGTGACCCCAATCTACGGCAGCAGTGGCGGCGGAGCAAGACGGTGCGAGAATGGACCTCATCCTTCTCCTTCCAGGTTCATTCTTCTGACATCAGCGACGGTTAGGATTCGGCGGCAATGGCTCCCTCAATGGCGATGGCGGCGGTCTAAGCGGAATCGACGGTGATGACGGGAGCAGCCTTCCTCCCCTTCCTTGACTCTTGAGCTTTCCGTTTTCCTCTCGCAATCTCTCTTCTCCTTCCTCACGCCCGACTCTCTCTTAGTCATTCCTCCACCTTCATCTGACGACGATGACGGTCTTCCCGGCGCCTTCCCTTCAATCCTATCTCTCTCTTCTCCTTCCTCTTCTTCCTGTTTCCCCCTCTCTGTTTCCCTGTTTATTTTCTTCCCCTTCTGTGTATGTTTTGCTTGTTTTGATTTAGGGATTAATGGAATTAGGGTTTTATTTGGGAACTTTAAGGTTAGGGTAAAATATGTACCAGTAATATAATAATTTTACAAGGTATTTGAGATAAAAAAACAATTCAGAAATCAAATATAATACTATAAAGATTACTTTTAAAATACGTAAAATTTTATTTGCTAATATATCAATAAACTCAAATAATTATCTTTAATTTAAATCATAAAGTAAACATACTAATCACATTTTATAAAATACAGTTTAAACTCGAGAATATCAATTATTCAGATTATATGCCATAATCTTTCATAACCTCTCTATTATCAAAATTTTAGTTTCAATTTGTATAAAACAACTAATTATAATAAAAATTATACATACACATTAATTAACTTAAACTCAAAGTATTTATAAAAACTAATTGAATCATTCCTAATAAATTAATCTCTAATAGCTCAATTTAATAAAATAAATTGTAATTTAATCACAATACAAATTTCTTAAATTAAATTATAAAATACTTCTATTATAGAATTTTAGTTTCAAATTATATAAAATAACCAATTATAGAAATTACACAAGAATTGTAATTAACTTAACTCAAAATATTAATAAAACTAATTTAATTATTCTTAATTGAATAATTTATAAAATAAGGGCTCAAATTAATAAAATAATTATAACTTTTTCATAATAAAAGTTACTTAAATTAGATTGTACAATTCTTTTTCATTTTTTTAATTACTAAAATTATACAAAATATTTAATTATAATAAAATTACTTAAGAATATTAATTGATTCAAAATAAAATTATCTCCAAATTTATTTAATTATTTCTAAAATAATAATTTCTAAAATTATAAAGTTTAAACTTAAAAAGATGAAATCGCAATTTATTCATATTTAGATTTTTAAAAATACGGAATGTCACACCACCTCCCACCCAAAAAAAAAGAAACATATTAGTACAGCAAAAAATCCACCAAAATAAAGAGCACAATTCTAATAGCAACTGCCAAGAAGCTTGTGTACCTAAAATAAAACATATTGTCTAACAAAATTCTAACCATAATGCAAAGATTTCTTAGATCAATGTTAACAAAACAAAGCAAAAGCATTTTAGACGTTTCTAGTTAATCCGACCAATAATTATATCAATGACAATTTTAACTCAAACAGCAAGCTTACAAATAGTAAAAAATTATAACTCAAATCATGCAATGTATACAACACCAATAAGATAAACACCAATAAGTTGCCTCAATTCTCTAGCATTAGCTATAAATTAAATTATAAATTATCCGCTCATCACAACACCAATCATGATTCAATGTGCTCTTTAGAGTTCAACCAAAGACAAAAATCTCAGAGAAAGGAATGAAAAGTAGGCAGATTATTTTAATAGACTTCAAATTGGTTACAATAGGAATTGTTTCCCAAAGGGCTATTAAGTGTGTGTTCGTGAGTTAAATTTATCATTACAATTCAAAGTTCAAACCATCCCCTTCCCTTCTTCCAGTTCAATACAACTTATAAAATATATTGTTGCCTGCAGAGACATCGAATCAAAATTGAAATTTTTTAGTTGCCTATTATGAAACGGGTTTAGCTAATATATTTTTTAATAAATTTACTATTAATAGAAAATTTTAAATTTTTTATTTAATAAATATAAAATAAATACATTGAAAAGTTAAAATTTTTTTTATATTTTTAATAAAAACTTTTTAATATATAATCTTTACATGTGTTTTTAGAAGTCAATAAGTTATAGTTCAAATGACATAATTTTTTTATATTCGTCTAGAAATTACGAATTTAAATCTCTAAATAGATAAATGTCTTCTTAGAATATAAGATAGATAAATCCTTACTAAATATACATTATCACTTTAGCATGTCAAAACAAACAGGTTCCAATTTCAAAGTGTGAACATATATAATTTTTTCTTTTGCATTTATTTAGATATTCATTATCAATTTGATTTTTATATATAAAAATTCAAAAGTGTAAATATCTTTCAACGTAAATAGATAAAATTGTAAAACAGTACCTCATTAATAAGGGTTATGTTAATGTTACTAATTAAAAAAGTTTTTTTAGAAAAAAATTAATGTATATATTATTCATTTATTAAAATAATAACATTTTAAAAAAATTACTAATTGCTAACATGTATCTTACTTAGTTAAACACTTAACCCCGTTAATGTGTTTATTGTTTATTTATTTTATTAACAATAACATTAACATGTATTCTAGTTAATTAAACCCCATTAATGATGATTCCCTGTAAATGTTTGGTTTTTCACTATTCTATTTCTGAAAAATTTTATCATGTTTACCAACGTTTTTAGCATAGTACGCTGACTTTGTGTGGCAATATGAAAGATGGACATGTAAAGTGAGAATGGTTGTGAAACAGAATAGGAGAAGCATTCCATTCTGCAAAATTAATTAGGCGTGGTAGTTAGTTTTATAATTAGTTAATACGATAATTCAAAAATTAAGAATAAAAAATATTTAAAAACAAATATAAAAATTTTATAAGTTATTTAAATTTTAAATTGTATAAAATTTATAAATTTAAATTAAATAAAATATTAAAAAATATTATATTATTATTATGTGTAACAAGATCAAGATAAACATTTATAAAGTAATTATTTATAAATATTATATAAGTTTATTCATTTATTTTTTCAACAGTATTTAATTTGAAGCAAAGATAAAATATTATATTCAAAGTATTCTTTATTTTCATGTATAATTCTAAATTTTATATTCAATTTATTAAATTATCTGTAAAAATATTGTAGTTTGGTTGTATTTAAAAAATAAAAAAATAGTTTACAAAGAAAAAAAATGCTAGTAGAAGCAAACTCTCAATTGAAATATTAGATTTAATTACTCATTTAAAAAGTTTAAATTACACTTTCACAGTTTTTAACTAATATTTATGCAGAAAAAAATATATTAAAAAAAACTTTGATTATTATTACAACTTGATCCTTCTTGCTATATTTTTTTTCAAACATTAGTGCCATAATCCTATCACAAAAATTAAACGCATATAAGATTTTTAAAAATATAATAACAGTAAAATTAATATATTTATCTAGAAAAATTACAAAATAAATAATTAATGGTATATATCAATTAAATAATATTATAAATTAGAAATTTAATTTATCATTTCATAATTTTATTTTTTAAAAAATACATATATGCATGTAATGAGTGCTCTATTTATGCTCGTTAAAAGTTGAGATTGAAAATCAGAATACAGTATGTAGTGAGTACTAAACTATATAAGCTAAGACTAATTTTTTTCCTTTATCTTTATCTCTTCTAAACCTCACAATTGATAAAATAATTTATTTTCAGTCAAAATTTAACTAAGCATACTTTTTCTCTTTAAAAAATCGCTTCATTCTTTTTTGTCTATGTAAATCATATAACTGCAAAAAATGTATACTCCATCTTCTTTCAATCTTCTATAACCGTGACCTAATCTAACATTAATAAAGATCTTTTATACGACCTGACATCACTCACAAATTATTAAAAAATATAATCATTTTTCTTATAGTTATCATTAAAAATAGAGTCTTTATTGATAATTTGTAATTGAATTTTTGGCATGTTTAATTATAAGTCGTTTCTCTTCTTGCAATTTTTTGGAGACAAAAAAAATAAAAGTATTTCAATACATAATTGATTTAATAAATGGGAGAAAGATACATAGATATAAAAAAGAATTAATAAAAGTAGAAAACCTGAGAGAAGAGAATGGAATAAGAAAAAGGATAATGTGGATGAAAAGTACAAAGTTATTCTAATAACATGATTATAAGGTGGGAGAAATTAGTGGAAGTTTTTTTAAACTGAATAATTGACATTAAGTCGAAAGTTAATTAGAAAGGGTAATATTAGAAAGAAATTTTGGCCACCAAATTCATGTATTACTATTATATATTGTCATTAGTGTCATAATCCTATCACAAAAATTAACCGCATATAAAATTTTTAAAAATATAATAGTAAAATTAATACATTTATCTAGAAAAATTACAAAATAAATGATTGATGGTATATATTAATTAAATAATATTATAAATCAGAAATTTAATTTATCATTTCATAATTTTATTTTCTAAAAAATACATGTATGGATGTAATGAATTCTATATTTATGCTCGTTAAAAGTTGAGACTGAAAATCAGAATACAGTATCATACTACAAGAAAAAGCAATATCTGTAATAAAAAAAATTGTTACAAAAAATCGAAATTTTGAAACAAAAGGATTTTGTAACAAAAAAAGGGTCGTTGCAGTATGTCCCGTTACAAAAAATTTCGTAACAAAAAACAGAACTGTTACAATTCAAAGTGATATTTTGTAACAAATTTTTCTGATACAAAAAACCAAAAGTCGTTACAAAAGTGGTAACAAATTTTGATCTTCAAGGTATTTTTAGTGACAATCTATTTTTTTCTATCATAAAATTTTGTTACAAAATGTAACTTGATTTTGTAACGTTTTTTTTCTTTAGTTACAAAAGTAAAATAATTATTTTGTAACAATTTTTTTAATACAAATTGCATGCATAATTTACTAAATTATTTTTTAAATTAACTAATATATTAACTATTTTAATAAGCAAGTCTACATTTATATACTATGCAAAAACTTACATAATTCAAACATGCCTCATTTAGCAAAAATTGTTTTAAATCAAAATAACCTTAGTGAGTACATTGATTAGTTCTACAAGTTATATGTCTTGCATAAGTTCAACCAAAAATTAAAAGTTCTAACATAGATTAGTGTCTCTATGAATCAAAATATTTTTGAGCCCTCAAGGTACCATGTGGTCACTATTTCAGCACTCCTGTAAATAAGAAAAACTGAAACAAAAAATTAGAAACAAGATATAACACTAATTATAATTTTTTCCATTAAGTTTTATCCAAAATGTTTAGAAAAATTTTGGCAGAACCTCTCCTAAAACTTGGATATTTCCACC
>NC_029780.3:83003900-83008675 GCF_000817695.3 Arachis duranensis | reverse complement strand
ATTATTATGTGTAACAAGATCAAGATAAACATTTATAAAGTAATTATTTATAAATATTATATAAGTTTATTCATTTATTTTTTCAACAGTATTTAATTTGAAGCAAAGATAAAATATTATATTCAAAGTATTCTTTATTTTCATGTATAATTCTAAATTTTATATTCAATTTATTAAATTATCTGTAAAAATATTGTGGTTTGGTTGTATTTAAAAAAAAATGCAAAAACAGTTTTTACAAAGAAAAAAATGCTAGTAGAAGCAAACTCTCAATTGAAATATTAGATTTAATTACTCATTTAAAAAGTTTAAATTACACTTTCACAGTTTTTAACTAATATTTATGCAGAAAAAAATATATTAAAAAAAACTTTGATTATTATTACAACTTGATCCTTCTTGCTATATTTTTTTTCAAACATTAGTGCCATAATCCTATCACAAAAATTAAACGCATATAAGATTTTTAAAAATATAATAACAGTAAAATTAATATATTTATCTAGAAAAATTACAAAATAAATAATTAATGGTATATATCAATTAAATAATATTATAAATCAGAAGTTTAATTTATCATTTCATAATTTTATTTTCTAAAAATTACATGTATGCATGTAATGAATGCTTTATTTATGCTCGTTAAAAATTGAGAATGAAAAGCAGAATACAGTATCATAGAGTATGTAGTGAGTACTAAACTATATAAGCTAAGACTAATTTTTTTCCTTTATCTTTATCTCTTCTAAACCTCACAATTGATAAAATAATTTATTTTCAGTCAAAATTTAACTAAGCATACTTTTTCTCTTTAAAAAATCGCTTCATTCTTTTTTGTCTATGTAAATCATATAACTGCAAAAAATGTATACTCCATCTTCTTTCAATCTTCTATAACCGTGACCTAATCTAACATTAATAAAGATCTTTTATACGACCTGACATCACTCACAAATTATTAAAAAATATAATCATTTTTCTTATAGTTATCATTAAAAATAGAGTCTTTATTGATAATTTGTAATTGAGTTTTTGGATTGTTTAATTATGAGTCGTTTCCCTTCTTGTAATTTTTTGGAGACAAAAAAATAAAAGTATTTCAATACATAATTGATTTAATAAATGGGAGAAAGATACATAGATATAAAAAAGAATTAATAAAAGTAGAAAACCTGAGAGAAGAGAATGGA
This sequence comes from Arachis duranensis, assembly GCF_000817695.3. Lineage (NCBI taxonomy): Eukaryota > Viridiplantae > Streptophyta > Magnoliopsida > Fabales > Fabaceae > Arachis > Arachis duranensis. The sequence goes on along the minus strand of NC_029780.3, from coordinate 83,007,485 downwards.
ATAAGAAAAAGGATAATGTGGATGAAAAGTACAAAGTTATTCTAATAACATGATTATAAGGTGGGAGAAATTAGTGGAAGTTTTTTTAAACTGAATAATTGACATTAAGTCGAAAGTTAATTAGAAAGGGTAATATTAGAAAGAAATTTTGGCCACCAAATTCATGTATTACTATTATATATTGTCATTAGTGTCATAATCCTATCACAAAAATTAACCGCATATAAAATTTTTAAAAATATAATAGTAAAATTAATACATTTATCTAGAAAAATTACAAAATAAATGATTGATGGTATATATCAATTAAATAATATTATAAATCAGAAATTTAATTTATCATTTCATAATTTTATTTTCTAAAAAATACATGTATGGATGTAATGAATTCTATATTTATGCTCGTTAAAAGTTGAGACTGAAAATCAGAATACAGTATCATACTACAAGAAAAAGCAATATCTGTAATAAAAAAAATTGTTACAAAAAATCGAAATTTTGAAACAAAAGGATTTTGTAACAAAAAAAGGGTCGTTGCAGTATGTCCCGTTACAAAAAATTTCGTAACAAAAAACAGAACTGTTACAATTCAAAGTGATATTTTGTAACAAATTTTTCTGATACAAAAAACCAAAAGTCGTTACAAAAGTGGTAACAAATTTTGATCTTCAAGGTATTTTTAGTGACAATCTATTTTTTTCTATCATAAAATTTTGTTACAAAATGTAACTTGATTTTGTAACGTTTTTTTTCTTTAGTTACAAAAGTAAAATAATTATTTTGTAACAATTTTTTTAATACAAATTGCATGCATAATTTACTAAATTATTTTTTAAATTAACTAATATATTAACTATTTTAATAAGCAAGTCTACATTTATATACTATGCAAAAACTTACATAATTCAAACATGCCTCATTTAGCAAAAATTGTTTTAAATCAAAATAACCTTAGTGAGTACATTGATTAGTTCTACAAGTTATATGTCTTGCATAAGTTCAACCAAAAATTAAAAGTTCTAACATAGATTAGTGTCTCTATGAATCAAAATATTTTTGAGCCCTCAAGGTACCATGTGGTCACTATTTCAGCACTCCTGTAAATAAGAAAAACTGAAACAAAAAATTAGAAACAAGATATAACACTAATTATAATTTTTTCCATTAAGTTTTATCCAAAATGTTTAGAAAAATTTTGTCAGCACCTCCCCTAAAACTTGAATATTTCCACCGTCTACGGTTCCAACAAAAACAACAAATTCATAACTTATTTATCAGCCAATACACAACCGAATTTATCAAACCAAATAATAGGACATTTATCATTTCTCAACCATGACACAAGTAAAATGTCATAAATAGATCCATATACAAATTAAACTATACTAATAATATAGGAATCATCTAGGAAAATGTATTAAAACCATAAGCAATTTTAGAAGTACCTTTAGGGTCTAGTTTCTTTCATTGTCAAAGCGCGCTATTAAAGAGTTCACAACGGCTTGTTGAGCATCCAATTGAGCTAATTCTTTCTCTTTCCGTATTTGTTGCTCTTCAAGTTTTTCTTTGAGCACATCTATTTTCTTTGTTAGCTCCTCACGGTCTTGCATTGCCTCTTGAAGTTGTGCTTGAATCCTTAACTTAGATTTTGAAGTCTTTATGCCATAACTTGCACCACTTTTTTTCACCTCTCACAAGTAAAAAAGTTTCATTTGGAGTGAGAGGATTTTCTGAATCATAGGATTCATTGATCATACAACTAATATTATCCTGCACAATCCAATTTGTGATTTGAAAATGAAGATAAAATTTTACTTTCATGCAACAGTAAAAGGAAAAGCTTAGTAATGTTACATCAATTTGTTTAGAAACCAACGAGCTTAGAATCTTTGAATTTGTACAACTTTTACTACATAACCTTAATTAGGCTAAAATTTAATTTGGAGATTCCTAAATTATCTGGCAACAAGTGTGCCTTGCTTGCAACTCAATCGCTATTCAATTTTAAGAGTTGCAAGCATTGGAAGTTGATGCCTATTTTGCTGAAAATTGATTCTTTTCAGTTTTGATCACCAATTTTCAAAAATTCACAACTCCCAATCCTTAACTTATAAAATTCTAAAAATTTTAGAGAAATAAACCAAGTTAATCAAATTTTAAAATAAAATTAGTTTCGCTCCAAAACTCAGCTCGGAGGAGCCGCAGCAAGACAAAATTTGATGACTTAACTTTAAAAATTTGCCATAAATTGTGTATTTAACGAAAAGGCCTCAAAATTTTCAGTCCAGCTCCACATATTCTCAATTTTAATCTAGACTTGGTCTCAAGCAATTCCGATCACCACAAAATTAGTCATAGCTTTTCAAAATTTCTGACTTCATTTAAAAGTAAAGTAGAAAATCAGATTTTATGATTCAACTTTAAAAAATCATAACTAAGTCTCCAACTAAACTATATAAAATAAGACTAATTTTTTTTCTCTTGGCTTTATCTCTTTTAAATCTCACAAATGATAAAACAATTTATTTTCAGTCAAAATTTAATTAAGCATATTTTTTTCTCTTTAGAAAATCGCTTCATTCTTTCTTGTCTATGTAAACCATATAATTGCAAAAAAATGTATACTCCATCTTCTCTCAATCATCCTTGACCGTGACCTAATCTAGCACAAATAAACATCTTTTATACTACCTGACATCACTCACAAATTATTAAAAAATATAATCATTTTTCTTATATTTATCATTAAAAATAGAGGTTTTATTGATAATTTGTAATTGAGTTTTTGGCATGTTTAACTATGAGTCGTTTCTCTTCTTGCAATTTTTTAGAGACAAAAAAATAAAAGTATTTCAATACATAATTGATTTAATAAATGGGAGAAAGATACTGTAACACCCTAACCTTTAGCACGTCATGATAGTACCAAAAGTAAGGAGTTACTAACATGTTCTCCTTATTTACTATTTAATATTGAGCCTTTAGGTCGATATCGCGTTTTAGTTTATAAGAAAATACCAGAAAATAGATTTTAGTAATTAAAAAATCACATAACAAAAGGTCTCCAAATAACAATAATCACATAATTATTAATAATAAAACATGCCATATAATTAAATTCAATGTAAAACTCAAATACAATACCTATCTGGTGGACGAAATTATGACTTATACTTTCACACAACTCGAATAATCCCCGGTAATGGCTCCAAAAACTTGGTGCACAATACCATGGCTTACATACATTCTTCACAACCTTGCACATCTAACCAGCAAGTGTACTGGGTCGTCCAAGTAATAAACCTTACGCGAGTAAGGGTCGATCCCACAGAGATTGTTGGTATGAAGCAAGCTATGGTCACCTTGTAAATCTCAGTTAGGCAGATTAAAATTGGTTTATGGATTTTCGAATAATTAATAATAAATAGAAAATAAAAAGGGATAGAAATACTTATGTAAATCAATAGTGGAAATTTCAGATAGGCGTATGGAGGTGCTGTGCTCCTCTTGAATCTCTACTTTCTTATTACATTCATCCAATCCTTCTTACTCCTTTCCATGGCAAGCTGTATGTAGGGCATCACC
>NC_029780.3:83000572-83001125 GCF_000817695.3 Arachis duranensis | reverse complement strand
TGGATCAAGACACAAGATGCATGCAAGAATGCTATGAATGTCAAGATGAACACCAAGAACACTTTGAAGATCATGATGAACATCAAGAACATAATTTTGAAAAATTTTTGATGCAAAGAAAACATGCAAGACACCAAACTTAGAAATCTTTAATGCATGGACTCTAACAAACGAAAAATGCATATGAAAAACAACAAACAATATAAAACAAGAAATCATCAAGATCAAACAAGAAGACTTGTCAAGAACAACTTGAAGATCATGAAGAACACTATAAATGCATGGAATTTTCGAAAATTTAATGCATAAATTTTAAAAACATGCAATTGACACCAAATTTAAAAGTTGACTCAAGACTCAAACAAGAAACACAAGATATTTTTTATTTTAATGATTTTATGATTTTTTTGCATTTTTATTAATTTTTTCGAAAATAAAGTTTGGAAAAAAACGAAAAATAAAAGAAAAATTTTGAAAAAATATTTTTGAAAAAAAATTACCTAATCTGAGCAACAAGATGAACCGTCAGTTGTCCATACTCGAACAATCCCCA
>NC_029780.3:82989089-82999577 GCF_000817695.3 Arachis duranensis | reverse complement strand
TGGTGTATGTTTGGGCTGAGCTTGATTAATCCACGAGCTGAGGCTTCTTTTGGAGTTGAACGCCAAGTTGTAACGTGTTTTGGGCGTTCAACTCTGGATCATGACGTTTTTCTGGCGTTTAACTCCAGACAGCAGCATGTACTTGGCGTTCAACGCCAAGTTACGTCATCAATTTCCGAATAAAGTATGAACTATTATATATTGCTGGAAAGCTCTGGATGTCTACTTTCCAACGCCGTTGAGAGCGCGCCATTTGGAGTTCTGTAGCTTCAGAAAATCTATTTCGAGTGCAGGGAGGTCAGATTCCAACAGCATCAGCAGTCCTTTTGTCAGCCTTTTTCAGAGTTTTGCTCAAGTCCCTCAATTTCAGCCAGAAATTACCTGAAATCACAGAAAAACACACAAACTCATAGTAAAGTCCAGAAATGTGAATTTAACATAAAAACTAATGAAAACATCCCTAAAAGTAGCTTGAACTTACTAAAAACTACCTAAAAACAATGCCAAAAAGCGTATAAATTATCCGCTCATCACTATGCCTCTGGATAAAATAAAAACCCTGAAGCAACAAGGACAAGGGAACTCTATAAAAATAACAGGAATCACAAGTAAATCTACTAATCGTCTGAAGCTTCTTACTGAGTCTCCGAACCTGTGTCACTGAAAGGGTGAAAGATTTGGAGTGAGAACAAACCACACGTTCTCAGTAGGGAATGGGAATGCCGTAAAAGTAATAAAATAAAGTGCAAATAGTTAACTTTACTCAATAAAATTTTATTTTTATTGAACCCTTTGAAAATACTCTTGTTCTACTTTAGCAAACAAATTATCTCTTTTTAAAATCTCTAAACTTAAATCAAATTTTAAATATAAAACTAGTCACATTATCCGTCTTTCAGCCACGTAGTTAATCCTCAGTCAAATATCAATTCGTAATCACTTTAATACATTTACAAACAAATAGTACAAGCAAGAGATTCAATTCAATGTACAAGCAAGTCACAACAAGACAAATAGCACAATCACAAAGAAACAAAACAAGCAAGCACAATCAAATGCAAATATGCAAACAACATGATGCATGTCTATCCCTAATGCAGGCCATGAGCTCATGTGTCGGTTGCCTACCCGCTCCCGACATTACCCGAGCACAAGTCCCAGATATGGCTTTCCAGATGCATCAGTGTGCTTATAAGTCGTACGGCTAGGCCGCATCAGTGTGACTTTCCAAATCAATAAGCGTACATCTGGAAAACAGTTCTCAATGTGTGGGAGTCCCCACTTTACATTTGGCACTAAGGTCCAAACAATGTCACATCTGCTCTCCTGTGGCAGACGCTTCATTAATTAATATATTCCTTTAATCTTTGTTCTCTGCTCTCCTGTGGTAGAGATTCCTTTTCTTAAAAAACCAAGCTCAAAACAACACTTAGAACAAAATCTCTCCTTACAAAATTAGATTTAAAACATTATATTTTTCTTAATAAATCTAGTTTAAAAATAGAATACACATTTTCTCAACTAAATAAATCTCAAATAATTTAATTTTCCAAAACCAAATCTTTTAAAATAACTTTTCAAATAAAACCTCAGATTTTGATAAAATTTCGGCAGCACTTCCCCTAAAACTCGGGGTTAGCCACCCTTTTTCGGGTCCCAACTGAACCATTTTCAACCTCTTTTCAATCGAGAAATCAAATACATATTCATCAAATTCAGTCACAAAGACAACTCAAACTCATCATTCAGTCATTTCAAACAATCATAAATTATTTACAAATACCCACTAGACTTCCATGGCATTCATAGTTTAAAATCAGTTAATTTCAAAACAAAATCCCCTACCTTCGTATGTAATCGAAATACTCGAAACTCTAGAGAAACTTTCTGACCGTGCTGCTGAAGGGAAAAACGTCCGGAATCCTCCGTGCCTCCTAGAACTCCAGTTAGCCAAGCTCAAGGAGTAGGAGAGCTACGTCACCGTCGATTTTCACCGGACAAAAGTAACGCCAACACGTAGAGGAGAAAGATATGAACACTTTTACCGGATTAGATTTTTTATTGGAGTTGCGGATCGCAAGTAATCAAAGTTGGAAACTCACGGTTCCATGGTTTCGTTCTCTTCTCTCTCTCACGGTGTTTCTCTCTCTTTTTTTTTCTTTCGTTCATTCGGTGATATGAAAGAGATGAATATGATTAAAGGCTAAGGGTATTGAATGAGAATTTTGTGATACTAAAACTCATTAGGTGTCAAAGTGTTATATATATACAAGCCAAGTTTCCTTTCTTTTTGTTTCTTAATTGACTTGTTCATGATTTAAAAGAAAGAATGGATTAGTGCTGAAGCATTTATTAAGAAAGAAGTAACTAATAATAATAATAATAATAATAATAATAATAATAATAATAATAATAATAACTATAAAAGATTAACTTAATTTTTGCCGATCAAAATAGTGTTTAATAAATAGTTCAAACTAATAAAATAAGTTATATTTAAATTAAACTTCAATAATCATAAAAATTTATTTAATTATCTTTGTTAAAAAAAATAGATTTTTTAAAAACAAAATTTCAATATAATATGATAACTTATAAATAACTAATTACTTAATTTTCAAAAAAAAAATTCGAGATGTTATACCATTTACCTTTATAACCTCCATAACTGTTTTGCCGACTTTCCTATTTGAAATTTTTCCATGTCTCCTTCTGGTTCTGGCCTTGGCTTGTCTTCCATTCTTACATCTAGGTCGGCCAAGAACACGTCGGCCACTTTCTTGGACTCGTTTCTTAGGGAGAGACTGGCGTTGTTGCATGCAACCGCCGCTTCTAAGTTTTCCCTAATAGAGCCGACCATTCCTTTGTCTGTCACAAACTTCATTGTTAGGAATTTGGTGCATATCACAGCTGAGAATTCGTTGATGGTTTTTCTTCCTAAAATGATGTTGTAGGCCATGGAATCTCTTAGGACTACGAAGTCCACCATTACCGACCTCCTAGCATCACCAGCTCCTAGGAAGATTGGGAGTGAGATCGTCCCGTCGGGTTTAATGTAGTTATCGCCTAGCCCCATGACACCGTGTTGGTGAGTCTTGAGGTCGGACTCCCTGAGTCCCATGGCATCAAACACGTTTCTGAACAGGATATTGGAATCAGCTCCAGTATCGATGAGGATTCGCCTGACTAACCCGGTCCTAACCATCGCCGTGATCACCATGGGAGGGTTCTCAGGGAAGTCGTGGAACCACTGGTCTTATGTGCTGAAGGATATCATGGGAGGTCTTCCGTTTGAGGTGGTAGGACCTCCCATTGAGATGGAGAGGATCCGGATATCTTTCTTTGCTGCTAACTTAGATTTGGGGGGTTATCGCGTCCGACCATGACGTTAACCACAAAAGTTGGGGGGTTGTCAGTGGCCCCTGTGGGTTCTTGTCTTGCCTTGACGGTCCGACTACGATCTTCTTCTGAGCGCTCTCGTTCTCGTCTTCTCGGTTTTCGATTAATTTTTACCTATCAAAATAGTTTTTAATAAATAGTTCAAACTAATAAAATAAGTTATATTTAAATTAAACTTCAATAATCATAAAATTTTATTTAATTATCTTTGTTAAAAAAAATAGATTTCTTAAAAATAAAATCTCAATATAATATGATAACTTATAAATAATTAATTACTTAATTTTCAACTTTTATAAGAAAACTGTGGAAAATGCTCCTCCATGGGCTTAGGCTCAGGGTCCGCCTGATCCGTAGGCTGATCGGGATGCTGGTGAGGCACCAGCCCATCATCAAACGGGTGAAATGGAGCATCCGGGTGGAGCCACTGTAGTGAGAACTCATAGGGCATGTCGGGGTTAAACTGTGGAGTGTCAATCGGATGATGGAAAGGATGATCACGCAGAATGTACATACGAGTCCTAATCTCCGCAGATACTACATAAAACCTATGCTGTACAATATCTTCGTGTATATAGGGAGGGTCCATCTCGTAAAATATAACTCCGGTCTCCATTTGAAGGGGAGGAAGAGAAGGGGTAAGAACTGGGGGGTTCTTAGTAAGGTCGAGGGTGGTTAGTTTAGTCAGGATTACCACAGTTCAAGTAATTCACAACGAAATATCTAGTCACCACAATTCAGAATAACATTAAAGAATGTATAAACACGAGAAGACAGCTAAGTCCTGGGAGCTGCGGTTGTGCCTTTTGATAGTTTTTTTTTGTGTTAGCCTAGCCTTTGTGTTAATCTCTCACTTTTAGTCATACTCACTGAGAGAGTAGGGTGTACATAGTGGACTAGGCTAGTTCGGGTGCCAGTTTAGGGGTTTTCTATATGGACCAGGGTCCAGAGTGTTGGGTTGTACATAGTAGTATTTCTGAAGGGTTGTATGCTAACTCAGGATATATATATATATATACATGTACGACAGTACCTGTATGATTATGCTTGTGTATGTTTAATTAGTTGTCCTTACAAGTTTTCTTATAAAAGTTTTAAAATTTAATTTTAAAAACTCGGATGTTATATCCTACCCACCTTACAAAAATTTTTGCCCTCGAAAATTGATATAAGATGGAAAAGATTCATATCAACTCTATTTTCAAAAATATCGAAGAAAAGAAATAGATAGGTGTGGTATGTTCAGTTTGCAAAATGTGAAAGAAACCATATCTGATGAAAGAAGTTTGAAACAAAAAGTCTTACGGCAAACAACCAAGGAAGAGATTCACATTAGCATGAATAAGGATTATGCGTTAAAGGAATTTATGTTACTTATTACTTCTATTGCGTCTATGATAACCCGTTAGTACTCTCATATACATAAATCATTAGTATTAAGTTGGCCAGACTTATTACCATGAGGTATGCAATGGTAAGCTAACAGCATTAATCAACAGACAGTTATGCATCTCAAAACTCAAACTCTTATCATTAGGACAAGTCCTATTGCATGACAGACACTCAGAGTATGCAGTGAAGCATAATCAGTCCATTCCCAAGGCTTTAATAGGAACGAACTGCTCTGATACCATAATGTAACACCCTAAATCGTACCAAAAGTAAGGAGTTACTAACCTGTTCTCTTTATTTACTATTTAATATTGAGCCTTTAGGTCGATATTGCGTTTCAGTTTATAAGAAAATACCAGAAAATAGATTTTAGTAATTAAAATCACATAACAAAAGGTCTCCAAATAACAATAATCACATAATTATTAATAATAAAACATGTCATACAATTAAATTCAATGTAAAACTCAAATACAATAATTACCCCTCTGGATAAAATAAAAACCCTGAAGCAACAAGGACGAGGGAACTCTATAAAAATAACAGGAATCACAAGTAAATCTACTAATCGTCTGCAGCTTCTTACTGAGTCTCTGAACCTGTGTCACTGAAAGGGTGGAAGATTTGGGGTGAGAACAAACCACACGTTCAATATACGAACGTTAAGCATGTTGTTTTAGCCCCATGCCTATTTTATAATCTTTCGCCACCTTGTTTTACCATCGCACGTTTGAAACCATGTCATCTTTTGTATCAATCTTGTCTTGTAACTTCAGTTTTATAATCGTACTTTCACCTTGGTACTTGTATGCCATATGAACCTTTTTTATTTTATAGTAATTTTCGAGGATGAAAATTTTTATAAGTGGGGTAGGATGTAAGACCTCATATTTTTAAAAATTAAGTAATTAGTTATTCATAAATGCTTCCTTTGGCCGAAGCCTTAAGGAAACCAAGGAAAGATAAGGAAAGCCAAATTTAGCTATTATATATATGAACATGACACATGTATCTTAATAATCATATAATTTCATTACCCTTTTCTTTCTTCCTCCAAAGCCATAAGAAAAGAAATAAGAAGTGTGGTTCATAAGCACATACATATACATATATATATATATATAAGTATGACACATGTCCTTTCATTTCAATAAACTAATGCCACTTAATCAAGAATTCATATTCACTTCTCTTCATTTGTCACTGAACTTGAAAGGAAAGAAAGGAACCGAGAGTGAGGAAGAGAGAACCTCCATGACCATAAGGTTTCCGACTTCGATTTCTTGAGATTCGTAACTCCAATAAAAAATCTAATCCGGTAAAAGTGTTCGTATCCTCCTCTTCTACGTATTGGCGTCACTTTTTATCGGTGGAAGTTGACGGTGACGTAGCTCCTCTTCCCCTTGAGTTCGGCCAACTGGAGTTCTAGGAGGCACAGATAATTTCTGAAGCTTTCCTCTTCAGCAGCTCGGTCAGAAAGTTTCTCCGGAGCTTTCGTTGATTTTGATTTCATACGGAAGTAGGGGGTTTTATTTTAAAATTACAAGTTTTTAATTTAAGAATGCCAAAAAGCTTATTGAGTAATTGCAAATAATTTACACGTGTTTTGTGTGTTTAATTGATGAGAATTGATTGTAGTTGTGAGTGTTGGTCAATTTGGTGTTACTTGTTAAATTGAAATGTGATTTGAGTTTATGAATTGGATTTGAATTGAGACTGTGTTCGATGCTGAAATTTATGGTTATGAAAGTGGATGGTAACTAATTTTGGTATTAGCATGATGATGAATAGGTGCTGATGAAGGGCTGGTAAAAATACAGAAGAATGTGATTTTGGTTAGTATTAAATGTTAAACGAGTATGGTTGGAGGGATTTGTAAAGTCTAAATGAAGAAATGAATTTTCTTTAGTTTTAAAAGCAAATTTAATTTAAGAATATTACTTGTTTTTTATTTATTACGAAAAGAGTTTTGTTTTCAAACCGATTTATTAAGAAAAGTATGATGTTTCAAACTCAATATTTTGAGAAGAGATTTTGCTTTAAGTTATGTTTTAAGTTCGATTTGATAAGAAAGAAAAGAAGAGGAAGAACGAAAAGTAAAGGAAAGAAAGAAAATTAAAGGAATCTCTGCCACAGGAGAGCAGAGAACAAAGATTAAAGGAATGTATGAATTAATGAAATGACTGCCAACAGGAGAGCAGATGTGACATTGTTTGGGCCTTAGTGCCAAATGTAAAGTGGGGACGCCCACACACTGAGAACTGTTTTCCTGATGTACGCTTATTGATTTCGAAAGTCACACTGTATGCGGCCTAGCCGTACGACTTATAAGCACACTGTATGCATCTGGAAAGCCATATCTGGGACTTGTGCGCGGCTAATGTCGGGAGTGGGTAGGCAACCGACACATGAGCTCATGGCCTGCATTAGAGATAGACATGCATCATGTTGTTTGCACATTTGCATTTGATTGCGCTTGCTTATCCTATTTCTTTGTGATTGTGCTGTTTGCCTTGTTGTGACTTGTTTGTATGATGGTTTGAATCCCTTACTTGTGCTGTTAGTTCATGGATATATTGAGGTGAGATGTTGTGGTTGAAAAGTGATTATGTGACTGAGAGATGGTTGGTATGGCTAATTTTGTGATTAAGATCTGTTTTGAGTTTAGGAATTTAAAGAAAAGTAATTATTTATTTAAGGTTGAAATAAAAGTATTTCCAAAGATTTAACATAATAGTTTTACTAAGTAAGTTAATTATTTGCATTTTATTTCATTACTCTTACGGCATTCCCAATCCCTACTAAGAACGCGTAGTTTGTTCTCACCCCAAAATCTTCCACCCTTTCAGTGACACAAGTTCGAAGACTCAATTTGAAGCTGCGGGCAGTTATTAGTCTTATTTGAGTTAAGTTTATGTGTTGAGTAGCTTTTCTAGAATTCCCTCGCCTTTGTTAGTTAAGATTTTATTTTATATAGAGGAATAGGAGTTGTATCTGAGTTTCACTTGAATTCTTTTGTATGATATTTATTATTATTAACAACTATGTGACTAGTATTGCTTGGAGATCTTTATATATGATTTTAATTAATAGAAACAAAATTTTTCGGCTTTTTCTCAAAAACTGAAACGTGAAATCGAACTAAAGGCTCAGTATTAAATAGGAAATACGGAAAATAGGTCAGTAATGTCTCACTTTTGGTATGATCATGACGTGCCAAAAGTTAGGGTGTTACATTAAAATTTAATTTTAAAAACTCGGGTGTTATAGATACATAAAGATAAAAAAGAATTAATAAAAATAGATGAAGACCTAAATGGAAACTAAATTATTTGCATGTTAGGATAAAAACTTGAACAAATAAGATAGATTTGTAGGATTGGAGAGGAGAAATAATTTTGTATAGAAAGCATAAAGAACCTTCTCATTTGTTTGTTGAGAAGATTGTCTGTGTTTGTTTGTTTTTTTTGTTTTTTGTTTTGGTGGTAATAAAGTGTTTATAATGTTAGGAATAACAAAAGTAATTTCATATTCTATAATTGTTTGAAAACTTGATGAGATTGTTGAGTTTAAAAAGTTTTATTTAATTATTGTGATGATAAATATAGTAGTTGCGTTAATTAAGTTTGGCCAAGTTAATTTTACGATTAATTATGTATTAAGTATTTCAGGAATAAATTGATTTGAAATTATAATTAAAAGGCTAGTGTTTCTGGTTTAGTTATATTGGAAAAGTATAATTTTATTTCTTTCTTTTTTATTTCATTTTTGTGGGTTCTGTTCAAATTGGATAATTCTTCATCATACCGAAATTCCATATTTCCTTTTTGTTATTAACTTATGATTTGTGATTAATTTTCTTATAAATTATATATTTTGTTTAAAGAATATTTAAATAATGTAAATTAAAATGGGATAATTTTAAAACAATATATGTTTCCCTAAACATGATTTAAAAGAAAAAGATTCATTATTTTTTCCTAAACAACACAAATAATTATATCTCTATCAAAAGAGTTAACCACTTATGTAAATAAAAATTATAAAATATGAACTTATATAAGATTATCATCATGTGCAATATACTTGTCCAAAAAATTCCGATGTAATACATTTTTTAACATAACAATTAATTATAAATAAAAATCCAAATAATTTGTGATCAATTTTAACATAACAAGTCAATTTTCTTTTCTTTTCTTTCGTTTCTTTTTATTTTATTTTTGTGGGTTTTGTCCTAGTTGGTTGATTCTTTCTTTTCAGTAAATATCATCATACCGAAATTTCAAATTTCTTTTTTGTTATTAACTTATGATTTGTGATCAATTTTCTTATAAATTACATATTTAGTTAAAAGATTATTTAAATAATGTATATTAAAATGGGATCATTTTAAAAAATATATATATTTCCCTAAACATGATTCAAAAGAAAAAGGTTCATTATTTTTATTTCTGTATTTTAAAAAGTATAAAATATTTCAAATCAAAATAAATTTTAAAACAAGACATATTTCTATGTTGCATTAAATATTCAATGTTCAAGAAATAGTTTAAGAGAAATAATAATCAAACCAAAGAAATGAACAACAAAATTAAATAATCCCGAGATATTATTATGAATATAAATTAAATACTAGTTATCATATTTGTTTTAATTTATCATTTCTCATTGATTATTTTCTCTTGTCATGTGTAGGATTAAAAATAATTTAATTTGTAGTGTAGTATGTATAAATAAATAAGATTGGAGAGACTATATTAGCACGGTCTTATTATAATAAGTCTAGTTTAAGGGCTCTTAGATTATAATAATCCTTTATAATTTGACAGCTTATGTTAAAAAATCCATAATTGAATCTGAATCACGTGTGTTTTACATAGAAGCATTGATGAGGCTAGAGGGTGACACCATATATGTTACCGCATGGACGTGACGTATTGTGTTAATGGTTGTTAGAGGCCATGCATACGAAACTACGTACCTAATTAAGAAGCTAATAAGGTGTACTTACTCCAATCGCCACACTATAAATACCGAGCTGCTGTGGTAGGCTTGGCATCCCAACCCAAACTCACATCTCATTTCATTTCCAAAAACTACAAAGCCATAGCCATGGGTGTCTCATTTAACTTGCACAAATTTGCCCCCACGAACTCCAAAGAGATCAAATTCCAAGGAGATGCAACCATTACGGATCACAATGTCATTCGACTCACCAACTTGGACAGCGATGGCAACCCACTAGGAAACAGAGTTGGCCGAGTTTTATTCTCCGACCCTGTGCACCTGTACGACCACAGTGGTTTCCGAGCAGGCTTTGAAACCACCTTCGTCTTTCGCATCTCAAAACCGTACAGTAGTGAATTTGCTCCCGGACCTGGTGACGGTCTTGCCTTCTTCCTTGCTAATGCTGACACTGAAATTCCACCTGAATCTTCTGGGAAGTTTCTCGGCCTCTTTAACGATGCATCTGACAAGATTGTTGCTGTTGAATTTGATACCTTTTCCAATTTCGAGATTGGGGATCCCAGTTATCCCCACATCGGAATTAATATCAACTCTATCAGATCGTCGACTGTTGGTTACTGGAACTGGCATGATGGAGCCGTAACCACTGCAAAGATAACATATAACTCTGCCCTTAAGAGGATCACCGTCAGTGTTTCTACGTATCTCGACAACCAACCTAACACT
>NC_029780.3:82988099-82989051 GCF_000817695.3 Arachis duranensis | reverse complement strand
ACGACGTCGACTTGAGCACTAAGCTTCCTCAAAAGGTTGCGGTAGGGCTATCTGCTTCAACTGGGCAATACTCGCAAAATACTGAGATCTTATCTTGGACTTTCAAGTCCAACTGAAGAGAAACAACGATAAATATTAAATAAGGCGACCCTCTTCCTATTTTATCGTCAGATTGTGTTGTGTTTTTAATTTTAATTTGAGTAAATAAGGACAAGCCTACTAGTCTTTAGTTTGTCTCAGTAAGTAATATGTCACTATGGATAAGGCAAGGATAGTCCACTGTTGTTATTGGTCTCTTCAATGTGCATTTCATCCATCTTTCTTTGTTTGGGTTTAGTTTGTTGCCTTCAATGATATATGCTTGCTTTTCTTTGTGTTTGTGTTTCTGTTTTTCTTTCTTTTTTTTCCTTCTTTTAAAACGTAATATAAAATATCGTTTTGATTAGATTATATTTTTAGATAATTACATGGACAAATGATCAAGTGCCAAGAGTTCATGAGTTAGAACGACAAAATATTTAAGATATCAAACTGTATATACGATGAAGCTTGATAGTTATTTTTATACAGTTTTTACATCCCCAATCACTATAAGAAAATGAAACATTTGTAACAAAAATTTTGTAACAAATTTAAAATTGTTACAAAAAATTATTTTTTTTGTAACAAAAATTACTGATTGTTACATAAAAATAATGTTTTGTAACAACAATCTAATTTGTTACAAAACTTATTGTTATTTTGTAACGATTTAATTTTTTTGTTACAAATTATATTGGCTTTGGTAATGAACCGGTATTTTGTTGCAAAATTTTATAATATTTTGTAACAAAAGATGAAGTTGTTGCAAAAGTTCAAAATATTTTGTAACAAAAAATTAATTTGTCACAAAATTCAATATTATTTGTAACAAGTTATTTGTTTATCACAAAATACAAAATTTTTTGTAACT
>NC_029780.3:82986587-82986894 GCF_000817695.3 Arachis duranensis | reverse complement strand
TACAAATATCTTTCACAAAATATTTTCATCATATATAATTTATTAAAAAGATATTTGTTAAATCCAAGAGTAAAATATATAATTTTTTTTAGTTTTAATATAACAAGCACATGCACACGCACACGCATACGCCACATATGTGCGCGCACGCACACACACAGAGAGAAGATTATCACATATTTTATTATATAAAAGTGGAAGTTTTTCGTTCTAAAAAATATAAAATAAATAAATATAAAAAATATATGTATTTTCATTCATTGAGATTAATTATTATACAAAAAATTTTATAATATTAAAAAATTAT
>NC_029780.3:82975017-82986547 GCF_000817695.3 Arachis duranensis | reverse complement strand
TTATTATACAATATAATTTTTATCAAAATATATGTAAAAATAAAATTTATTTAAAAAATTATATGTGATAGATGAAAACATTAACTTTTTTTAGTTTTTTCAAAATTTTTTGGAAAAACTAAATAAATTGTAACACCCTACCATACAGAGTCTTATGCTTAAGTCATAATTCGGAGATAGCAAGGTATTACGACCTCTAAAATAAAAATTTAGTACAAATAGTATTGTGAAAAATGATTATAACTAGGAGCCTTTTTAAGAAAAAGGGGTAAACGAAAATCGTAACTCAAAGTGCAACACTCCAATCGATAACGTAACGAACAAGGATAAACCAGCGCGAGATATTATATATACAAAAGAGTGTAAAAAACGGGAATATCAAAACTCAAAAGCCGGTTGCAAAGATAACCGGTCCGAGCATAGCAACATATATATATCAACCATTCAACAACATCAACAATTCAATGCCTATCTTAAGGCCTCTAGTCTAAATATTTCCTACCACATTACATATTAGATACGGGAAACTGAGACCATACCTTAGTCGATTTCCCCAAGCTCAACAGGAGCACTTCCAAACCACTTTTTCTCAAGCTCTGAAGGCCTCAACACTTTCAAGAACAGATTTTTCACTACCAAATCCCTTTTCAAGCTTTTCAAAGTCACCAATCAAGCTCCAAAATTCAAACAAACACAACCTAAGCCACAATCATCATACCCATATACAACATCTCAATACCCAAACATCATAGAACAACAAATTACACTAGGGTTGAGAATCTTACCACACCCAAGTTCCAAGGAGACAAGATTAACCTTCTCCTTCAAGAGAGTTGGGTCCTATAACATCAAAGAGCCCAAAATCTCAACATTTTTGCTCATGAAACTCAAAATCAAAGCTGGAAATTCGAAGAGCAAAATGTGGCTTATCTCAAGATTGATTGTATGGGTTTTGTAGAGCTATTTGCGGTGAACGTGTGGCTGCAAACGGTGCGGCAATCGGAGCTCTAGATCAAAAGTTATAGTGGTTTGAAGATCAACTAAGGGAGAGAACTTGAGAGTGTGTTCTTCCCTTCCCCTCCACCATTTCAGCATGTGTGTGTGTGTCTAATGAGAAGAGAGAGTGCTGAAAACTAGGGTTTAGGTTTAGTTTAGTTGGGCCAAGGGCCCTCTTTGGGTCCGGTTGGCCCGATTTGTCCCGTTCGGTCCAATCTTAGTCCGTTTTCTATAAAATTGGTACCGAAATTCTCGTCTCAATCTCCTCTATCATATTAAGCCATAAAAATCACATTCTTGGCTTTCTAGAATAAATTCTGATTTATAGGTTAATTAGCCGTTAATTAGCCGGGTCTTACATTCTACCCACCTAATTGGGAATTTTTCCCACAAAATTCAAATTCAATTACCTGAGAATAAGTGTGGATAATCCGTTCATATCTCCGACTCAAGTTCCCAAGTGTGTTCCTCAACACCGCCTCGACTCCATGCCACTTTGACTAATGAAACCTCTTTTCCACGCAACCGTTTGATACTAGTATCATCAATTCTAACTGGAGCCACTGGAAGCGTCAAATCTTCTCTTAACTGAACCGATTCAGGTTCCAACACATGGCTAGCATCAGGAGTATACTTCCGAAGCTGTGACACGTGAAACACGTCGTGCAGGTTCGAAAGATGCGGTGGTAGAGCCATTCGATACGCCACCGGTCCAATCCTCTCCAGGATCTGAAATGGACCAATGTATCTAGGATTCAACTTCTTTGCCTTAATCGCCCTACCTACTCCTATAGTTGGAGCAACCTTAAGAAAAACATGATCTCCTTCCTCAAATTCCAAGGGCTTTCGCCTTTGATCGGCGTAACTCTTCTGGCGACTCTGCGCCATAAGCATCCTATCTCGGATTTTCTTGACTTGTTCAGTGGTCTCAGCTATCATCTCCGGCCCCAACAAGCCTTTCTCTCCAGCTTCATACCAACATAGCGGAGATTGACATTTCCTCCCATACAAGGCCTCATACGGAGCCATTTCAATGCTCGCATGGTAACTATTATTGTATGCAAACTCCACTAACGGCATATACCGATCCCAACTTGCCGGTTGGTCCAAAACACAAGCTCTCAACATATCCTCTAGTGTTTGGATTGTCCTCTCGGATTGACCATCTATTTGAGGATGGTAAGCTGTACTCAAGCTTAATCGGGTTCCAAAAGCCTTCTGAAATGTACCCCAGAACCTTGAAGTGAAACGAGGATCTCTATCAGAGATTATAGTAGCAGGTACACCATGAAGTCTCACAATTTCCTTTATGTATAACCATGCTAGCTCCTCAAGGGTGTAAGTCATCCGAATGGGTAAAAAGTGAGCTGACTTTGTCAGTCGGTCCATAATCACCCAGATAGCATCAAAACCAGCCCTAGTCCTTGGCAATCCCAACACAAAGTCCATTGCAATACTTTCCCACTTCCATTACGGAACCTCTAAAGGTTGCAACATCCCAGAAGGTCTTTGATGTTCAATCTTTACATTTTGACAAGTTAAGAACCTTGAAACATATTCCGCCACATCATTCTTCATACGCGGCCACCAAAACATCGCCTTTAAATCATGGTGCATCTTAGTACTTCCTGGGTGAATGGAGAATCTGCTTTTGTGTGCCTCCTTTAAGATATCTTACTTCAAAGTGCCAACATCCGGCACAATAATCCTACCCTTGAACCTCCATAATCCATCTTTTTCTTTCGACACTCTCCACTGTTTCCCTTGCTCAATAGCCGGTAACACCTTCCATAACGCTTCATCATTTTGATGAGCCTTTAGGAGTTCGGACTTAAAGTCACTTGAGATTTCTAATCGGCTCAAACACAAAGTTCCGGATACTTCTCAAGCACCAATTTTTAGACTCTCGAATCCCTTGAGCAACTTCTCCTCTTGAAGCATCATCCATGCCGCATATAACGACTTCCGACTTAACGCATCCGCCACTACATTCGCCTTTCCCGGATGGTAATTCAACTCAAAGTCGTAGTCCTTCAATAATTCCATCCACCTCCTCTGCCTCATATTAACCTCTTTCTGATCAAAGAGATATTTCAAACTCTTGTGATCGGAGAAGACTTGGAACTTAACCCCATAGAGATAATGCCTCCACACCTTCAAGGCAAACACAACTGCAGTGAGTTCCAAATCGTGCGTAGGGTAACTAACTTCATGAGGTCTCAACTGTCGCGAGGCATACGCCACCACATTATGATGCTGCATCAGCACGCACCCTAGACCCTTTAATGAGGCATCACAGTACACCTCAAACGGTTCGTTTGGCTCAGGTAACACCAACACAGGTGTAGTGGTCAATTTTTTCTTCAATGCCTGAAAGCTCTCCTTGCACTCAGGAGTCCAAACAAATAGAATGTCTTTGCGGGTTAACTTTGTCAACGGCAAAGCTAATTGCGAAAAGCCTTTGATGAACCTTCGGTAATAGCCAGCTAAGCCCAGAAAACTCCTTATCTCTGTTACTGTGGTTGGTTGCTTCCAACCCATTATAGCCTCCACCTTAGCTGGATCTACGGCTATTCCCTTCTTACTCACCACGTGACCCAAAAACTTCACCTCACTCTTCCAAAACTCACACTTAGACAGTTTCGCATAGAGTTTCTTCTCCTTTAGAATCTGCAACACGGTCTTCAAGTGTTCTGCAAGCTCTTCTTCTGTCTTGGAGTAAATCAGTATGTCATCAATGAAGACAACAACAAATTTATCCAGAAACAGATGGAACACTCTATTCATGTAATCCATAAACACGGCAGGAGCGTTCGTCAACCCAAAAGACATTACAGTCTACTCGTAATGACCATAACGAGTCCTAAAAGCGGTCTTAGGGATATCCTCACCCTTATCTGGTGATAACCGGATCGTAAATCGATCTTGGAGAAAATCCCAACTCCTTGTAACTGATCCATGAGATCATCAATTCTCGGCAATGGGTACTTATTCTTTATTGTGACCTTGTTCAGCTGCCTGTAATCCACACAGAGCCGCATACTCCCATCCTTCTTCTTTACCAGTAACACTAGAGCACCCCACGGGGAAACACTTGCTCGGATAAAGTTCTTACCCAACAAATCCTCTAACTGAGACTTTAGCTCGGCCATCTCTAACGGTGACATCCTATAAGGAGCACTTGAGATTGGTCCCACCCCAGGCACCAATTCAATAGCAAACTCAACCTCTCAGTTAGGTGGAAATTCATCAATGTCATCGGGAAACACCTCCGGAAACTCACACACTACCGAAATCTGATCCAACCTTTGATCATCACCTGAAACACCCGCGATTAACAACAGGATACCCTGACATTCGATTCCGGAACAGTTCACCATCATCGAATTCAAGTAATAATTATTCACCACAACCGCCCCTTCTGTATCTTCCGGCATAAAGTACACCGACTTTGTAGAACAATCAAGTAGGACATGGTTCTCAGATAACCAGTCTAATCCTAAGATAAGATCAAGACCGATCATCGGCAAGCAGATTAAATTATGGACAAAATCACGCTGCTTGAACTTAAACGAAACTTTCGGGCATCCTAGCCTAGTTACCATGGCTTCATAAGTAGCATTATACACTTTTAGGTCATAACCTAAGGTTACGATCTTCAATCTTAACTCATAGGCTTTCTCAAATGCAATGAATGAATGCGATGCTCCTGAATCAAATAAAGCATTTAAAGTTTGACCAGCCATTTCACAGTTACCTCGAATGAGTATCTCGGATTCCTTGGCACCCATAGCTGAGGTGGTGAATACCTGACCAGTCTGTTGTGCTTTCCCAGCACCTTGCTTCTGCTTCTACAGACAATTTGCGGCTTTATGCCCCGCCTTTCCACAATTGTAGCACAAACCCCATTCGGCCTTGCATGGTGCTCCCGGATGGTGACTCCCATACCTAGTACAAGCTTGATCATTCTGAGGCTGCTTCCCAAACCTTTTCCCTTGGGAGTTGTTGTTGTTGGGCCTCCTAAAGGAACCTCCCCTCTTGAAAGGCGGACCTCTAGGTGCAAAGCTCTTCCCTCGGTTCTGTGGGAATGATCCTTTGTGACTTTCTTTTTCAGCGGCTGCCCTCTTCACACATTCTTCAGCAACCCTACACTTGTTCACCAACTCGAAGAAAGTCCTAATCTCCATTGGTCCCACTGAATTGAAAATATCGCTCCAGAGTCCTCCTTCATACTTAACACACTTCCATTCCTCATATTCCACCGGAGTCCCTTGACACATAAGAGAGAACCTGAATAGTTCCTCAAACTTGTCAATATACTCAGATACGGACATAGTACCCTACTTCAGTTGTAATAATTCAAGCTCCTTGGTCGTCCTAGTAGAAGTCGGAAAGTACTTCTTATAGAACTCCTCTCAGAAGACATCCCAGGTGATATAATCATCACCCTGCTATAGGAGACGTCATATTCCTTGCCACCAATGCGACGCTTCCCTAGTGAGAAAATAGGTAGTGAACTCAACACACTATCTTTCAGGCACCATCTGTGCTTGTAGTGCTCGTTCCATAGCCTGAAACCATGTATTGGCTTCAGTCGGACTAGTAGTTCCCTTGAACTTAGGTGGATTAACCTTCAAGAAGTTTGCCAAATGTCATCGGGCCCTGAACTCCACCTCTGTCATTAACATGATTGTTCATCTGTTGACCAAGAGCCTCAGCAGTGGCTTGCATAGCAGCAGCCATGTTCTCCAACGCAGTCATAAAGTTCACCGGGTCATTAGGGTTATTCTCCGACACACGAGCATTCGTATGACCTCTCCCACGGCCTCTACCACGTCCACAAGGCACCATCTGGTCCCTATACACACCAAACAATCGATATTAAGTTGATCAGTCTCAATATCGGAATTCTAGTGCTTCAAAGTCCCAAATGCATGCTCATGAACGTCTATACCAATTATATCAAGCAGATATACTAATAGCACATAACACACATACAAAAAATGCACAAAAGCATAGTCAATCCGTCCCTCAGGCTCTACAGGAACGAACTGCTCTGATACCATAATGTAACACCGTACCATACAGAGTCTTATGCTTAAGTCATAATTCGAAGATGGCAAGGTATTACGACCTCTAAAATAAAAATTTAGTACAAATAGTATTGTGAAAAATAATTATAACTAGGAGCCTTTTTAAGAAAAAGGGGTAAACAAAAATCGTAACTCAAAGCGCAACACTCCGATCGATAACGTAACGAACAAGGATAAACCAGCGCGAGATATTATATATACAAAAGAGTATCAAAAACGGGAATATCAAAACTCAAAAGTCGGTTGCGAAGATAACCGGTCTGAGCATAGCAACATATATAT
The DNA here is from genome assembly GCF_000817695.3 of Arachis duranensis. Classification (NCBI taxonomy): domain Eukaryota; kingdom Viridiplantae; phylum Streptophyta; class Magnoliopsida; order Fabales; family Fabaceae; genus Arachis; species Arachis duranensis. Next base: position 82,980,176 of record NC_029780.3, on the reverse strand, counting down.
ATCAACCATTCAACAACATCAACAATTCAATGCCTATCTTAGGGCCTCTAGCCTAAGTATTTCCTACCACATTACATATTAGATACGGAAAACCGAGACCATACCTTAGCCGATTTCTCCAAGCTCAACTGGAGCACTTCCAAACCACTTTTCCTCAAGCTCTCAAGGCCTCAACATTTTCAAGAACAGATTTTTCACTACCAAATCCCTTTTCAAGCTTTTCAAAGTCACCAATAAGCTCCAAAATTCACACAAACATAACCTAAGCCACAATCATCATACCCATACACAACATCTCAATACCCAAATATCATAGAACAACAAATTACACTAGGGTTGAGAATCTTACCACACCCAAGTTCCAAGGAGACAAGATTAACCTTCTCCTTCAAGAGAGTTGGGTCCTATAACATCAAAGAGCCCAAAATCTCAACATTTTTGCTCATGAAACTCGAAATCAAAGCTGGAAATTTGAAGAGCAAAACGTGGCTTACTGGTGCACGAAATCACAATCACATTTTTGCAATTCCGCACAACTAACCAGCAAGTGCACTGGGTCGTCCAAGTAATACCTTACGTGAGTAAGGGTCGATCCCATGGATATTGTTGGCTTGAAGCAAGATCTTGTAACTCTTAGTCAGGATATCAATAATTCTCAGGTTTAATTGTGAAAAGTAAAAGAACATGAAATAAATACTTGTTTTGCAGTATGGAGAACAGGTTGAGGTTTTGGAGATGCTCTGTCTTCCAAATCTCTGCTTTCCTACTGTCTTCTTCTTCATGCACACAAGACTCTTTCCATGGCAAGCTGTATGTAGGGTTTCACCGTTGTCAATGGCTACCTCCCATCCTCTCAGTGAAAATATTCAACGCGCTCTGTCACAGCATGGCTAATCATCTGTCGGTTCTCAATCAGGTTAGAATAGAATCCAATGATTCTTTTGCGTCTGTCACTAACGCCTAGCCTTCAGGAGTTTGAAGCTCATCACAGTCATTCAATCCTCGAATCCTACTCAGAATACCACAGACAAGGTTTAGACCTTCCGGATTCTCTTGAATGCCATCATCAATTCTAGCTTATACCACGAAGATTCTGATTAAGGAATCTAAGAGATATCCACTTAGTCTAAGGTAGAACGGAGGTGGTTGTCAGGCACACGTTCATAGGTGAGAATCATGATGAGTGTCACGGATCATCACATTCATCAAGTTTAGGAACAAGTGATATCTTAGAATGGAAGCAAGTGTGATTGAATGAAAAATAGTAGTAATTGCATTAATCCATCAAGACACAGCAGAGCTCCTCACCCCCAAACATGGGGTTTAGAGACTCATGCCGTAGAACATACAATAAGAAACGTGTAATGTGTCATGAGGTAAAGATACAGTGTCAAAAGGTCCTATTAATAGTGAACTAGTAACCTAGGGTATACAGAAATGAGTAAATGACGTAAAAATCAACTTCCGGGGTCCACTTGGTGTGTGCTTGGGCTGAGCATTAAAGCTTTCATGTGTAGAGACTTTTTCTGGAGTTAAACGCCAGCTTTTGTGCCAGTTTGGGTGTTTAACTCCAATTTTTGTGCCAGTTCCGGCATTAAACGCCGGGAATTCTAAAGCTGATTTGCAATGCCGGTTTGGGCCATCAAATATCGGGCAAAGTATGAACTATTATACATTTCTGGAAAGCCCAAGATGTCTATTTTACAACGCAATTGAGAGCGCGCCAATTGGGCTTCTGTAGCTCCAGAAAATCCACTTTGAGTGCAGGGAGGTCAGAATCCAACAGCATCTGCAGTCATTTTTCAGCCTCTGAATAAGATTTTTGCTCAGGTCCCTCAATTTCAGCCAGAAATTACCTGAAATCACAGAAAAACACACAAACTCATAGTAAAGCCCGGAAAAGTGAATTTTAAATAAAAACTAATAAAAACATACTAAAAACTAACCAAAACATACTAAAAACATACTAAAAACAGTGCCAAAAAACATACTAAGAAGGACATGTAAATGCTGTTTTCTCTTGGTCCTGAGGATCTACTGCAATTTAGTTGTAACCTGAATAGCCATCCAAAAAGCAATAATATTCATGACCTTCTAGTCTCTCTAGCATCTGGTCTATGAATGGTAAAGGAAAATGATCCTTTCTGGTGGTTGTATTGAGCCTTCTATAGCCAATACACATCCGCCATCCTGTAACTGTTCTTGTGGGAACCAGTTCATTTTTTTCATTATGAACCACTATCATGCCTCCCTTCTTGGGGACAACTTGGACAGGGCTCACCCAGGGGCTATCAGAAATAGGATAAATAATCCCAGCCTTTAGTAACTTAGTGACCTCTTCTGCACCACCTCCTTCATGGCTGGATTTAGCCGCCTCTGTGGTTGAACCACTGGCTTGGCATTATCTTCCAATAGGATCTTGTGCATGCATCTTGCTGGGCTAATGCCCTTAAGATCACTTATGGACCACCCAAGAGCTGCCTTATGTGTCCTTAGCACTTGAATTAGTGCTTCCTCTTCCTGTGAGTTTAAAGCAGAGCTTATAATCATTGGAAAAGTGTCACCTTCTCCCAGAAATGCATACTTCAGGGATGGTGGTAGTGGCTTGAGCTCGGGTTTAGGAGGCTTATCCTCTTCCTGAGGAATTTTTAGAGGTTCTTTTATTTCCTCTGGTTCCTCCAGGTCAGGCTGAACATCTTTAAAGATATCCTCTAGCTCTAATTCGAGACTCTCAGTCATATTGATCTCTTCCACCAAAGAGTCAATAATATCAGCACTCATGCAGTCATTTGATGTGTCTGGATGCTGCATAGCTTCGACAGCATTTAACTTGAACTCATCCTCATTGACTCTCAGGGTCACTTCCCCTTTTTGTACATCAATGAGAGTTCATCCAGTTGCTAGGAAGGGTCTTCCTAAGATGATTGATACTTGCTCCAAGGTCACATAGGGTTGTCTTGGTACAAGCACCTTCTAATGTGCATGGTATCATAAAGCTCCCTGGATCTTGAAGCTTCTCTGGTAAGCTCTTCAGAATGACTACACTGCATTCTTCAGTGAGAAACACTTTTTCAGTTTCTCTCCAATCCTTCTTATGACTTAAGATCTCTTTCATGAACTTATCATAAGAAGGTATTTGCTCAAGTGCTTCTGCAAACGAAATCTTTATTTCAAGAGTCCTGAGATAGTCTGCAAAGCGGGCAAATTGCTTATCCTGTTCCGCTTGGCAGAGTTTCTGAGGATAAGGCATCTTGGCTTTATACTCTTCAACCTTAGTTGCTGCAGGTTTATTTCCTACAGAAGTGGTTGGAGAAGCCTTCTTAGAGGGGTTACTATCAGCACTCTCAGGTGTTTGATTCCTCATTGGTGTTTGAACGCCAGGATTGCGTAAGGAATGGGCGTTTAACACCAATTTTTCTCCCCTTTCTGGCGTTTGAACGCCAGAACTGGGCAGGGAATGGGCGTTTAACGCCAACTTTTCCCCACACGCCAGAAGTATTCCTCTCTGGGCCCTTACTGTCCTCAGAGGGATTTTGGACAGTGATTTGGTTGTCCTCTGTCAGTTGTTCCTTTCTTAGCTTTCTGCTGCTTTGAGTTGATACATTCAATGTTTTTCCACTCCTTAATTTAACAGCTTGGCATTCTTCTGTTATCTGTTTAGATAGTTGCTGTCTTGTCTGATTTAATTGTGCTTCCATATTCTTGTTAGCAATTTTAATTTCTTGGAGCATCTCTTTAAATTCTGCTAACTATTTTGTCATCATGAGTAATTGCTGATTAAGCTCAACCATCTGTTCTTGAGGGTTAGGATCAGTAGTTACTGCCATAGCTTCTTCTTTTATAGAGGACTCACTGCTTGAGTATAAATGTTGATTTCTAGCAACTGTATCTATGAGCTCTTGAGCCTCTTCAATCGTCTTCAGCATGTGTATAGATCCACCAGCTGAGTGGTCTAAAGACATCTAAGCATTTTCTGTGAGCCCATAATAGAAGATGTCTAACTGTACCCACTCTGAAAACATTTCAGAGGGGCATTTTCTTAGCATACCTCTGTACCTCTCCCAGGCATTATAAAGGGATTCATTATCCTTTTGTTTAAAGCCTTGGATGTCCAGCCTTAGCTGTGTCATCCTTTTTGGAGGGTAAAATTGATTCAGGAATTTGTCTGATAAATGTCTCCATGTTTTTATGCTTGCTGTGGGTTGGTTATTCAACCACCTCTTAGCTTGATCTTTTACAGCAAATGGAAACAGTAATAACCTATAGACATCCTGATCCACCTCTTTATCACGTACTGTGTCAGCAATTTGTAAAAACTGTGCCAGAAACTCAGTAGGTTCTTCCTGTGGAAGACCGGAATACTGGCAATTTTGCTGCACCATGACAATGAGTTGAGGATTTAGATCAAAGCTGCTTGCTTTACTGGGAGGTATACAGATGCTACTCCCATATGCAGCTGTGATGGGGTTAGCATATGACCCCGGAGTCCTTCTGGACTACTCAATTCCACTTAGGTCCATGATGGAAAAAGGGAGATGATGTGGATATTATTATATATATTTTTTTCATTTTTAATTAAAAATGACCGAAAAATAATAAAATAAATGGAAAAGAAAATAAAGTAAAATTTTGAAAACTAAAAGAAAATAAAATCAAAGCAAATTGAAAACTAAATCAATTAATTAATTAAAAAGATTTTGGAATTAGCAATTAAAAAGATATGATTGAAAATTATTTTGAAAAAGATTTGATTTTTGAAATGAGGAAAGAGAAAAACAACAAAATGACACCAAACTTAAATTTTTTAGAAAATCAAACACAAATTTTCGAAAATTTAAAGGAAAACACAAAGAAGACACCAAAATTAGAATTTTTTAAAGATCAAGAAGGGACTAAGATCATGCAAATTCAAAAAATTAAAAGAAAACAAAAACATGAAATTGACACCAAACTTAAAATATGAAACTAAGCTCAAATAAAAGACTCTAAACCAACAAAAATAAAATAGTCCTAATCTAAGCAACAAAATACACCGTCAGTTGTCCAAACTCGAACAATCCCCGGCAACGGCGCCAAAAACTTAGTGCACGAAATCGCAATCACACTTTTGCAATTCTGCACAACTAACCAGCAAGTGCACTGGGTCGTCCAAGTAATAC
>NC_029780.3:82963598-82974976 GCF_000817695.3 Arachis duranensis | reverse complement strand
CTATGGTTATCTTGTAACTCTTAGTCAGGATATCAATAATTCTCAGGTTTAATTGTGAAAAGTAAAAGAACATGAAATAAATACTTGTTTTGCAGTAATGGAGAACAGGTTAAGGTTTTGGAGATGCTCTGTCTTCCGAATCTCTGCTTTCCTACTGTCTTCTTCTTCATGCACGCAAGACTCTTTCCATGGCAAGCTGTATGTAGGGTTTCACCGTTGTCAATGTCTACCTCCCATCCTCTCAGTGAAAATGTTTAACGCGTTCTATCATAGCACGGCTAATCATTTGTCGGTTCTCAATCTGGTTGGAATAGAATCCAGTGATTCTTTTGCGTATGTCACTAACGCCCAGCCTTCAGGAGTTTGAAGCTCGTCACAGTCATTCAATCCTCGAATCCTACTCAGAATACCACAGACAAGGTTTAGACCTTCCGGATTCTCTTGAATTCCGCCATCAATTCTAGCTTATACCACGAAGATTCTGATTAAGGAATCTAAGAGATATCCACTTAGTCTAAGGTAGAATGGAGGTGGTTGTCAGGCACACGTTCATAGGTGAGAATGATGATGAGTGTCACGGATCATCACATTTATCAAGTTTAGGAACAAGTGATATCTTAGAATGGAAGCAAGTGTGATTGAATAAAAAACAGTAGTAATTGCATTAATCCATCAAGACACAACAGAGCTCCTCACCCCCAAACATGGGGTTTAGAGACTCATGCCGTAGAAGATACAATAAGAAACGTGTAATGTGTCATGAGGTAAAGATACAATGTCAAAAGGTCCTATTAATAGTGAACTAGTAACCTAGGGTATACAAAAATGAGTAAATGACGTAAAAATCCACTTCCGGGGTCCACTTGGTGTGTGCTTGGGCTGAGAATTGAAGCTTTCATGTTAGAGACTTTTTCTGGAGTTAAACGCCAGCTTTTGTGCCAGTTTGGGCGTTTAACTCCAATTTTTGTGCCAATTCCGGCGTTAAACGCCGGGAATTCTGAAGCTGATTTGCAACGCCAGTTTGGGCCATCAAATATCGGGCAAAGTATGAACTATTATACATTTCTGGAAAGCCCAGGATGTCTACTTTTCAACGCAATTGAGAGCGCGCCAATTGAGCTTCGGTAGCTCCAGAAAGTCCACTTCGAGTGCAGGGAGGTCAGAATCCAACAGCATCTGCAGTCCTTTTTCAGCCTCTGAATCAGATTTTTGCTCAGGTCCCTCAATTTCAGCCAGAAATTACCTAAAATCACAGAAAAAACACACAAACTCATAGTAAAGCCCAAAAAAATGAATTTTAAATAAAAACTGATAAAAACATACTAAAAACTAACCAAAACATACTAAAAATATACTAAAAATAGTGCCAAAAAGCGTATAAATTATCCGCTCATTATTTACTTCAAGATTGATTGCAAGGATTTTGTATAGCTCTCTGCAGTGAACACGTGGCCGCAAACGGTGCGACAATCGGAGCTCTAGATCAAAAGTTATGGTGGTTTGAAGATCAACCAAGGGAGAGAACTTGAGAGTGTGTTCTTCCCTTTCCCTTCACCATTTCAGCATGTGTGTGTGTCTAATGAGGAGAGAGAGTTCTGAAAACTAGGGTTTAGGTTTAGTTTAGTTGGGCCAAGGGCCCACTTTGGGTCCGGTTGGCCCGGTTTGTCCCGTTCGGTCCAATCTTGGTCCGTTTTCTATAAAATTCGTACCGAAATTCTCGTCTCAATCTCCTCTATCATATTAAGCCATAAAAATCACATTTTTAGCTTTCTAGAATAAATTATCATTTTTAATTCAGATATTATATAATATATATATTATTTTGAAAAAAGGTATAAAAAGAAATAGTGTATTTATGTGATTATATTTCTGTAATAACCCAACTTTTTATACAGTTTTAATATTTTTAATTATATAAGTTTAATTAGTTTAGGTTTTACTAATATAAGTAAATATATAATGTGATAGGCATGTATTTAGAATTAATCTTAATGAATAAAAAATACTCATATTTTTTGTATTTATATATTTTATATTTAATTATTTAAAAATAAAAAATTTTGTTATCATTTAAAATATTATGTATTAAAGTATTGTCATTTAAAATATTTATTTAGTATTAAAATATTTTATATTTATTAGAATTCATCAATACACTTTTTTTATATTAATTAACCTTTAATTTTTATCTAGTAAAATTTAATAATTTATATAAATATAACACATTCAATAAGTACATAATAATTATTGTGCTTATTTTAGACATATCTAAAATTTAGGATTGCAATGGGACTTGGAAGAACAAATAATTGTTGTTTTATAAGAACATCCTCAAGCATTAATAAAGACTAAGAAAATGCAAGAGATACCTCAAAGCACGTTGATCTTTTTTTTTTTTCGTTGAGTCTTAATTTCATATCTTCGGATTTTGATTTTGAGTCTTTCTATTTGAAAAGAAAAAGGCATATTTTATATGACAAAGATTTCAATAAAAATACCAAAGAAAGAAAAGAAATGAGCATAGGAAGAAAAACCAAAATAAATAACTTTTTATTAGATATGAATTATAATTTTGGTTTTGTTATCTTGGAAGTGTGCAGATCGAATTGGATTAGATCCAAATTTAAAAACTGCGAATATTAGAATTTGATTCGATAATTTTAATGCGGATCAAATCGATATTTTAACTATATCCGATTTGATCGGAGAATATGGCCGATTAGCTACCACGAAAAGAATCGTAAAATCATCGCTAATTTGATGCAAAATATAATTTGTGACAAATTAGCTACCACCTAGCAACTAATGCTTTCCTCGCTAATTACAAGTCGTAGATCAGTGAGGCAAATACAATAGTCGCTATTTCATCGGAAAGTTTTTTAGCTACCAAATAAATAGTCACAAATCCATCACTAAAGTAAAAGCTAATTCCATAGAAGAAATAGACTAAACGGTAGTCACTAATTAGTGACAAACTCTACTGTAGTAAATTCGTCGCTAAACGCAAGCTAACTTCATAGACAAAATAAAAAGCTTAGTTGACGCTAATTAGCGAAGAATTTTTTTGAACCTAACTTGTCGCAAGTTGTCCGCTAATATGATCGCAAATTTGTCGCGTTTTGTAGCTGGTGCACGAAATTGTAATCCTAATATCAAAATCAAGATTTCTTATGATTTCGTACCACTAACCAGCAAGTGCACTGGGTCGTCCAAGTAATACCTTACGTGAGTAAGGGTCGATCCCACGGAGATTATTGGTTTGAAGCAAGCTATGTTTATTTTATTATTCTTAGTCAGGATATCAATTATAATTATCAGTTTGAATTATTAGAAAAATAAAAGAGCGTGAAATAGTTACTTGTTATGCAATAATGGAGAATATGTTGGAGTTTTGGAGATGCTTTGTCCTTCTTATTTAATCTTTCCTCTTGCATTCCTCTTCCCACACGCAAGGCTCCTTCAATGGCAAGCTGTATGTAGGGTGTCACCATTGTCAATGGCTACTTCCCATCCTCTCAGTGAAAATGGTCCAAATGCTCTGTCACAGCACAGCTAATCATCTGTTGGTTCTCGATCATGCCGGAATAGAATCCGTTGATTCTTTTGCGTTTGTCATCACGCCCAACAATCGCGAGTTTGAAGCTGATCACAGCCATCCAATCCTTGAATCCTACTCGGAATACCACAGACAAGGTTTAGACTTTCCGGATTCTCATGAATGCCGCCATCAATTCTAGCTTATACCACGAAGATTCTGATTAAGGAATCTAAGAGATACTCATTCAATCTAATGTATAACGGAGGTGGTTGTCAGGCACACGTTCATGGGTTGAGGAAGGTGATGAGTATCACAGATCATCACCTTCTTCATAGTGAAGCGCGAATGAATATCTTAGATAGGAACAAGCGTGTTTGAATAGAAAACAGAAAGAATTGCATTAATTCATCAGACGCTGCAGAGCTCCTCACCCCCAACAATGGAGTTTAGAGACTCATGCCGTTAAAGAGTATAAAATTCAGATCTAAAAATGTCATGAGATTCAAAATAAGTCTCTAAAAGTTGTTTAAATACTAAACTAGTAACCTAGGTTTACAGAAAATGAGTAAACTAAGATAATTGGTGCAGAAATCCACTTCTGGGGCCCACTTGGTGTGTGCTGGGGCTGAGACTTAAGCTTCTCACATGCCTGGGCTGTTTCTAGAGTTGAACGCCAGGTTGTAACGTGTTTTTGGCGTTGAACTCCAACTTGTAACCTGTTTCTGGCGCTGGACACCAGACTGCAGCATGGAACTGTTGTTGAACGCCAGTTTACGTCATTTATCTTCGCGCAAAGTATGGACTATTATATATTGCTGGAAAGCCCTGGATGTATAATTTCCAACCCAATTGAGAGCGCGCCAATTGGACTCCTGTAGCTCCAAAAGATGCATTCCGAGTGCAGGGAGGTCAGAATCCAACAGTATCAGCAGTCATTTTTCAGCCTAAATCAGATTTTTGCTCAGCTCCCTCAATTTCAGCCAGAAAATACCTGAAATCACAGAAAAACACACAAACTCATAGTAAATTCCATAAATATGATTTTTGATTAAAAAATAATAAAATTCTATTAAAAACTAATAAAAACATGCTAAAATCTATATGAAATTACCCCCAAAAAGCGTATAAAATATCCGCTCATCACAACACCAAACTTAAACTGTTGCTTGTCCTCAAGCAACTAGATAAATAAAAGAGAATAAAAAGAAATCAAGAAGCAATAATATCTCAGAGTTTTAAGTGAAGCTTAGATTCTAATTAGATGAGCGGGGCTAGTAGCTTTTTGCTTCCAAACAGTTTTGGCATCTCACTTTATCCTTTGAAATTCAGAATGATTGGCATCCATAGGAACTCAGAATTCAGATAGTATTATTGATTCTCCTAGTTTAGTATGTTGATTCTTGAACACAGCTACTTTATGAGTCTTGGCCGTAGCCCTAAGCACTTTGTTTTCCAGTATTACCACCGGATACATAAATGCCACAGACACATAACTGGGTGAACCTTTTCAGATTGTGACTTAGCTTTGCTCAAGTCCCCAATTAGAGGTGTCCAGAGTTCTTAAGCACACTCTTTTGCTCTGGATCACGACTTTAACCACTCAGTCTCAAGCTTTTCACTTGGACCTGCATGCCACAAGCACATGGTTAGGGACAGCTTAATTTAGCCGCTTAGGCCTGAATTTATTTCCTTGGGCCCTCCTATCCATTGATGCTCAAAGCCTTGGATCCTTTTCACCCTTTCCTTTTGGTTTAAAGGGCTATTGGCTTTTTCTACCTCTTTTTCTTTTTTTTTTTTTGCAAATTACTGACTTTTCATTTTTTTTCGCAAGCTTGTTTTTCACTGCTTTTTCTTGCTTTAAGAATCAATTTCATGATTTTTCAGATCATCAATAACATTTCTCTTGTTCATCATTCTTTCAGGGGCCAACAATTTTAACATTCATAAAATTCAATATAAAAAAATGCACTGTTCAGGCATTCATTTAGAAGACAAAAAAGTATTGCCACCACATATAAATAATTAGAATTTTCCTTATTAAGAACTCGAAAAAATATTGCCTCTTTATTCTAAAAATCTACTATTTTATTCATGTTTAATGATGATGAGAAAAATAAATTATAGCTTAATTGGAGAAAAAATCAAAATAGAGATACTAATTACTACTACTAATATATAACTTCTAAGGTAAATTCATAATAAGAATAGTTATCACAGAGTTAAGGCAAAGATTAGGACTCAACAACCTTTATTTTGGAAAGTGGGTGTTCCTCTAGTATGTGGGATGCTTGATCCTTCAAGAGATAATTTCTGACGCTTCAGTTCCTTCAAGTCACATCCTTGCTCTTCCTGTTCCCTTAGGTGCGATGATCTTGATGAGTTTTAGCTCAGTGATCATGGAAAATCACACCAAACTTTGAGGTTTGCTTGTCCTCAAGCAAAAGAAAGGATAGGAGAGGAATAGAGGGAGAGGCAATTTCGAATGGTGGATGAGAAGAGGGAGGCCGAATGTGAATTTAAAAGGGAGGGGGATGGGTTTTCGAAAATTTTAAAAAGATAAGATAGAAGAAATGATTTATAAAAGATAGATTTGATAAGAAAAAGATATAATTTAAAATTAAAAAGTTGTGAATGATATTTGAAAAAAATAAATCTGAATTTTTAATTTGAAAAAGATTTTAAGAGATAATTGAGTTTTGAAAAATTTGAAAAAGAGTTGGATTGGAAAAAGATTTTTATTTATGTATTAAGATATATTTGATATTTTTGAAAAAGGGATTTTAGAAATTAGGGTTTTTAGAAAAAAAAAATTTTGAAATTGAAGGATGACATTTTGAACATGTTTATGCAAAAAATCATGAATTGAAACATAAAAAATTAGAAAATTTGTGAAGAAAAACAAATTTTACCTCCTCCCCACCATCCTGGCGTTAAACGCCCAAACGCTGCATGTTTTGGGCGTTTAACGCCCAATTGCTGCTTCTCCTGGGCGTTCAACGCCCAGCTGTTGCTTCTTTCTGGCATTGAACGCCAGGAAGTCCTTTGTCACTAGGCATTTTTCTGAACGCCCAGGACATTGTAATTCTGGCATTAAACGCCCAGAAGGAGCTTCTTTCTGGCGTTCAACGCCCAGAAGATGCTTCTTTCTGGCGTTTAACGCCCAGATGGCTATCCTTACTGGCGTTGAATGCCCAGTGGATGCTTCTTTTAGCCCAAAATACTTCTTATTGGCTTTTTCACGCCAGTGAGCTTCCAAATTCTCCTGTAACTCTGTGAACTCAAGCAATTGCTATTCTACCTTGAAGATAACTGAGATATACCTGTAAAAATTAATTAATTTAATAAATAAACTTCGTAACTGACTGGGTTGCCTCCCAGTAAGCGCTTCTTTATTGTCTTTAGCTGGACTATTACTGAGCTTTAATCAAGCCTCAGTTTTGAGCATTCTAGCTCAAAATTTCTTTCAAGATAATGTTTAACTCTCAGTCCATTAACAATGAACTTTTTGTTAGAATCATTATCCTGAAGCTCTACATATCCATATGGTGACACACTTGTAATCACATATGGTCCTCTCCATTGGGATTTCAATTTCCCAGGGAATAATCTGAGCCTAGAATTAAATAGCAGAACTTTCTGTCCAGGCTCAAAGACTCTGGATGACAGTTTCTTATCATGCCATCTTTTTGCTTTCTCTTTGTAAATTTTTGCATTTTCGAAAGCATTGAGTCTAAATTCCTCTAGCTCATTTAACTGGAGCAAACCCTTTTCTCCAGCTAACTTGGCATCAAGGTTTAGGAATCTGGTCGCCCAATAGGCCTTATGTTCCAGTTCCACTGGCAAGTGACATGCCTTTCCATACACAAGCTGGTATGGGGAGGTCCCTATAAGGGTTTTGAATGCAGTTCTATATGCCCACAGAGCATCATCCAAGCTTCTTGCCCAATCCCTTCTACGGTTAATTACAGTCCGTTCCAGGATTCTTTTAAGTTCTCTGTTAGAGACTTTAGCTTGCCCATTTGTCTGTGGATGATATGGAGTGGCCACCCTGTGGCTAACTCCATAACGAACCAAAGCAGAGTAAAGCTGTTTATTGCAGAAATGAGTGCCCCCATCACTGATTAGTACTCTAGGGGTGCCAAATCTGCTGAAGATGTGTTTTTAGAGGAATTTTAACACTGTCTTAGTGTCATTAGTGGGTGTAGCAACAGCTTCCACCCATTTGGATACATAATCCACTGCCAGCAGAATATAAGTGTTTGAGTATGATGGTGGGAAAGGCCCCATGAAGTCAATACCCCATACATCAAACAACTCAATCTCCAAGATCCCTTGTTGAGGCATGGCATAACTGTGAGGCAGATTACCAGATCTTTGGCAACTGTCACAATTAAGTACAAACACTCGGGAATCTTTATAGAGAGTAGGCCAGTAGAAGCCGCATTGGAGGACTCTTGTGGCTGTTCGCTCACTTCCAAAATGTCCTCCATATTGTGATCCATGGCAATGCCATAGGATCTTCTGCACTTCTTCTTTAGGCACACATCTACGGATTACTCCGTCTGCACATCTCTTGAAGAGATATCGTTCATCCCAAAGATAGTACTTTGCATCTGTGATCAATTTCTTTGATTGCTGCTGATAAACCCATATTTTGTGATATATTTTGTGCTTAGTTTGAGTGATTTATTCAATCCTTCACACACTTATTCATATTAATTGCATAGTTTTACTTTCCCTTCCTTATTATGTGATGTATGTGAAAAACATGTTTCCTATGCTTTAAAATTAATTATTTTAATTACCTTTATTTTCATTCGATGCCATGATTAGTGTGTTGAGTAGTTTCAGATCTTCTAAGGCAGGAATGACTTAAAGGATGGAAAAGGAAACATACAAAAAATGGAAGGAACGCATAAAAACGGAGTTTTGGAGAAACTGACATCCACGCGACCTCATGGACGACACGGCCGCATGCCAAGCGCGAAGAAACAGCGATGCGGCCGCATGACTAACGCGACCGCACACCTAACGAAGAACACCTATGACGCGGCCGCATGACTGACGTGACCGCGCGACAAGAAAAACTCCAATTGACGCGACCGCGTGACCCACGCGGACGCATGACAGAGGCCACGCACCAGAAATTGCAAAAAACGCTCATAGCGGATTCTAAAGCCCTTTTTGGCCTAAATCCAAGTCCAGAAGCCATAGACCAGAGGTTATGAAGTGAGAGAATGCATCCATTCAAAGTGTGGAGGCATTTTTAGTTACTTTCTATGATTTAGATCTAGTTTGGAGAGAGGTTCTCTCCTCTCTCTCTTTAGGATTAGGATTTAGGATTTAGGACTTCTCTTAGTTTTAGGAGTGACTCTCAATCCCAGGTTCAATGTTCTTTTACTCTATGTTATTTCTTATTTTCAGACATTTGAATGCTTGCTTGTATTAGTTATGTTGCCTATTTGGCCTATGCCACTTTCATGATGATTTTCTTATTTAATGATATTTGAGGTATTTCAGTTTAATATTGCTTTATTTACTTATGCCATTGATTCTTCCCAATCTGAAGACGCTTTTATTCCAGTAGATTTAATTTCCTTCCTTTTGGTCTTGGTTAAGAAATCAGTAACTCAGGAGTTATCTTAGCTCAAGATAATTGATAACTGTTATCTTTGCTAATTGAACTGAACTTCAATAATCCCAACCTTTTCAATAACTGTTATCTTTGCTAATTAGTCCCTTGACTTTCCTTTGCTCTAGCAAAGGTCAACTAAGTGGAATTAAGATTCAACTTTCATTATTATTGTTAAGAATAACAAAGTCTGGACTTTCAATTTCTCATACCTTGCTAAAAGTTTGCTTCTTCTTCTGATGAGACAGCCACACCATCTGCTGGTCCTTCTTCTTCCACAGCTACCCCTGTTACCACTACTGCACCTCCACCTGCCTCAGAGCCAGTTTATCACCTTGTGCACCTCCTGTTTCAGCAGCTAGATAGAATGGAGCGCCGCAATCGGCGCCGGTATGAGAGATCTGAGCGTCGCAACAGGCGACGCTATGAGCACCTGCAGTTGTTGATTTGATCTGGCGGCGACATCCCCTCCGAGCCTGACACACCATCAGACCCATCTGAGGAGGAGGCAGATGAGCACGAGGAGGAGCCAGCACCCCCTCAGGCTGCACAGGCAGGCACCAAGCAGGCTGCACCACAGCAGGAGGTCCCACATCAGATCCAGGCTGCAGATCCCGAGATTCCCATTCAGTCAGCACCTCCTCTACAGTAGACAGATCCTCAGACCACCACCACAGAGACTCCAGCTATCCACCTAACCAGTGATGACACCCCTTCACACCCAGTTTGAGTGAGCATTGAGGACGATGCTATTATTTAAGTGTGGGGAGGTTGCCATCTCTGGCATATCTTATTTTGGTGAACCACTACAAACTCTCTCTTATTTTGTTCATTTTCTGTATTTTTGCATATTTTTCTCTTTTTGCTTTTTATTGTACTCTTTGCATTTTGTACTTTGAGCTATATGTATACTATTTTGGATATTTGGCTTGATTTGCACATTAGTTCACTGGTTTTATTTAAGTGGATTAATTAGTATAGTTTACCCTTTTTAGTATATGATAGTTGACTTAATTGAAAAAATAAAAAGGAAGTAAGCTAGAGACTTTAACAAGATATAAACAATCCACACCTTGTATATATAGCATTACATGTTAGTTAGTTAACAACATTTCATCAAGGAGAAACACTAAAACCTTAAAGGCCACCTAAAACAATTTTTTATGAGAATAATGGGAAATTTTAACTAAACATGCATGACATATATGAATGATGTATGATTTATGAGTTTGAGAACATACAGCCTGTGAGTTTTGAGCTTAATTGTATGGTTACATTTAAACCATAATATTTTATTCCTGTGTGTTCCGTCCTTCTTTTTTATTCTGGTGTTCTTTCCTTTGTTTTAATCTATATGTCCGATTATAGAATATAGATACATACCAAGAAAGTGATTGAGGCCTTGTTTGATTTTAACTCACTTATCCCAAATAAAGCCTACCTTTTATGCCATCCTTGTTAGCTCCCTTGAGCCTTTTTAATCCCCTCTTGTTCTATAACCACATTACTAGCCTTAAGCAGAAAAAAAATAAATTAAAAATCCCAAGTTGAATACTTGGTTAGCTTAAGATAGAAATTGTGTAATCAATTAAGTGTGGGAAAACTTTATGGGAACATGGATGATAGAAACAAAGGTAGAAAAGTTGAAAAGAATAAAAAAAAATATATTGGGAAGCATGCTCATGTGAAATTAAAATAATTAATTACCATGTGCATTAAAAAAAGTTTTTATTTTCAATAAAGGGGATACAAAAGAATTTCCCAAAAATGCAAATTAAAGCAAATGCACATGGTATAAGAACAAAATATGAGCATGTAACATAAAAAGTGGGAATTATGGGAAAATAGGTAAAGAAGCTTTACTTTAGAAATTATGTATGTTAAGTGAGATCTTAGACTAATTAAGGATTCACTTATTAGCTCACTTAGCCTTATACATATACCCTTACCTTTATCTTGGCCCCATTACAACCTTAATTAAAGACCTCATGATTTTTGGTATGTCTATATTTTATAATTGTTGATTGTTTAGATGAAGAACAAAGTTATAGAAAGTAAGGATAAAAAGAAGAATAGAGTGATTAACCCAATAAACACAGAGTGACTAGAGAGTAAACACAAAATTCAGTGAGGGTTCACTAACTCATTAACATATATCTCTACTTAAATTACTAATTGTCTTGCAATTTTATAAAATATTTTTCTCTC
>NC_029780.3:82962238-82963546 GCF_000817695.3 Arachis duranensis | reverse complement strand
CCTTGAGAATGTGAATTGATTTAACTACATGTAAGCTTTATATATGAGTGAATAAAATTAGAATTGCATCATGCATTTAGTTAGTTGCATTTAGATTAGAATTGCATTGCATGGCATTCAACCACTTCTACCTTACTTTTTACCTTGGACATAGCATGAGGACATGCTATTACTTAAGTGTGGGGAGGTCGATAAACCCATATTTTGTGATATATTCTGTGCTTAGTTTGAGTGATTTATTCAATCCTTCACCCACTTATTCATATTAATTGCATAGTTTTACTTTCCCTTCCTCATTATGTGATGTATGTGAAAAACATGTTTCCTATGCTTTAAAATTAATTATTTTAATTACCTTTATTTCCATTCGATGCCATGATTAGTGTGTTGAGTAGTTTCAGATCTTCTAAGGCATGAATGACTTAAAGGATGGAAAAGAAAACATACAAAAAATGGAAGAAAAGCATAAAATGGAGTTTAGGAGAAACTGGCATCCACGCGACCGCATGGACGACGCGGCTGCATGGCTGACGCGACTGCGCACCTAACGAAGAACACCTATGACGTGGCCGCATGACTGACACGACCGCGCGACAAGGAAAACTCCAATTAACGCGACCACATGACCCACGCGGACGCGTGACAGAGGCCACGCACCAGAAATTGCAAAAAACGCTCATAGCGGATTCTGAAGCCCTTTTTGGCCCAAATTCAAGTCCAGAAGCCATAGACCAGAGGTTATGAAGTGAGGGAATGCATCCATTCAAGTGTGGAGACATTTTTAGTTACTTTCTATGATTTAGATCTAGTTTGGAGAGAGGTTCTCTCCTCTCTCTCTTTAGGATTAGGATTTAGGATTTAGGACTTCTCTTAGTTTTAGGAGTGACTCTCAATCCCAGGTTCAATGTTCTTTTACTCTATGTTATTTCTTATTTTCAGACATTTGAATGCTTGCTTGTATTAGTTATGTTGCCTATTTGGCCTATGCCACTTTCATGATGATTTTCTTATTTAATGATATTTGAGGTATTCTAGTTTATGATTGTCCCTTTTTATTATTCCCAATATGAGGATATTGTTATTCTAGTAGATTTAGTTTTTTCCCTTTTGGCTTTGGTTAAATAATTGGTGACTCTAGAGTTATTAAACTCATTGTTGAATGAAAATTGGAATTCATCCACTTAACTTACCTTCATAGTTAGAGGCTAACAAAGTGGGAGAAAAAATCCAATTCTCATCACAACTGATAAGGATAACTAGGAAAGGACCTCCAGTCTTTATACCTTGCCAAGAGTTTATTTTATAGTT
>NC_029780.3:82961950-82962159 GCF_000817695.3 Arachis duranensis | reverse complement strand
GAGGTTTAAATACTTCGGTTATCAATTTATTTAGGGGTTTGTTACTTGTGACAACCAAAACGTTTGTAAGAAAGGACTTTTTTTGGTTTAGAAGCTATACTTGCAACGGGAATTTATTCTGAATTCTAGACCACGCAAAAGTTCTCTCTTCAGCTGCCTACTGTACTCTTTGGGTATGAACCTCACTGCCTTGTAGTTTGCAATGTCTT
>NC_029780.3:82959406-82961864 GCF_000817695.3 Arachis duranensis | reverse complement strand
TGTCCCTTTTCTGTCTCTTATTTCTATATCAAACTCTTGTAGAAGCAACACCCATCTGATGAGTCTGGGTTTTGAATCCTGCTTTGTGAGTAGATATTTAAGAGCAGCATGATCAGTGTACACAATCACTTTTGATCCTACTAAATAGGATCTGAACTTGTCAATGGCGTAAACCACTGTAAGCAACTCTTTTTCTGTGGTTGTGTAATTCTTCTATGCGTCATTTAAAACATGATTGGCATAGTAAATGACGTGCAGAAGCTTGTCATGCCTTTGTCCCAACACTGCACCAATGGCATGGTCACTGGCATCACACATTAATTCAAATGGTAATGTCCAGTCTAGTGCAGAGATGACTGGTGCTGTGACCAGCTTAGCTTTCAGAGTATCAAATGCCTGTAGACACTCCTTATCAAATATAAATGGCGTGTCAGCAGCTAGCAGATTACTTAGAGGTTTGGCAATTTTTGAAAAATCCTTTATAAACCTCCTATAGAATCCTGCATGCCCCAGAAAGCTTCTGATTGCCTTAACATTGGCTGGTGGTGGTAATTTTTTAATTACCTCTACCTTAGCTTGATCCACCTCTATTTCCCTGTTCGAGATTTTGTGCCCAAGGACAATTCCTTCAGTTATCATAAAGTGACATTTTTCCCAGTTTGAAACCAGGTTAGTCTCTTGGCACCTTTTTAGAACAAGTGCTAGATGGTCAAGACAGGAGCTGAATGAGTCTCCAAACACTGAAAAGTCATCCATGAAGACTTCCAGAAATTTTTCCACCATATTAGAGAAAATTGAGAGCATGCACCTTTGAAAGGTTCCAGGTGCATTGCACAAGCCAAATGGCATCCTTCTGTATGCAAATACTCCAGATGGACATGTGAATACTGTTTTCTCTTGATCTTGGGGATCTACTACAATTTGATTATAACCTGAATATCCATCTAGGAAGCAGTAGTATTCATGACCTGCTAGTCTTTCAAACATCTGGTCTATGAATGGTAAAGGAAAATGATCCTTTCTGGGGGCTGTATTAAGCCTTCTATAATCAATACAAATACGCCACCCTGTAACTGTTCTTGTAGGAACCAGTTCATTTTTTTTCATTAGGAACTACTGTCATGCCACCTTTCTTAGGGACAACTTGGATAGGGCTTGCCCAGGGGCTATCAGAAATAGGATAAATGATCCCAGCCTCTAGTAATTTAGTGACCTACTTCTGCACTACTTCCTTTATGGCTGGATTTAGCCGCCTTTGTGGTTGAACCACTGGCTTGGCATCACCTTCCAATAGAATCTTGTGCATGCATCTGGCTGGGCTAATGCCCTTAAGATCACTGATGGACCACCCAAGAGCTGTCTTGTGTGTCCTTAGCACTTGAATTAGTGCTTCCTCTTCCTGTGACTCTAAGGTAGAGCTTATGATTACAGGAAAGGTATCACCTTCTCTCAGAAATGCATATTTCAAGGATGGTGGTAATGGTTTGAGCTCGGGTTTATGAGGTTTCTCCTCTTCCTGAGGGATTTTCAAAGGTTCTATCATTCTCTCTGATTCCTCTAGATCAGGCTGAACATCTTTAAAGATATCCTCTAGCTCTGATTCGAGACTCTCAGTCATATTGACCTCTTTTACCAAAGAGTCAATAATATCAACACTCATGCAGTCATTTGGGGTGTCTGGATGCTGCATAGCTTTGACAACATTCAACTTGAACTCCTCCTCATTGACTCTCAGGGTTACTTCCCCTTTTTGGACATCAATAAGGGTTCGGCCAGTTGCTAGAAAAGGTCTTCCTAGAATGAGAGTTGCACTCTTGTGCTCCTCCATTTCCAGCACCACAAAGTCAGTAGGAAAGGCAAATGGCCCAACCTTGACAATCATGTCTTCAATCAAGCCTGATGGGTATTTAATGGAGCCATCAGCAAGTTGGAGACATATCCGGGTTGGTTTGACTTCTTCAGTCAAACCAAGCTTTGTGATAATAAATGCAGGTATTAGGTTGATACATGCCCCAAGATCACATAGAGCTTGCTTGGTACAAGTATCCTCTAATGTGCATGGTATCATAAAGCTTCTGGGATCTTTAAGCTTCTCAGGTAAGCTTTTCAGAATGACTACACTGCATTCTTCAGTGAGGTAAACTTTTTCAGTTTCCCTCCAATCCTTCTTATGACTTAAGATCTCTTTCATGAACTTAGCATAAAAGGGTATTTGCTCAAGTGCCTCTGCAAACGGAATCTTTATTTCAAGAGTCCTGAGATAGTCTGCAAAGCAGGCAAATTGCTTATCCTGTTATGCTTGGCGGAGTTTCTGAGGATAAGGCATTTTGGCTTTGTATTCCTCAACCTTAGTTGCTGCGGGTTTATTACCTACAGAAGTGGGTTGGGAAGCCTTTTTAGAAGGGTTGTTATCAGCACTTGTATGTGACTGATCACCCACTGGCATTTGAATGCCAGG
>NC_029780.3:82958866-82959329 GCF_000817695.3 Arachis duranensis | reverse complement strand
TCTGAACGCCAGAACTATGCTTCCTTTGGGCGTTCAACGCCAATTCCTTGCTTGTTTCTGGCGTTGAACGCCAGGACTGAACATGGTTTGGGCGTTCAGCGCTAGCTTCCCACCCATTTTCTGGCGTTTGAACACCAGAATTATTCCTCTCTGGGCTCTTAATGTCCTCAGAGGGATTTTGGGTAGTTTGCTCATTTCTTGGCTTCCTACTATCTTGAAGTAATGTTTTTAATGTTTTTCCACTTCTTAATTGAACTGCTTGACACTCTTCTGTTATTTGTTTTGATAGCTGCTGTTCTGTTTGCTTCAACTGTACTTCCATATCCATATTAGCCATTCTTGTTTCTTGTAATATCTCCTTGAATTCGGCTAACTGTTTTGTTAGAAAATCCAATTGCTGATTGAATTTTGTAACTTGTTCTACAGAACTCATTTCAGCAGTTACTGTTTTAGCCTCTTCTTT
>NC_029780.3:82953560-82958672 GCF_000817695.3 Arachis duranensis | reverse complement strand
CAGAGGGGCATTTTCTTAGCATCTCTCTGTATCTCTCCCAGGCATCATAGAGAGATTCATTATCTCCTTGTTTGAAGCCTTAGATGCTCAGCCTTAGCTGTGTCATCCGTTTCAGAGGAAAATAGTGATTCAGGAATTTTTCTGACAACTGTTTTCATGTCTTTATGTTGTCCTTAGGTTGGTTATTTAACCACCTCTTAGCTTGGTCTTTTACAGCAAATGGGAACAGTAATAGCCTGTAGACATCCTGATCTACCTCCTTATCATGTACTGTGTCAGTAATTTGTAAAAACTATGCCAGAAACTCTGTAGGTTCTTCTTGCGGAACACCGAAATACTGGCAACTTTGCTGCACCATGATAATGAGCTGAGGATTCAACTCAAAACTACTAACTCCAATGGAGGGTATACATATACTACTCCCATATGAAGCAGTAGTGGGGTTAGCATATGACCCTAGAGTCCTTCTGGATTGTTCATTTCCACTTATGTCCATGTTGGAGTAAAGGGGGTAATGTGGATTTAAATTTTTAGTTTATAAATAAATAAATAAAATAAAAAAATGATTTTCGAAATAAAATAAGATAAAATAAAAACCAAAATAAAAATAAGATAAAATAAGAAAATTAAATTTAAAAAATTAATAAGAATTTGAAAATATTTTATGAAGATTTTCAAAAAAAGTGAGGAGAGAGAAAATGGTTAGGATATTTTCGAAAAAGATATAATAATATTTTTTTTAAAATCTTAAAAGGATAAGATTTGAAAAATTTTGAAATTGAAATCTGAATTTTTATAAAAAAATTTCGAAAAAGTAGCTTAAAAATAGTTAGAAAAGATATTTTTTGAATTTTGAATTTTATGATGAAAGATAAAAACACACAAAAGACACAAGACTTGAAATTTTTAGATCTAATGCTCCTTGTTTTCGAAAATTTTGGAGGGAAAACACCAAGGAACACCAAACTTAAAAATTTTAAGATCAAAACATAAAGAAGACTCAAGAACACTTTGAAGATTCACAAGAATAACAAGAACAAAAGAAAGAACACCAAACTTAAAATTTTAGAAAACTTCAATAAAATTTTCAAAAATTATAAAAAGATTAACAACAAAACACCAAACTTAAAGTTTAGCACAAGATTCAATCAAAGAAAAATTATTTTTGAAAAAGATTTTAAAAAGAAGATACCCAATTACCAAGAACATAGACCAACGCTCTAGCCAATTAGGTAGTAAATGTAACACTTGTTTTGAAGAGGTATATTTATATTATTCCTTTTGGAAGACTAATGCTTTGGAAAAGAACAAGAAAAACTAAAAATCAAACAAGAACAATTTGAAGATCAAGGAAAAACAAAGAACACTAATTCGAAAATTTAAAGAAAAATACAAGATGTGCAATTGACACCAAACTTAGAACAAGACACTAAACTTACAAAAAAAATTAAAAATTGATAAAGAAAAATAATTATTTTTGAAAAATTTTTGAAACGGGAATAAAGGACTCAGAATTTAATGACTCTATAGCAACAAAAATAAATTATTCCTAATCTAAGCAACAAATTAAACCTTTAGTTGTTCAAACTCGAACAATCCCCGGCAACGGCGCCAAAAACTTAGTGCAAGAAATTGTAATCCCAATATCAAAATCAAGATTTTTTATGATTTCGTACCACTAACCAGCAAGTGCACTGGGTCGTCCAAGTAATACCTTACATGAGTAAGGGTCGATCCCACGGAGATTATTAGTTTGAAGCAAGCTATGTTTATTTTATTACTCTTAGTCAGGATATCAATTATAATTATCAGTTTGAATTATTAGAAAAATAAAAGAGCGTGAAATAGTTACTTGTTATGCAATAATGGAGAATATGTTGGAGTTTTGGAGATGCTTTGTCCTTCTTATTTAAGCTTTCCTCTTGTATTCCTCTTCCCACACGCAAGGCTCCTTCAATGGCAAGCTGTATGTAGGGTGTCACCGTTGTCAATGGCAACTTCCCATCCTCTCAGTGAAAATGGTCCAAATGCCCTGTTACAGCACGGCTAATCATCTGTTGGTTCTCGATCATGCCGGAATAGAATCCGTTGATTCTTTTGCGTTTGTCATCACGCCCAACAATTGCGAGTTTGAAGCTCGTCACAGCCATCCAATCCTTGAATCCTACTCAGAATACCACAGACAAGGTTTAGCTTTCCGGATTCTCATGAATGCCGCCATCAATTCTAGCTTATACCACGAAGATTCAAATTAAGGAATCTAAGAGATACTCATTCAATCTAATATAGAACGGAGGTGGTTGTCAGGCACACGTTCATGGGTTGAGGAAGGTGATGAGTGTCACAGATCATCATTTTCTTCATAGTGAAGCGCGAATAAATATCTTAGATAGGAACAAGCGTGTTTGAATAGAAAACAGAAAAAATTGCATTAATTCATCGGGACGCTGCAGAGCTCCTCACCCCCAACAATGGGGTTTAGAGACTCATGCCGTCAAAGAGTATAAAATTCAGATCTAAAAATGTCATGAGATTCAAAATAAGTCTCTAAAAGTTGTTTAAATACTAAACTAGTAACCTAGGTTTACAGAAAATGAGTAAACTAAGATAATTGGTGCAGAAATCCACTTCTGGGGCCCACTTGGTGTGTGCTGGGGCTGAGACTTAAGCTTCTCACGTGCTTGGGCTGTTTCTGGAGTTAAACGCCAGGTTGTAACTTGTTTTTGGCGTTGAACTCCAACTTGTAACCTGTTTCTGGCGCTAGACGCCAGACTGTAGCATGGAACTGGCGTTTAACGCCAGTTTACGTCGTCTATCTTCGTGCAAAGTATGGACTATTATATATTGCTGGAAAGCCCTGGAGAGCGCGCCAATTGGACTCCTGTAGCTCCAAAAAATGCATTCTGAGTGCAGGGAGGTCAGAATCCAACAGCATCAGCAGTCCTTTTTCAGCCTAATCAGATTTTTGCTCAGCTCCCTCAATTTCAGTCAGAAAATACCTGAAAACACAGAAAAACACACAAACTTATAGTAAAGTCTAGAAATATGATTTTTGCTTAAAAACTAATAAAAACATGCTAAAATCTATATGAAATTAACCCCAAAAAGCGTATAAAATATCCGCTCATCAGTAGCAAATCTATAGCTATTCTTTGAAAATTCTTAATTAAATTTCTAGGAATTTTGTTGCTAAACCAAAACTATTCTAAATGAGATAGTAGAGTTATGAAGTAGTTGCTAACTTGCTAGAAAATAATATGTAATCAATTAGTTAGCAAAATATCATCGCAATTTCCTTTTAAACTAGTAACAAATTGATAAATATTTCATAAATGTTTCAGCTGCAATAGAGTCTTTAATTTGTCACCATCATCAATAGCGAGTATGTCGCTAATTTTTCTGTAATTATACTAAATAATTTCTTTAAATAATAAAAATTATCTATAAATAAAATATAGATGTAAAGACAGTTGTAACTTATTCAGCCAAGAACCAAATCTATAGTAAACCTTGCATAGCTTCGTCTCTTATTTCCAGTTAATACTTAATACATCAAATTCTTGTTCACGGAAAAATGTCACATTAAAGTTTTATCCTAAAGATAGAAACATGAAGAGAAAAAAATCAACTAAAAGGCCAAAGTACAACTACTATAGGTAATTTTAGTGAAGGTATGCCTCCATTTGCAAGGTAAGGAATGGAGCTACTAGAATTACTTAAACTATAGCCATTTTCCACTGGTTTCAAATGGTAAACATTCATGTCAGAATTTTTCTTGATCTTCTTTTCTTGAATCTGTTCAATTCTCACATGAGGGGAAAAAATAGAAAAGAATAAGTTTATGTCAAAAGCTATTCACTCTAATAACCAAATATCAAAAACAAAAAATGAAAACTCATGGTCAAAAAAAGACTCATGGTGGAAAAAAGAAACCACATAGACATAAATATCAGATAACAAAATCTGTAGAATATTTGAGCTGAGACTCCAATGCCAAGTTATAGGAATCTATTCCAAAATAAGGAGCTGGAGCAATAATGATTTATTCAAAGATATCCAAAGCTTAATGTCTAACAAGAGTGCCATTCAACTCTTTGTCAGTTTAGATAAATAACATGCTTTCCGAAGTTTGTCGCATATCATAGAAAATTTAGTGAATACATAGAACTGACAGGACCTAGAAAATCCCAACCATCTAAAAGATGCTAATTAACTATATAAATAAATTGAAATAGTCTCCAGAACTAAAAGAATCATATTGTTATAAAATTTCATCAGACAAAAATACATAAGTGGAAAATTAAAAGATAACAGGAAAATAGTGATGAGCGGATAATTTATACGCTTTTTGGCATTGTTTTTAGGTAGTTTTTAGTAAGTTCAAGCTACTTTTAGGGATGTTTTCATTAGTTTTTATGTTAAATTCACATTTCTAGACTTTACTATGAGTTTGTGTGTTTTTCTGTAATTTCAGGTAATTTCTGGCTGAAATTGAGGGATTTGAGCAAAACTCTGAAAAAGGCTGATAAAAGGACTGCTGATGCTGTTAGAATCTGACCTCCCAGCACACGAAATGAATTTTATGGAGCTACAGAACTTCCATTGGTGCGCTCTTAACGGCGTTGGAAAGTAGACATCCAGAGCTTTCCAGCAATATATAATAAAAACACGTCATGTACATGCTGCTGAACGCCAAGTAACTTGGCGTTGAACGCCAAGTACAAAACGCCAGAAACACGTCACGAACCAGAGTTGAACGCCCAAAACACGTTACAACTTGGCGTTCAACTCCAAGAGAATCCTCAGCTCGTGGATAGATCAAGCTCAGTTCAAGCACACACCAAGTGGGCCCCGGAAGTGAATTTATGCATCAATTACTTACTCATGTAAACCCTAGTAGCTAGTCTAGTATAAATAAGATAAGTTACTATTGTATTAGACATCTTTGGTCTCAGTTTTGTTTTATTCTTCATCTTAGGAGGCTATTGATCACACTCAGGGGGCTGGCCATTCGGCCATGCCTGAATCTTTCACTTATGTATTTTCAACAATGGAGTTTCTGCACACCGTAGATTAAGGGTGTGGAGCTCTGCTGTACCTCAAGTTTCAATG
>NC_029780.3:82947731-82953245 GCF_000817695.3 Arachis duranensis | reverse complement strand
AAGAAAGTAGAGATTCAAGAGGAGCACAGCATCTCCATACGCCTATCTGAAATTCCCACTATTGATTTACATAAGTATTTTCTATTTATTTATTAATTTTCGAACTCATCATAAACAAATTTAATCTATCTAACTGAGATTTACAAGGTGACCATAGCTTGCTTCATACCAACAATCTATGTGGGATCGACCCTTACTCACGTAAGGTATTACTTGGATGACCCAGTACACTTGCTGGTTAAGTTGAACGGAGTTGTGGAAGGAAAAAGCTTCTCTAACAGTACCTGGAACTCTTGTATCACAATTTCGTCCACCAAGTTTTTGGCGCCGTTGCCGGGGATCGATTGAATTACAATTACGTGCAACTACAGCGCCAAGTTTTTCTGATCCGGCAACAACACCAAGTTTTTGGCGCCGTTGCCGGGGATTGTTCGAGTATGGACAACTGACGATTCATCTTGTTGCTCAGATTAGGTAATTTTCTTTTCAAAAATCTTTTTCAAAATTTTCTTTTCTTTTTCGTTTTTTTTCCAAAAATATTTTCGAAAAAAAATTAATAAAAATCCAAAAAATCATAAAATTATAAAAATAAAAAATATTGTGTTCTTGTTTGAGTCTTGAGTCAATTTTTAAGTTTGGTGTCAATTGCATGCTTTAAAAAAATTTTCTTGCATTTTTCGAAAATCTCATGCATTCATAGTGTTCTTCATGATCTTCAAGTTGTTCTTGACAAGTCTTCTTGTTTGATCTTGATGATTTCTTGTTTTGTGTCTTTTGTTGTTTTTCATGTGCATTTTTCGTTTGTTAGAGTCCATGCATTAAAGATTTCTAAGTTTGGTGTCTTGCATGTTTTCTTTCCATCAAAATTTTTCAAAATTATGTTCTTGATGCTCATCATGATCTTCAAAGTGTTCTTGGTGTTCATCTTAACATTCATAGTGTTCTTGCATGCATTATGTGTTTGATCCAAAATTTTCATATTTTGGGTCATTTTTGTGTTTTTCTCTCTCATCATAAAAAATTTTCAAAAATCAAAAAAATATCTTTTCCTTTTTTATCTCCTAAATTTCAAAAATTTGAGTTGACTTAGTCAAAAATTTTAAAAATTAGTTGTTTCTTACAAGTCAAGTCAAATTTTCAATTTTAAAAAATCTTATCTTTTCAAAACTTTTTCAAAAATTAAATCTTTTCCTTTTTTCTTATTAATTTTCGAAATTTTTTTTAAATATTTTTCAAAATCTTTTTCTTATCTTTTACATCATATTTTCGAAAATTCACTAATAATTAATGTGATTGATTCAAAAATTTGAAGGTTGTTACTTTCTTGTTAAGAAATGTTCAATCTTTAAGTTCTAGAATCTTATCTTGAAGTTTCTTGTTAGTGAAGTAAGTAATTTTAAATTTAAAAATTAAATCTTTTTATCTTCTATCATATCTTTTTCAAAAATTTTATCTTTTTTCAAAATTTGATTTCAAAATATCTTATCTAACTTCTTATCTTCTTATCTTTTTCAAATTTGATTTTAATATCTTTTTCAATCAATTAACTAACTTTTTGTTTGTTTCCTATCTTTTTCAAAACCAACTAACTACTCTTCCCTCTCTAATTTTCGAAAACATCTCATTTCTTTTTCAAAAATTCTTTTTAATTAACTAATTGTTTTAAATTTTAATTTTAATCTTATCTTATCTCTAATTTTCGAAAATTACTAACCCTTTTTTCAAAAATTCTTTTTGTTTTAAATTTTAATTTTAATCTTATCTTATCTTGGATTTTCGAAAATTACTAACCCCTTTTTCAAAATTGTTTTCGAAATTCTCCCTCCTTTTTCTTATTCTATTTAATTATTTATTTACTAACACTTCTCTTCACCTCTCTTCATCTAAAAATCCGAACTTATTCTCCTTCACTATTCTCCTCTTTCTTCTTCTACTAACATAAAGGAATCTCTATACTGTGACATAGAGGATTCCTCTTTCTTTTCTTGTGTTCTTCTCTTTCATATGAGCAGGAACAAGGAAAAAGGCACTCTTGTTGAAATTGATCCAGAACCTGAAAGGACTCTGAAGAGAAAACTAAGAGAAGCTAAGTTACAACAATCTAAAGGTAACCTTTCAGAAATATTAGAACAAGAGAAGGAGATGGCAGCCGAAAATAATAATAATGCAAGGAGAATGCTTGGTGACTTCACAAAGCCAACGTCCAAGTTTGATGGAAGAAGCATCTCCATTCCTGCCATTAGAGCCAATAACTTTGAGCTGAAACCTCAGCTAGTTGCTTTAATGCAACAAAACTGCAAGTTTTATGGAATTCCATCTGAAGATCCTTATCAGTTTCTAACTGAGTTCTTGCAGATATGTGAGACTGTAAAGACGAATGGAGTTGATCCTGAAGTCTACAAACTCATGCTTTTCCCTTTTGCTGTAAGAGACAGAGCTAGAATATGGTTGGATTCACAACCCAAGGATAGCCTGGACTCCTGGGATAAGCTGGTCACTGCCTTCTTGGATAAATTTTTTCCTCATCAAAAGCTGAGCAAGCTGAGAGTGGATGTTCAAACCTTCAAACAAAAAGATGGTGAATCCCTCTATGAAGCTTGGGAAAGTTACAAGCAGCTGACCAAAAGATGTCCATCTGACATGTTTTCAGAATGGACCATATTAGATATATTCTATTATGGCCTATCTGAATTTTTGAAAATGTCATTAGACCATTCTGCAGGTGGATCTATTCACTTAAAGAAAACGCCTGAAGAGGCTCAAGAACTCATTGACATGCTTGCAAATAACCAATTCATGTACACTTCTGAGAGGAATTCCGTGAATAATGGGATACCTCAGAAGAAAGGAGTTCTTGAAATTGATGCTCTGAATGCCATATTGACTCAGAACAAAGTGTTGACTCAGCAAGTCAACATGATCTCTCAAAGTCTGAATGGATGGCAACATGCATCCAACAGTACTAAAGAGGTAGATTCTGAAGAAGCTTATGATCCTGAGAACCCTGCCATGGCAGAGGTTAATTACATGGGTAAATCTTATGGAAACACCTATAACTCATCATGGAGAAATCATCCAAATTTCTCATGGAAGGATCAACAAAAGCCTCAACAAGGCTTTAACAATGGTGGACGCAATAGGCTGAGCAATAGCAAGCCTTTTCCATCATCTTCTCAACAACAGACAGAAAATTCTGAACAAAACACTTCTAATTTAGCCAATCTAGTCTCTGATCTGTCAAAGGCCACTTTCAATTTCATGAGTGAAACAAGGTCCTCCATTAAAAATCTGGAGGCACAAGTGGGCCAGCCGAGTAAGAAAGTCATTGAAACTCCTCCCAGAATTCTCCCTAGCAATACAGAAGAGAATCCAAAAGGAGAGTACAAGGCCATTGATGTGATCAATGTGGCCGAATGCACAAGGAAGGAGGAGGACGAAAATCCTAGTGAGGAAGACCTCCTGGGACATCCCTCAAGTAAGATGGAGTTTCCTATTAAGGATCCAAAGGAATCTGAGGCTCATACAGAGACCATAGAGATTCCATTAAATCTCCTTCTGCCATTCATGAGCTCTGAAGATTATTCTTCCTCTGAAGAGGATGAAGATGTGACTGGAGAGCAAGTTGCTCAATTCTTAGGAGCTATCATGAAGCTGAATGCCAAGTTGTTTGGTAATGAGACTTGGGAAAGTGAACCTCCCTTGCTCATTAATGAACTAGATTCTTGGATTCAGAAAACTCTACCTCAAAAGAAACAAGATCCTGGCAAGTTCTTAATACCTTGTACCATAGGCACCATGACCTTTGAAAAGGCTCTATGTGATCTAGGGTCAGGGATAAATCTTATGCCACTCTCTGTAATGGAGAAGCTGTGGATCATTGAGGTACAGCCTGCCTTGTTCTCATTACAATTGGCAGACAAGTCATTGAGACAAGCTTATGGAATAGTGGAAGACGTACTAGTAAAGGTTGAAGGACTTTACATCCCTGCTGATTTCATAATCTTAGACACTAGGAAGGAAGAGGATGAATGCATCATCCTTGGAAGACCTTTCCTAGCCACAGCAGGAGCTGTGATAGATGTCAATAGAGGTGAATTAGTCCTTCAATTGAATAGGGACTACCTTGTGTTTAAGGCACAAGGCCATCCCTCTGTGACAAAAGAGAGTAAACATGAAGAGCTTCTCTCAGTTCAGAGTCAAGAAGAGCCTCCACAGTCAAACTCTAAGTTTGGTGTTGTGAGGCCACAACCAAACTCTAAGTTTGGTGTTAAGATCCCATATCCAAACTCTAAGTTTGGTGTTGGGACTATACAATATTGACCTGATCACCTTGTGGCTCCATGAGAGCCACTGTCGAGCTATTGACATTAAAGAAGCGCTTGTTGGGAGGCAACCCAATTTTATCTAATTTTTATATTATTTTGTTTTTATTTTGTGTATTATTAGGTACATGATCACGAGGAGTCATGAAAAAATCATAAAAATTAAAAACAGAATCAAAAACAGCAAGAAGAAAAAAATCACACCCTGGAGGAAGCACAGGCTGGCGTTCAACGCCAGTAAGATGCATCTGGCCGGCGTTCAACGCCAGAACAGAGCATCAACCTAGCGCTGAACGCCAGAAACAAGCAACATTCTGGCGCTGAATGCCAGGAATGTGCCTAGAGAAGAAAAGCTGGCGCTGAACGCCAGTAACAAGCATGAAACTGGCGTTCAACGCCCAGAACATGCTTCACATGGGCGTTGAACGCCCAGAACGTGCATCATCTCGGCGTTTAAACGCCAGAATGGTGTGCAAAGGCATTTTACATGCCTATTTGGTGCAGGGATGGAATTCCTTGATACCTCAGGATCTGTGGACCCCACAGGATCACCTCAGGATCTGTGGACCCCACAGGATCCCCACTTACTATATTCCCACCTTACCTCCTAATCCTATTTTTGTGATTACTCTTCCCCATGTCACACTTCCCAACACTCTTCACCAATCACCTCAATTCCTCTTCCCAATCACCCCTTTCACCACTCAAATCCATCCACACTTCCCCATAAATCCCACCTACTTTCAAAAATTCAAAAACATTTTCCCACCCATTCCCACCCTAAATGGCCGAATAAACACTACACCCTCTCCCTATATATACCCTTCCATTCTACTTCATTTTCACACAACACAACCCCTTCTTCTTCACCTAGGCCGAACCTACATCTCTTCCTCTCTACCATATTCTCTTCTTCTTCTTCTTCTCTTCTTTGTTCTATTGCTCGAGGACGAGTAATATTTTAAGTTTGGTGTGTGGTCAAAGCACAATCTTTTTTGTTTTTCACTACCATCAATGGCACCTAAGGCTAGAGAATCCTCTAGAAAAGGAAAAGGGAAGACAAAAGCTTCCACCTCCGAGTCATGGGAGATGGAAAGATTCATCTCCAAAAGCCATCAAGACCACTTCTATGATGTTGTAGCAAAGAAGAAGGTGATCCCTGAGGTCCCTTTCAAGCTCAAGAAAAATGAGC
>NC_029780.3:82945130-82947553 GCF_000817695.3 Arachis duranensis | reverse complement strand
TGGCTAGAGGATGGTTGGAGTTCATTCAACGCTCCATCATTCCTACTAGCAACCGATCTGAAGTTACTGTGGATCGGGCCATCATGATTCATAGCATCATGATTGGAGAGGAAGTAGAAGTTCATGAGGTTATCTCCAATAAAATCTACAAAATAGCCGACAAACCCTCTACCATGGCAAGGCTAGCTTTTCCTCACCTTATTTGCCATCTATGTTACTCAGCTGGAGTTATCATAGAAGGAAACACCTCCATTGAAGAGGATAAGCCCATCACCAAGAAGAGGATGGAGCAAGCAAGAGAGACCCTTCACGGTTCTCAAGAGATGCATGAGGAAGCTCATCATCAAGAAATCCTTGAGATGCCTTAAGGGATGCACTTTCCTCCCAACAACTATTGGGAGCAACTCAACACTTCCTTAGAAGATTTGAACCATAATGTGGAACAATTAAGGGTGGAACATCATGAGCACTCCATCATTCTCCATGAAATAAGAGAAGATCAAAGAGCAATGAGGGAGGAGCAACAAAGGCAAGGAAGGGACATAGAAGAGCTTAAGGACATTGTTGGTCCTTCAAGAAGAAGACGCCACTAAAGGTGGATTCATTCCTTGTTCTTTATTTCTTTCTATTTTTTGGTTTTTAATGTTGTGTTATCTATGTTTTGTGTCTCTACTTCATGATCATTAGTATGTAGTAACCATGTCTTAAAGCTATGAATAAAATCTATTAATCCTTCACCTCTCTTAAATGAAAAATGTTTTAATTCAAAAGAACAAGAAGTACATGAATTTTGAAATTATCCTTGAATTTAATTTAATTATATTGATGTGGTGACAATACTTTTTGTTTTCTGAATGAATGATTGAACAGTGCATATTTTAGATCTTGTCGTTGTTTATGAATGTGGAGACACCTCACCGTAATAACATCCTTCTAACCCCTCTCTTCTTTTAGCTTTTGCTTATTGAATTTTGTTCCTTTTGTTTGGCTTAATTTATTTGGATTCTAGGCTTATTTTAGTTTAGTTGCATTTTATTTTTGATCGTGTGTTTTTTATGAATAATATGTTTTGGGGTTGAAAATATTTGTTTGATATCATGTTTAATTTCTTAGAGGCATTCAATTTTTTGCAAAAATAGAGCATTGTGCATATGCACAGACCTGTGCAGATGCACACCTTCCCTAGTTTTGACATATGTGCGTACGCACTGCCTTGTGCGTACGTACACTACTAGCAACCCTTCTGTTGGGAGCACTCGCACACCCCTATGTGTGCGCGTCCCATCCTTTTTTCCTCTGTGTGTCTGCATCTCCTCATGTGCGCACGCACACATGACCCATTTTCTTCTTGAAAAAAAACGCATTTATGCATATGTACAGCCTTGTGTGTACACACACTTTTAAATTGCCTCTCTGTTCAGTGTATTCGCACATGTTTGTGCGGGTGCACCCCTTACATCTCCACCCTGTGTGCGTACGCATACAAGTACGTTCATACGCACAAGTGCTGTTTTGGGTAAAATTTTTATTGCACTTTGAATTAAGCCCTAACGCACTTCCACCTCCCCTCCATCTGATGAGCGGATAATTTATACGCTTATTGGCATTATTTTTAGGTAGTTTTTAGTATGATCTAGTTACTTTTAGGGGTGTTTTCATTAGTTTTTATGTTAAATTCACATTTCTGGACTTTACTATGAGTTTGTGTATTTTTCTGTGATTTCAGGTAAATTCTGACTGAAATTTAGGGATTTGAGCAAAACTCTGAAAAAGGCTGACAAAAGGACTGCTGATGCTGTTGGAATCTGACCTCCATGCACTCGAAATAAATTTTCTGGAGCTACAGAACTCCAATTCACGCGCTCTTAACGGCGTTGGAAAGTAGACATCCAGAGCTTTCCAGCAATATATAATAGTTCATACTTTATTCGGGAATTGACGACGTAACTTGGCGTTGAACGCCAAGTACATGCTGTTGTCTGGAGTTAAACGCCAGAAAAATATCATGATCCGGAGTTGAACGCCCAAAACACGTCATAACTCAGAGTTCAACTCCAGGAAATGCCTCAGCTCGTGGATTAATCAAGAACTCCAAGAAAAGCCTCAGCTCGTGGATAGATCAAGCTCAGCCCAAGCATACACCAAGTGGGCCCTGGAAGTGGATTTTTGCATCAATTACTTACTCATGTAAACCCTAGTAGCTAGTCTAGTATAAATAGGATAAGTTACTATTGTATTAGACATCTTGGGTCTCAGTTTTGTTTTATTCTTCATCTTAGGAGGCTATTGATCACACTCAGGGGGCTGGCCATTCGGCCATGCCTAAATCTTTCACTTATGTATTTTCAACGGTGGAGTTTCTACACACCATAGATTAAGGGTGTGGAGCTCTGCTGTACCTCAAGTTTCAATACAATTATTAT
>NC_029780.3:82913268-82944950 GCF_000817695.3 Arachis duranensis | reverse complement strand
TCCGGAAAGTCTAAACCTTGTCTATGGTATTCCGAGTAGGATTCTGGGATTGAATGACTGTGACGAGCTTCAAACTCCTGACGGCTGGGCGTGATGACAAACGCAAAAGAATCAAGGGATTCTATTCCAACCTGATTGAGAACCGACAGATGATTAGCCGTGCTGTGACAGAGCATAGGAACGTTTTCACTGAGAGGATGGGATGTAGCCATTGACAACGGTGATGCCCTACATACAGCTTGCCATAGAAAGGAGTAGGAAGGATTGGATGAATGTAATAAGAAAGTAGAGATTCAAGAGGAGCACAGCATCTCCATACGCCTATCTGAAATTCTCACTATTGATTTACATAAGTATTTCTATCCCTTTTGTTTTCTATTTATTTATTAATTTTCGAACTCATCATAAACAAATTTAATCTGTCTAACTGAGATTTACAAGGTGACCGTAGCTTGCTTCATACCAACAATCTCTGTGGGATCGACCCTTACTCACGTAAGGTATTACTTGGATGACCCAGTACACTTGCTGGTTAAGTTGAACGGAGTTGTGGAAGGAAAAAGCTTCTCTAACAGTACCTGGAACTCTTGTATCACAATTTCGTCCACCAAATAGCAATCACAAAGAGTAGAGCCATTTGTCCCAATTGGCTTTTGAAACTAATAGTTTAACTACATTATGCACATAACTCTGACTAAGCCAATTAGATTTCAGCCACAATACAGTTCTACAAAATTTTATCAGAGTGTAGCACATAATATTAACATACCTTAACTACAAGTTCTCCAATAGACCAACATGCATTATTTGCTATTGAAATAGCCTCTTTAACCTTAGAAATTTCCATTATAGATAACATAATACATTAGTAAAATAATTGAAAAAAATACCACTCAGCTGAACCCTAAACTAATACTAGAAATACACATACCAGCTGTTTGGCTTTAACTTTCAGTATGAGAAATAAATCATTATAAAATGCACCAAAAACCAAATCATTAAGTTGACTGTAGTAGAACCTTGTATACTAAAAGAAAAAGTGTTGATAATAAGCATTAACTAAGATGAATTAAATGTGGCCACAACATTCAAAGTAACTGAAACTTAAACCAATGATCGTAATTACGAAGCCTCTTGAATAATGCTAGTAGGAAAGGGAAGTACTAAATATTGTCAGTTTAATAATTTTGATTTATTACAATCAAATCATGAAAATATTCAGAGATGCATGTGAGAACTGGAAATCAAAGCATATTGTAGAAGTTATAAAATTGACAAAAAATAGAGAACCTATACCGAGACATCAAAATGTGAAATAAATGCTTTCAAAGTACATAACATCATAGACAAGATAAGACATTTCCTAACAGATAAAACATAAGAAAAAGTGGGGTGCATACATGTGCTATAGACCGCCATTTGCAACCTTTAGCCACCATGGATGGCTCTGGGCACCCGAGAGGGGCTCTACATGACTGTCGGCCTTCTCAAGAGGAACAAAACCATTTGAAAAGAAGCAAGATGAAAGTGCGTAAAGATGGAAACCCAGCTGCTCATACCAACAAAGGAATACTGGATGGTTAATGGTACCCCATTAGAGGGAGGTCTAGAGAATATAAGAACTATTACTCATATGGTCAAAGAGAGTCTTATCTGAAATAAAATGGAAGGAGAGGGTTTGAAAAAAAAATCTGAGGGTGAGTTTGATGATGAAGAAGAAGAAGAAGTAGAGGAAAAACCTGAAAAATGCAAGGAACAGAAAGAAATGGCAGCAACTACACTCCAAAAGGAATAAGAGTGGAGATCAGAGATGAGGGTCTCTACAATATTATCATTAATGAGAAAATGAAAAGGAAGCTCTAAAAATTATGGTAGAACACCCTTATAGTTAAGTTATTGGGAAGAAGAGTTGGATACGCAGCTATAACAAGGAGACTTGAGAGTTTGTGGAGTGACAAAAGAAGCGTAGATGTCATACATGTTAGTAATAATTATTACCTGGTCTATAGATATAAAGCATTCCAAGAGAGGAAAGAGATCTTTATTTGAATTTGAAAGTTGCTTTCTCCACAACTATTACTCAAAAATTCACCATAAATCATATATTTAATAAAAAGATCTCAAACTCTCCAGTTCAGTTCCAATTATTCCCAAGTTTAACCAAGACTTAGTTCCACGCAATTCCGATCATCACAAAATTAGTTACAGCCTTTCAAAGTTAATGTTTTCATTTAAAGATAATGCAGAAAATCAGATTTTACGGCTTAACTTTGAAAGATCATAACTAATTCTTCAGTTAATATGAAACCTTCAAATTTAAATCCTAACAATTACACTTGTTAAAGTTTACTCAGATTTTAATCTCATACCATTTTGATCACTAGCAAATTACTAGGTCGTCCTCAAAGTTACCATTCTATTTTGAAAATCAGATTCTTAATAATAGTTTAGTCTTTTAGGTCCTAATTCTTCAACAATTCTGAATTCAATATCAAATATATCGAATAATTATCTTAGCCTCAACCAATTATACATAATTAGTCAAAACCACAATTTTCAACTAGTCTTGAGTCACTTTCACAGCCATAGCAATATACCAAACAACCATTTCAACAGCCAACAATTAATAATTCAATCATCTACCACACATAGTTACACTCAATTCAATCACAACACCAAACACAATCGCAACCAAAATCCAACATTCATATAATCAATCAATTACTCACAGCTATTAATCCTATTTGTAGTTATTCAATAAACCTTGTAGGCGTTCTTAAATTAAAACCATTTAAATTAAACCCCCTACCTCGATTAGCCGAAATTTGATAATTAAGTGCCACAAACCCTCTTTTGTTTTAGTTCGTAGCAGTAATAGACTCGAACCAAACTAGCAGCAGCAGCAACTCTAACAATTCTTTATTATCATCAACACTAGGATTCGAGAACGGTGCGAAAACGAACCTCGTCCTTCTCCTTCCAGGTTCGTTCTTCTGACAGTAGCGATGATTAGGATTCGGCGGCAGTGGCTCCCTCAATGGCGACGGCGGCAGTCTAGGCAGAATCAGCGGTGATGACAGGAGCAGCCTTCCTCTCCTTCCTTGACTCTCGAGCTCTCTGTTTCCCTCTCGCAATCTCTCTTCTCCTTCCTCACGCTCGACTCTCTCTTAGTCACTCCTCCACCTTCACTTGACGGTGACAACGGTTTTCCCGGCGCCTTCCCTTCCATCCCGTCCCTCTCTTCTCCTTCATCTTCTTCCCGTTTCTCCCTCTCTGTTTCCCTACCCCCTCTCTGTTTTCCTGTTTCTTTTCTTCCCCTTCTGCGTATGTTTTACTTGTTTTGATTTAGGGATTAATGGAATTAGGGTTTTATTTGGGAACTTTAAAGTTAGGGTAAAATATGTACCAGTAATGTAATAATTTTACAAGGTATTTGAGATAAAATAACAATTCAGAAATCAATATACCAGTAAAATTTTATTTATCAATATATCAATAAACTCAAATAATTATCTTTAATTTAAATCATAAAGTAAATATACTAATCACATTTTATAAAATACACTTTAAACTCGAGAATATCAATTATTCAGATTATATGCCATAATCTTTCATAATCTCTCTATTACCAAAATTTTAATTTCAATACAACTAATTATAATAAAAATTATACATACACATTAATTAACTTAAACTCAAAGTATTTATAAAAATCAATTTAATCATTCCTAATAAATTAATCTCTAAGAGCTCAAACAATGTTATTATGAGTTAATTTCAATTTATTTATTCATTAAAGACTTTATTTTTAGAAATTATTTTATTAAAAGTAATTAAATCAAGTTTTGACAATTAAATTAGAAATTTTACATAATTTTATAGTTATTGAATAATTTTCTATATTTAAATTATACAGGTTAACAGTTGCAAAATAATAAGAATTTTATACAATTTAATTAAATAATAGAGATTCTAGAATTTAATATTTTAATTTTTATAAACAGAAAATAAATTATATTATTTCTAATTTTAAATTAGAATACTTGATTAAAAGCTAATTAGTAAATTGATAATTAAGTAGTATTTTAAAGTAATTTTAAGAGATCAAATTAGATTTTAAATTTATATAATATACTTTAATTTTATTAAAATTGACCAAACCCAATTTACCCAAAATTCTTAATTTCACTTTTGTCCCAAATTAAATCCTAATTCTAAAAATTAAACACAAAACTCTAACCCTAACTTTCCCATCTCCTTCAGCCGCCATACCCCTTTCCCCTTTCTTCCAAAATCAAACTCACCCACACAACACATAACAACAGCAAACAATCAACAGAAAGAAAGAAAAGAGAAGAGAGGGTGCGAATCAGAAGAGGGGAGAAGGGGGAAGAGTGCGCCGGCGAGTCACTGCCGCTCGTCGCGCCGCCGTCGTCGCCGATGGTGGAGGAACGAAGAGAGTGTGTCGCGGAGCAAGGAAAGCTCGTGCGAGTGAGGAGCGGCGCCACTACCGTCGCGCCGTGCATCGCCAACTTCGTTACACCTCGTTATCACCATCGCTGTCAGACCACCGTGGAGTCGTTGCCATCGCACCGGCGCTGCGCGCGAGCTGCTATCAAGCCACGAGCAACCCGATGCGAAGAGAGAGCGACAGAGCAACGCGAGGAGAGAGAGAAGGCATTGCAGAGTAGTTTCTGCCGCTACTGCTCTCTCTGCCATCACCGTTTGTGGAGCTCGCCGCTGCCGGAGTCACGAGCTGAAGTGGGGAAGGAGGCCATCTTCCCTATGGTGTTGCAGTCACCAGTCACCGTGCTATTACTGCTACGCTTCGTTTTCTTTTTCCTTAATTGTTGTAAGTTATTATCTTGTTATTATCTTGTTATTTGTAAATTAAGAACTTTAAGGCGTTGATGTTTTAGGATTAAGCTGTTGCAGACGTGGGTTGTGATGGTTGATATTTTTTTTAAGAATCGTTGCTGCTGGGGTAACTGAGATTGCTACTGCTAGTTCTAATCTTGCTACTGTTGCTGTTGATTTGCCCCAATTCAAGTTCAGTGTCATTGCCCTAGAGTTGTTTCTGCGTTTAATTTCATCAAATTCAATATTGCTGTGAGTGTAATTGTAGTTGGTAATGCCGCCATCATATCTCAACTTGGCCAACATCATCCTCATTGTTCTGATCCCAATTTCCCCAATTTTAAAACCGTAACAATCTCATCCTTACTCTGATTCTATTTCGTTCCTCTCCCTTGTGGCTCCCATTTTCTGCTACAATTAGATCAAGTATTTACGTTGATGCTGCCTTGGGACAGGGACTGTTGAAGCTACGACTGGTTATGTAGTAGCTTGTTGCTACCACCAATGCTGATTTATGGTAGAATGATGAGGCTGCGATGTTGAGGGTGCAGTCCAGCCTACTACAAAATTCTGCCTTTGGTTTCTTTTAATTGCGACATTGAGGTAGGGACGTTTTCATTAAACTCATTTTTATTCTTAAGAATTGTTATAAATTGATATTTAAGCGAATAAGTATTTTTAGTGATTATGGAGTCTTATGAATTGAATTGAATTGCCTTGAATGAATGTGATTGCTTACTTGACTGTGGCTATTTCTGAATATTGAGTTGGAATTGAGATAGTAAGTGGGAGATTAATTTGAAAATTTAATTTGAATATTTATCAAGTATAATTTGAGATTAGAAAATGATTTGATGTTAGAGTTAATTTTGGGTTTGGAAAACAGCTTGAGATTTGTGAATGACTTGGATTTGAAACCGTTGGAAAGGGTTTGAGTAAATGTTGGTTGGCTTTGTTGGAACCGAATTAAGATGTGGAAAGGATTATAATATTGGAAATAAGCTTGATTTGTTGAAAAATGAGTTTCAATTGAAAATGGTCTGAGATATTAAAATTGGTCTGATTTTGAAATTGAATTGAAAGGAGTTTGAGAAATGGTTTTGTTGGGACCCGAAAAGGGTGGCAGAATCCGAGTTTTAGAGGAGATGTTGCTGAAATTTTATAAAATTAGAAATTTCATTTGAAGTAGTTATTTTAAAAAGGTTTAATTTTAAGCATTATATGGTTAAAGATTACTTTATTTATCAAAGAAAGAATTATGTTTTGAATTGGGATTGTTAATGAACGGAATGGAAAGAAGGATGATGAGGATTTTCTTTGAAATATGGTTTTTGAATGAATTTGAAAATGAGATATGAATTGATGAATGATGATGATGATGTTGAGAATGTTGAACTTATGAATTTGGAAATGAAATATGGCTTATGAATTTGAATTATCTGAGATACGAGGTTCCCTGGATAAAGTGTCGTGGCTTGCCACTACGTGTACCAAGTTGAAAACTCGATACTCTGTTGACCCTACGACGTAAGTGTGACTGGGCACTATATAAATTCCCGGGAATGTTACCCCCATTGAGCAATATTGATTATTTGAGAAAAAGCTATGCATAGACTCTTGGGGATGCACGTCGGAGGACAGTCTAAGGACAATTCAAACTTGTCGGGTTGGATGGATAACCGATAGATGAGCCTCATCAACCATAGGACAGGTATGCATCATATGCATCTGTATGCTTTGCTTGGGTTTGAACTTATTTTGGTTTGCCTAATTGCTAAACCTTTCTTAACTGCTACTTGAACTATTTGTTGTAACTTCTACCTACTTGTGCTTTCCTTGTCTGTCTTGTCTGTGTTTGTCCTGGCGTGCTACATTTGAGAATGAATTTTGGTGCTGAATTAATGATTGTGTTGTTTGATTGCGCAGTTAGTTTCTGAATGAGATTTTCTTATAAGAAAGGAAAAGGTTTTGGATTTTTGAAAAATTAAACGACGTTTCTTTGAAAAGGTATTGAACGATAACCAATATTCATAAGGCAATGATAATCACTGAGCTTGAAAACAGTTTTCTTATTAAATATCTTCTTATGACAATTCTGAAACTCCGTGTTGAGACTGTGTGGTTAGGTTCTCACCCCCTACAGCTTTACCTTTTCAGAAATCGGTGGAAGGAGTATAGTGAAGAGTTATATTGCGTTTTTGGTTTATATGATATTGTATTGATTAGATAATTTTTTCTTCCCTCGTCTCTGTTATTACAATCTTGTAAGAGGGACATGAGTTGTTTGTTTTATATGTATATTACATTATAAGCTATTATGTAAGAAGTCTATTTTATGTGAATTTATGCATGTTTGTTCTTTTTTTAAGATAAAGTATTTATTTTCAGTTTTAAAAGAATTCAGCGATACAGTATCGAATCAAAGGCTCTTATTTTAATATTCAGTATATAAAGTGGTCGTAATACTTCTTTCTATCAGAGTGGTGCAGCCGGAAGCGTGACATTCTGGTAGTGAGGGTGTTACATTGTACAATTTTTTCTCATTTTTTTAATTACTAAAATTATACAAAATATTTAATTATAATAAAATTACTTAAGAATATTAAATGATTCAAAATAAAATTATCTCCAAATTTATTTAATTATTTCTAAAATAATAATTTCTAAAATTATAAAGTTTAAACTTAATAAGATAAAATCACAATTTATTCATATTTAAATTTTTAAAAGTGCGGGATGTTACACCCCCTAAAAGAAACATATTAGTACAGTAAAAAATCCACCAAAAGAAAGAGCACAATTCCAATAGCAACTGCCAACAAGCTTGTGTACCTAAAATAAAAATATTGTCTAACAAAATTCTAACCATAATGCAAAGATTTCTTAGATCAATGTTAACAAAACAAAACAAAAGCATTTTACACATTTCTAGTTAATCCAACCAATAATTATATCAATGACAATTTTAACTCAAACAGCAAGCTTACAAACAGTAAAAAATTATAACTCAAATCATGTAATGTATGCAACACCAAAAAGATAAATACCAACCAGTTGCCTCAATTCACTAGCATTAGCTATAAGTTAAATTAATCATGATTCAATGTGCTCTTTAGAGTTCAATCCTCAATTCACTAGCATTAGCTATAAGTTAAATTAATCATGATTCAATGTGCTCTTTAGAGTTCAATCACAGACAAAAATCTCAGAAAAATAAATTAATCATGATTCAATGTGCTCTTTAGAGTTTAACCACAGACAAAAATCTCAGAAAAAGGAATCAAAAGTAGGCAGATTATTTTAATAGACTTCAAATTGGTTACAATAGGAATTGTTTCCCAAAGGGCCATTAAGGGTGTGTTCGTGAGTTAAATTTATCATTACAGTTCAAAGTTCAAACCCTTCCCTTCCCTTCTTCTAGTCCAATACAACTTCTAAAATATATTGTTGCCTGCAGAGACATCGAATCGAAATTAAAATTGAAATTCAAATGAGAATGAAATGAAAGTTGAAGAGAGAGAAAGAGAGGTTAGGAGTACGGACAGGAAGTAATCGTAGAAGCTGAAAATGAGGACAAAAGCACAGCAAGCCCTAGCAGCGGAAGCGGCTTCAATCGACCCTAGGAGCGACGACAGTGCACGTTAGAACAGCCTCATTCTCTCTTGTGTCGCGTCTTCGTCCTCTCTCTCCATCTCGTCTGCGAATCATCTCTCTCTCTTCTCCGGGCTCCCTACTTCGCGACAGTGACCCCCTCTCACTATCTGTTCTCTCGCTAGCACCTTATCATCTCCGTCTCCCTACTCTCCTCCCTCTGGTTCACACTTTCTCTCGGATCTGGGGGGTGTTTGTGTGTGAAAGGGGGCGTGGTTGCAGCGGTGAGTGATGGTGAGTGATGGTGAGTGAGTGTGAGTGTGTAGGTGTGTTAGGGTTAGGATTTTGAACAATTCAAAGTTGAATTGCGAAGGCAAGGGGAAAATCTTTTTCTGATCTGATATTCTAATGGCCAAAGGGGGGAAAGGGAAAAACAATTCTGTAATGTGTGTTTTTAGGGGGAAAGGGGAGGAAAAATTTACTCAGGTGTAATTTGGTAAAGCTTTTATTTTTTAAAGTAGTTTGTAAAAGTTAATTTTTAAAAGATGATTTTTTAAAAATTTTAGCATTTATATTTGATAAATTAAATTAAAAATAGCTTTACAAGCAACATCATTTATATTTGACAAAATAACTTTAAAAATTTAAAAATACTATAATAAATATAAATGTAAGCATTAAATTTTCCTTTTTCCCTGATTCTGTTCCCCCCTTTTTTTTCTTTCTTATTTTTCATGTGTATGTGCGGTGGTGAGGAGAAGAGATGCGAGGGGTAGGATTTGAGTAAAATTTGGGTTTCTGATTATCGGTTAGAATTAGAAATTATAGATTTTATAAAAGAATTTGGATATAATAGATATTTAGGTAAAATTAAAGAATAAAATAATAATTTTAAAATTAAATATATTCTATCAAAAATATTTTAAGAACACTATGTGTAACAAAATCAAGATAAACATTTATAAAGTAATTATTTATAAATATTATATAAGTTTTGATGAGTGGAAATTTGATTTTCACATAAAACTCACCAGCAAGTGTACCGGTTCGCATCAAGTAGTAATAACTCACAGGAATGAGGTTGATCCCACAGGAATTGATGGATCAAGCAACTTTAGTGGTTGATTAGTTTAGTCAAGCTAACATTGGTGAATTGGATAAAATTTGAAGGAACAGAATGTAAATGACAAGAAATTTA
Source organism: Arachis duranensis (assembly GCF_000817695.3). Taxonomy (NCBI): domain Eukaryota; kingdom Viridiplantae; phylum Streptophyta; class Magnoliopsida; order Fabales; family Fabaceae; genus Arachis; species Arachis duranensis. Next base: position 82,935,304 of record NC_029780.3, on the reverse strand, counting down.
AAGTTGCAGAAAGTAAATGAGCAGAAACGTAAAGATCAAGGAATGTAAATTGGCAAAATCTTAAATGACAAGAAAGGTAAATTGCAGTAACTGTAAAGGGGGACTGGATGCTGGAAATTAAAGAAAGCAATGAAGCAAGCAATCGAAGAGATCTTGAGAACAAGTAACAGGAAATTTAAATTGCAGGAAAATTAAATCAAGCTCACAGCAAACTCAAATGTAAATTGCAGAGGAAGAAATCATGACTTAGAACAATTGCAGGAAATTAAACTTGCAGGAAGAGTAAATTAGATTGAATCATGGACAGAAATGTAAAGTTGCAGAGAAGTAGAAGTGCAGAAGAGTAAATCAAACTCAATGAAAATAAAACTGTGAAATTGAATTGCAATACTTGAAATGTAAAAGTGCAGGAAAATTAAAGTGTTTCAAAGAGAACTTTCTATTCTATCATACTCTTATTGCTCTCTAGCAGAGCTAGCTTGCCTCTAAAATGGAATAGATGCCTTTTTATAGGCTTTTACAAAAAAGAAAAATGAAAATAAAATTAAAAACAAATTATAATTCAAATGAAATTCCTATTCTAACTATCTCTTATGTCTTTGAGTGATGATAATCTTTGAGTGATGATAATGAGTTTTGTTTGCTTTGGATTTGAATGAAAATGGATTAGGAGCTTGGGTCAAGGGCACTTATTCCAGTGGAGCACTTCATTGGGTAAGTGAACTTGGCGTTTACTTTTTGTGGTGTGCCAATTTGGTGCTCCTTGTGTGCATGTGGCCTCCTCCTGCGTTCATTTAGTGAACGTCGCGCTCCTTTAGTGAGCGCTATTCCTTGGGCGCTTGGTTTCCTCTTCGAGCCTTGGTTGCTTCCCTTTGTGAGTTTCCTTTTGGTGTAGCGCTATGTTAAGAGATGTGAACCGTTCACATGCTTTCCTTGCGCGCTTTGCTTTCCTTACATGAGGGCCCGAAAACGTTCAAACTATTGAACGTAGCGCTCATTCATTTGAACGCTTGCCTTGATGAGTGTTGCCTTTGTTGAGCGCTGCTTCCTTAATTGAGAGCTCCCCCTTCGAGCCTTGATGTGTGTCCGAAAAAGTTCATTAAAGTGAACGGGGCGCTCCCTTTAGTGAACGCTAGGCTTCCCTTTTTTTTTCAATTAACGTAGCGCTCATTGCCTTGCTTAATGAATGCTAGCGTTCATTCATGGATCCCATTAGCTTTGCATGCTTTTATTAACGCCTTTGGCAAAGAAAATTTAATAATGCATGCATTCATTGGCTTTGTTAATTAATAATGCCAATTATGCATTAACGTAAGCTTTCATCCATTGGCATTAATAATTATATGCTTCATGCATGCATTATATTACTTAGTAATGCATGATTTGTTCTTTTGCCAATGCATTTACTTTAATTAATAATGCATTACGTGCATGCTTGCATTGGCCTTGTTAATTAATACTAATGCGTTCATGCATTGCATAAATAATTAAATGCATGCATACATAAGCATTAATGCATGAAATAGCATGGTCATTAATTATTAATGCATGCATAAGCATTAATGCATATGCCAAGACTTCATGGTCATGGGCCATGCTTTTAAAAGCGTGGCCTAAGGTTCCAAACCGTGCTCAATCTTCAAAGCGTGTCCAAAATTTTTCTTTTCTTTTTTTTTTAGCTTATTTTGTGCTTTTTTTGCTTTTTTTTCACTTATTTCTTACAAGATTTATAAAATCACAAGATCAAAGAAATATACCATTTAAGCACAAAAGAATGCAATATTTAAGCATTAATAATCAATTTCTTGTATGAAAAAGTATAGAAAAACATAACATGATGACATGTCATCAAGTTTATTCATTTATTTTTTCAACGGTATTTAATTTGAAGCAAAGATAAAATATTATATTCAAAGCATTCTTTATCTTCATGTATAATTCTAAATTTTATATTCAATTTATTAAATTATCTGTAAAAATATTGTGGTTTGGTTGTATTTAAAAAAAAATGCAAAAACAGTTTTTACAAAGAAAAAAATGCTAGTAGAAGCAAACTCTCAGTTAAAATATTAGATTTAATTACTCATTTAAAAAGTTTAAATTACACTTTTACAGTTTTTAACTGTTATTTATGCAGAAAAAAATATATTAGAAAAAAAAAGCTTTGATTATTATTACAACTTGATCTTTGATATTGGATTTTTTAAATATATTTATCCAAAAAAATTACAAAATAAATAATTAATGGTATATATTAATTAAATAATATTATAAATCAGAAGTTTAATTTATCATTTCATAAATTTATTTTCTAAAAAATACATATATGCATGTAATGAGTGCTCTATTTATGCTCGTTAAAAGTTGAGATTGAAAATCAGAATACAGTATCATAGAGTACGTAGTGAATACTAAACTATATAAAGTAAGACTAATTTTTTTCCCTTATCTTTATATCTTCTAAATCTCACAAATGATAAAACAATTTATTTAGTCAAAATTTAATTAAGCATACTTTTTTTTCTCTTTAGAAAATTGCTTCATTCTTTCTTGTCTATGTAAACCATATATTACAAAAAATGTATACTCCATCTTCTTTCAATTTTCCTTGACTGTGACCTAATCTAGCATAAATAAACATCTTTTATACTACCTGACATCACTCACAAATTATTAAAACATATAATCATTTTTCTTATAGTTATCATTAAAAATAGAGTCTTTATTGATAATTTGTAATTGAGTTTTTGATATGTTTAATTATGAGTCGTTTCTCTTCTTGTAATTTTTTGGAGACAAAAAAATAAAAGTATTTCAATACATAATTGATTTAATAAATGAGAGAAAGATACATAAAGATAAAAAAAATTAATAAAAGTAAATGAAAATCTAAGAGAAGAGAATGGAATAAGGAAGAGGATAATGTGGATGAAAAGTACAAAGTTATAAGGTGGGAGAAATTGGTGGATGTGTTTTTTAAACTGAATAATTGATGTTAAGTGAAAAGTTTATTAGAAAGGATAATATTAGAAAAAAATTTTAGACACTAAATTCATGTATTACTATTATATATTGTCATTAGTGTCATAATCCTATCACAAAAATTAACCGCATATAAGATTTTTAAAAATATAATAATAGTAAAATTAATACATTTATCTAGAAAAATTACAAAATAAATGATTGATGGTATATATCAATTAAATAATATTATAAATCAGAAATTTAATTTATCATTTCATAATTTTATTTTCTCAAAAATTACATGTATAAATTTAATAAATTCTCTATTTATACTCGTTAAAAGTTGAGACTGAAAATCAGAATAAAATATCATACTACAAGAAAAAGCAATATTTGTAACAAAAAAAGTTGTTACAAAAAATCAAAATTTTGAAACAAAAGAATTTTGTAACAAAAAAGGTCGTTGCAGTATGTCCCATTACAAAAAGTTTTTGTAACAAAAAATGGAACTGTTACAATTCAAAGTGATATTTTGTAATAAATTTTTCTGATACAAAAAACTAGAAGTCGTTACAAAAGTGGTAACAAATTTTGGTCTTCAAGATATTTTTAGTGACAATCTATTTTTTCCTATCATAAAATTTTGTTACAAAATGTAACTTGATTTTGTAACATTTTTTTTCTTTAGTTACAAAAGCAAAATAATTATTTTGTAACAATTTTTTTGAATACAAATTGCATGCATAATTTACTAAATTATTTTTTAAATTAACTAATATATTAACTATTTTAATAAACAAGTCTATATTTATATAATATGCAAAAACATACATAATTCAAACATGCCTCATTTAGCAAAAATTGTTTTAAATCAAAATAACCTTAGTGAGTACATTGATTAGTTCTACAAGTTATAAATTTTGCATAAGTTCAACAAAAAATTAAAAGTTCTAACATCTATAAATCAAAATATTCTTGAGCCCTCAAAGTAGCATGTGGTCACTATTTCAGCACTCCTGTAAATAAGAAAAACCAAAACAAAAAATTAGAAACAAGATATAACACTAATTATAATTTTTTTCATTAAGTTTTATCCAAAATGTTTAGAAAAATTTTGGCAGAACCTCCCCTAAAACTTGGAAATTTCCACCGTCTACGAATCCAACAAAAACAACCAATTCATAACTTATTTCTCAGCCAATACACAACCGAATTTATCAAACCAAATAATAGGACATTAGTCATTTCTCAACCATAACACAAGTAAAATGTCATAAATAGATCCATATACAAATTAAACTATACTAATAATATATGAATCATCTAGAAAAATGTATTAAAACCATAAGCAATTTTAGGAGTACTTTTAGGGTCGAGTTTCTTTCATTGTCAAAGCGCGTTATGAAAGTGTTCACAAAGGCTTGTTGAGCTTCCAATTGAGCTAATTCTTCCTCTTTCCGTGTTCATTGCTCTTCAAGTTTTTCTTTGAGCACATCTATTTCCTTTGTTAGCTCCTCACGGTCTTGCATTGCCTCTTGAAGTTGTGCTTGAATCCTTAACTTAGATTTTGAAGCCTTTATGCCATAACATGCACTACTTTTCTCACCTATCACAAGTAAAAACTTTCATTTGGAGTGAGAGGATTTTCCGAATCATAGGATTCATTAATTATACAGCTAATATTATCCTGCACAATCTAATTTGTAATTTGAAAATGAAAATAAAATTTAACTTCCATGCAACAGTAAAAGGAAAAGGTTTGTAATGTTACATCAATTTGTTTAGAAACCAACGAGCTTAGAATCTTTGAATTTGTACAACTTTTACTACATAACTTCAGTTAGGCTAAAATTTAGTTTGGAAATTCCTAACTTATCTGGCAACAAGTGTGCCTTGCTTGCAACTCAATCGCTGTTCAATTTTAAGAGTTGCAAGCACTGGAAGTTGATGCCTATTTTGCTAAAAACTGATTCTTTTCAGTTTTGATCACCAATTTTCAAAAATTCACAACTCCCAATCCTTAACTTATAAAATTCTAAAATTTTATAGAAATAAACCAAGTTAATCAAATTTTAAAATAAAATTAGTTTCGCTCCAAAACTCAACTCAGATGAGCCGCAGCAAGACAAACAAATTGCTGCCCTGCTTGAACTCTTCTGCTCCAGGACAGAATTGATGACTCAACTTTAAAAGTTTTCCATAAATTGTGTATTTAACGAAAAGATCTTAAATTTTCCAGTCCAACTCCACATATTCTCAAGTTTAATCCAGACTTGGTCTCAAGCAATTGCGATCACCACGAAATTAGTTATAGCTTTTCAAAACTTCTGACTTCATTTAAAAGTAAAGTAGAAAATCAGATTTTATGATTCAACTTTAAAAAATCATAACTAAGTCTCCAACTAAACTATATAAACTAAGACTAATTTTTTTCTCTTACTTTATCTCTTCTAAATCTCACAAATGATAAAAAAATTTATTTTCAGTCAAAATTTAATTAAGCATATTTTTTTCTCTTTAGAAAATTGCTTCATTCTTTCTTGTCTATGTAAACCATATAATTACAAAAAATGTATACTCCATCTTCTCTCAATCTTCCTTGATCGTGACCTAATTTAGCATAAATAAACATCTTTTATACTACCTGACGCCACTCACAAATTATTAAAAAATATAATCATTTTTCTTATAGTTATCATTAAAAATAGAGGTTTTATTGATAATTTGTAATTGAGTTTTTGGCATGTTTAATTATGAGTCGTTTCTCTTGCAATTTTTTGGAGACAAAAAAATAAAAGTATTTCAATACATAATTAATTTAATAAATGGGAGAAAGATACATAGAGATAAAAAAGAATTAATAAAAGTAGATGAAGACCTGAGAGAAGAGAATAGAATAAGGAAGAGGATAATGTGGATGAAAAGTACAAAGTTATTCTAATAACGTGATTATAAGGTGGGAGAAATTGGCGGAAGTTTTTTTCAAACTGAATAATTGACGTTAAGTGGAAAATTAATTAGAAAGGGTAATATTAGAAAGAAATTTTGGACACGAAATCTATGTATTACCATTATATATTGTTATAGATATTGCTGAGTTGAAATTATTATTTTTAATTTAAATTATAAAATGAACAGATTAATTATACTTTATAAAGTACATTTTAAATCTAAAATATCAATTATCTAATTTAAATCATTTAACTTTATTATTTTTCCATTACCAATACTTGATTTCGAATTATATAAAATAATCAATTTCAATTATACCAAATATCCAATTATACTAAAGATAATATAAAAAAAACTTAATTAATTTAAATTTCAATTATTATCAAAATTACTTTTGACTCCTAACTATTTTTAAAATTCAATATGTATATCATAAAGCTTTATTTAATTACTTTTAGTAAAATAATTTTCTTAAAATAAAATTTTTAACAAATATATTAAATTTAATTTTCTAAAAACTCAAATTGTTACAGCAAAATGAAATAAAGATTGAATAAGGACTAACGCTTTTTCTCATAAATTAGTAGCAACATGAGAAAGTCTATCAGTTGTTAAGCAGTCACTAATTCCTCACTAAATAAGCTTTTGATTAGTGACTCAATTGCGACCACTTACTTCTAACATTTTCTCGGTTAGTTTTGGATTTGTTATAACTCTGCGACGGATTTCCAACGAGATTAGCAAGTAATTTGCTACAAAATAGGTAGGATATAGCTTTTGCTTTGCGACGAAATTACAGTTGCCAAGTCGCTCACTAAACTAAACTTGCGATAACTTAGCGACAAATATATTTCGCCCACTAATCAGCGAACGAAGTATGTCAGTTGTTAAACGGTCGCAAATTTCTTGCTACATAGGTCCCAGGTGCTCAATATCCGTATTTCCACTTTAGCGACTAATTAGCAAGGAACATTTCCCTAGCTGAATGATTTATACATTGCGACTAGTTAGCGGCAACTATTTCCTGTCGCTATCCTAATTTTGAATTTGACAATATTATGCGACAAATTAGCGAGAAACTAGTTGCTCGCTAAAAATAAAAACTTTGGTGACAAATTAGCTAGGAAATTGTCCATCACAAAATGTATTTCAAGTCTTTGTGACAGATTAGCTAGTAACATTGTTCCTCACTAATTGTATATCAAACAATTGCGACAGAATAGTGACAATAATATTTCTCGCTACTTTACTTTTAATCGATTGAATCCCTAAGTGACTGATTTGCTAGAACATTGTCACTCGCTAATTAATTTGTGACAAATTAGCGAAAAAATTTTTCCTAAACATGATTTAAAAGAAAAAGATTCATTATTTTTATTTCTTTATTTTAAAAAGTATAAAATATTTCAAATCAAAATAAATTTTAATACAAGACATATTTTTATGTTGCATTAAAGAAATGAACAACAAAATTAAATAATCCCGAGATATTATTAAAGAAAAACCCACGCGGAGTATGGTTGGAATCATAGGATTAAAAATAATTTAATTTGTAGTGTAGTATGTATAAATAAATAAGATTGGAGAGACTATATTAGCACGGTCTTATTATAATAAGTCTAGTTTAAGGGCTCTTAGATTATAATAATCCTTTATAATTTGACAGCTTATGTTAAAAAATCCATAATTGAATCTGAATCACGTGTGTTTTACATAGAAGCATTGATGAGGCTAGAGGGTGACACCATATATGTTACCGCATGGACGTGACGTATTGTGTTAATGGTTGTTAGAGGCCATGCATACGAAACTACGTACCTAATTAAGAAGCTAATAAGGTGTACTTACTCCAATCGCCACACTATAAATACCGAGCTGCTGTGGTAGGCTTGGCATCCCAACCCAAACTCACATCTCATTTCATTTCCAAAAACTACAAAGCCATAGCCATGGGTGTCTCATTTAACTTGCACAAATTTGCCCCCACGAACTCCAAAGAGATCAAATTCCAAGGAGATGCAACCATTACCGATCACAATGTCATTCGACTCACCAACTTGGACAGCGATGGCAACCCACTAGGAAACAGAGTTGGCCGAGTTTTATTCTCCGACCCTGTGCACCTGTACGACCACAGTGGTTTCCGAGCAGGCTTTGAAACCACCTTCGTCTTTCGCATCTCAAAACCATACAGTAGTGAATTTGCTCCCGGACCTGGTGACGGTCTTGCCTTACGACGTTGACTTGAGCACTAAGCTTCCTCAAAAGGTTGCGGTAGGGCTATCTGCTTCAACTGGGCAATACTCGCAAAATACCGAGATCTTATCTTGGACTTTCAAGTCCAACTGAAGAGGAACAACGATGAATATTAAATAAGGCAACCCTCTTCCTATCTTATCGCCAGATTGTGTTGTGTTTTTAATTTTAATTTGAGTAAATAAGGACAAGCCTACTAGTCTTTAGTTTGTCTCAGTAAGTAATATGCCACTACGGATAAGGCAAGGATAGTCCACTGTTGTTATTGGTCTCTTCAATGTGCATTTCGTCCATCTTTCTTTATTTGGGTTTAGTTTGTTGTCTTCAATGATATATGCTTGCTTTTCTGTGTGTTTGTGTTTCTGTTTTTCTTTCTTTTTTTTCCCTTCTTTTAAAAAGTAATATAAAATATCGTTTTGAATAGATTACTTTTTTAGATAACTACATTGACAAATGATCAAGTGCCAAAAGTTAATGAGTTAGAGCGACAAAATATTTAAGATATCAAACTGTATATACGATGAAGCTTGATAGTTATTTTTATACAATTTTTACATCTCCAATCACTACAAAAAAATAAAACATTTGTAACAAAAATTTTGTAACAAATTTAAAATTGTTACAAAAAATTATTTTTTTTGTAACAACAATCTAATTTGTTACAAAATTTATTGTTATTTTGTAACGATTTAAATTTTTTGTTACAAATTATATTGGCTTTGGTAATGAACCGGTATTTTGTTGTAAAATTTTATAATATTTTGTAACAAAAGATGAAGTTGTTGCAAAAGTTCAAAATATTTTGTAACAAAAAATTAATTTGTCACAAAATTCAATATTATTTGTAACAAGTTATTTGTTTATCACAAAATACAAAAATTTTTGTAACTAAAAAAAATTATTTTAAAATATTAAAATCTTTAAAATAATTTTATTTTGTTTTAAAAATTTAATTTTTTAAAATATTATTTATATTAATTAATTATTTTTTTATAAAAAATTAAAGATTAAATGATTAATTTTTAAAAATGGCATATATTATTTTATAACTTTTTATAAAACTAATAATAATTTTTACTAATAATTAAGTCTTAAATTTATAAAACTAATATATAATTTTTACTCATTGCAGAAGGCAAAACCGCTCGTTGGGTCACCCTCTTTCTCTTATTTAAGATAAATTTACAACAAATATTATTTTTTGTTTCATTATCACTCTAAAATTTAATATATTTTTACATTTAAATAAATTTTTGAAAAACTTCTTTAAGAACAAAATATAGAGTTCTGGTTTTTCCTTCTCTCTACTAAAATTCTAAACCAACCATAATCCAACACTCATTATTAAGCAAGTAAAATTTCTGGTTGTTAAAAAATAAATAATAAATTATTTGTGATTTATTATAATTATTTATTATTTTATCTTCAAAAAATTATTTATCAAAAAATAATTAAATCAAAGTGATGAGATTTTAAATTTAAAATTAATAAAATTTATATAATTTTCATAAATATTTAATATTTATCCTAATTTAATTAAAATTATCAAATCTTAATTTATCAAAAAATATCTATTTTATATTTTTCAAAATTAAACTCTAATTCTCAAATTGAAAATCCTAACCCTAATTTTACCATAATCCTACCCACACTCACTCACTCACTATCACTCACCCTAACCCTAAATCCTCCCAAGCCCCATACCCCTTTTTTCAGAATGCACACACAACACAAAAACACACACACGGCAAGATAAAGGGAGAAATAGAGAGGGAAAGAAAGGGCGAAGCTGAAATCAGAGAGTAAGAGAATGAGAGGGGGAAGAAGGAGGACGGTGCCGGCGGAAATCACTGCCGCCGCGCCGTCGTGTCGCCGTCAGGAAGGAGGAGACGTTGAGCGAGAGAAAGAGCTGTGCGAGGAAGGAGCACCGCTGTGCCTCCATCGCCACTATTAGTTCGTGTTTTGCTGTCGCCGAGGGAAGCTGCCGCCGTCATCATCTTCATTATGAGCGGGTCGTTGTCAGCTTCCACCGCCGTCGCATCTCCCATCACAGACAACGTTGAGGATGCACAGGAGAGACAAATGCGTGAAGGGAGGAAGACTGAGGAAGAAGGAGGAGGCGCTATTCGCGCTGCTGCGCCCAGTCGCCGTTAGTGGAGTCACTGTCGTCGCCGCTCTTAGGGGTTACGTCATTGAGCCCCTATCGCTGGAAAATAGCGCTGCCTCGCTCGGATCCACTGCCGGTAAGGGCATTCTCCCCTCTGATTTTGATTTCCTTTAATTTCTTGCAATATTGTTGTCATTGATTTCTGTTACAGTCGTGTCGTTGTGTCTCTGGTCTTTGAAAATCTACCACCGGAGCTTCAGGTAGCCGCTATCACTTGAGGTAATTGCCAGAGCTGCCGCCTGATCGGTTGAGAGATTGCTGTTGCTTCGTTTCATGTGGTGAGATTATTTGGTTCTGTTTCTATTTATGGTAATAGTCTAGTAACAATTATGTTCTAATTTGGTTCTATTTTTGTTTCTATTTTTAGTAATATTTAAGATATCAAACTGTATATACGATGAAGCTTGATAGTTACTTTTATACAGTTTTTAGATTTCCAATTTAGATTACAATCCCGCTAGGTAACTAACACGGAGTCTATTCAACTCTTGCCAACTCTTATTGGGCTGGACCCAAAAACCCACTGCAACAAAAAATGTCTCACTAGAATAACTCAAAAACAAAAATAAAATAACCCCTTGCACCCACGGTGCCTTTCAATTTACACAGATCCCTCACAATCAAACTCACGCCTTCTGCTTCGACCGCACTGCAATGAAAACAACGTCGTAGCATCAACAAAAGCAAGGTGCAGTGCCATCAAACGCCGTTCACCATTGCAGCTTCTTCCTGGTGTGCCACCACCAGTGCCGAATGCCGCAACCCCACTCCACTTCGTGATAGTACCGTCGTCTGACCACTTCAACCCTTTTTACACTCCGTGATTCAGAGCAACAAAGACAACTTCTACAACTCCTCTCCCTCACATTGGCAGCTACGCCACCCAACCACCGCAGCGCCTCTCCCGCCACGATTCGCAGCGTGTCGATCACCATATCACCTTCCCTCTTAGCTCTCTCATTCACAAAGTTTTTTTTTCAGTTGAGAAAGAGATAGGGCTATCCAATGATTACACATCTATATCCTTTCATCCATGTAGATATGGATAATAACTACATTCAATTTATCGATCATCATTTTTTCTACAGTCTCTCTGACCATATCAAGATCCATCCACTCATATATTATAGCCTAATGGTAAATATAATAAAAATTAAAAATCATGAATAACAGTACAAGAAACATCCAATTAATAAAAAAACATCGAATAAATAAAAAAACATCTGATGACTTCCAAAAGCTCCACTCATACCAAAAAAAATAATTCGATTAATAAAAAAGAAACATCCAATTAATCAAAAAATAAATAACAAATAAATCAATAAAAATATCCAATAAATGAGAAAAGAAGCATAAGAAATCTGATAAAACTCCCAAATCATAAAAGAAACATCTACTAACGCTAAACAGAAAAATCTACTTATTCATATAGACCCAGTAACAAGAAAAAATCATTTCAAATCGTAGACACAAAAAAAATCCACAATCATATACTAAGAAACATGCATGTACAGTAAAAATTAATATCCATCTAAAGAAAAAAAAGAAACATCCATCAATAATGAAGAATATCTGAAATCCTAAATTTAGAAACATCTATTTATAATACAAAGAAACATCCATCTAAAGAGCTATGGAACAGATGTTTAAAGAAGAAACATCCATCTAAAAAGTAAAAAAACATCCATCAATAATTACACTGTTTGGGGTCCCCATGAAATCAGAGATAAAGGAGTATTTTGACATCTTTCACGATGAAGGAGTATTCTATTTCTAGCCTAACGTCTACGAGTGGTTTTGGTCATGCTTCCATGGTAGAGACGAGGCATAGTGACCCGACTAGGGAGCTCTGTTCTGGCCTAATGTCCATTCTTGCCAATGTTATTTCTTGCCTAACAAAAGCTAGAGGTTTTCAGCGAGATCTAGCCGGAGGAAAGGCAGCGTAGTGGCGCTACGGGATATTTGATGATAACTTTGGGAAGTGCCGCAATTGGCGTGGTTGTGGCAAAGTGTAGAGGCCGAGCCAAATGGCAACGATGATGACGTCGTGGATATGACGGTCGGGGAGAAAGAGAGTGGGGGTGCTACAGTCATTTTTTTAATATGTATTGTGAAATGGGTTAAAAGATGAAATTAGGTTTAGGTTTGACCTATTCTAGTGAGATGCTTTTTGTTGTAGTGGGATTTAGGGTCCAGCCTAGTCAGTAAACTTAACAATATTAATGCATTGACTCCAAAATTTAAAATCTAAGACTTGATCCACAAATTTTTTTAGCTTTATTTTCTTTGGAGTAAGTTGAGCTTGTCCATTTTTTGACAGCTCTCAAAGCATCCTTTTGAGCAAAAATACTTTGTAAAGCAATGAAGTTAGTGGCAAATCGAGTTGCAGCTGGTCAAAGTATTTTCAACCCACCTGTAAATTTTCTCATCAAGTACAATGGATGGCAATGATTATATATGTACTTTGTAATCATTGAAGCTTGTGAAACAGTTTCACTCACTTCCTCTAACTTTCTCTAACTTCCTAGAGCATTAAATTAATAGAATGAGCAGCACAAAGAGACCAATATAGCTTAGAAAACTTAGATTCCAACAATCTGTCAGTAGCAACATAATTTGAAGCATTATCCACCACTATATGCACAACATTTTCAGGACCAATGATGAGCGGATAATTTATACGCTTTTTGGCATTATTTTTAGAAAGTTTTTAGTAGGATATAGCTACTTTTTAGTATATTTTTATTAGTTTTTAAGCAAAAATCATATTTCTGGACTTTACTATGATTTTGTGTGTTTTTCTGTGATTTCAGGTATTTTCTAGCTGAAATTGAGGTACCTGAGCAAAAATATGATTCAGAGGCTGAAAAAGGACTGCTGATGTTGTTGGATTTTGATCTCCCAGCACTCGAAATAGAATTTTTGGAGCTACAAAAACCCAAATGGCATGCTCTCAATTGTGTTGGAAAGTAGACATCCAGGGATTTCCAGCAATATATAATAGTCCATACTTTACTCGAGTTTTGATGACGCAAATTGGCGTTCAAACGCCAACTTCCTGCTCTATTCTGGCGTTAAACGCCAGAAACAGGTTACAAGCTAGAGTTAAACGCCCAAAACAGGCTGCAAGCTAGCGTTTAACTCCAAGAAAAGTCTCTAAACATGAAAGCTTCAATGCTCAGTCCAAGCACACACCAAGTGGGCTCGGAAGTGGATTTTTGCATCAGTTACTTATTTTTGTAAACCCTAGTAACTAGTTTTAGTATAAATATTACTTTTTCTCATTGTATTAGACATCTTAGTTATTCTGGTTCCCTCTCTGGGGCCGAAGCCAATGAACACCATTATCACTTATGTTTTTTCAAGGTGGAATTTCTACACACCATAGATTAAGGTGTAGAGCTTTGTTGTTCCTCGAGTATTAATGCAATTACTACTATTTTCTATTCAATTCATGCTTATTCTTGTTCTAAGATATCCATTTGCACACAAGAACATGATGAATGGGATGATTATGTAATGCTCATCACCGTTCTCACTTATGAATGCGTGCCTGACAAACACTCCCGTTCTACATGCAAACAAGCTTGACTACATATCTCTTAGCCTTTTGGTTCACGATCAAAGTCTTCGTGGTATAAGCTAGAATCAATTGGCAGCATTCTTGAGATCCGAAAATTTTAAACCTTGTCTGTTGATGCGCACGCATCATTGCCTATTTTTAGTAGTTATTTCAGTAGATTTTTGTTTAGTTTTCATACAAATTTTGCCAATATATGAGTAATAGTATGAAATATCTCTGCATTAAGAAAAATCTCAAGCATAGGTGAATTTTAGTTAATATACAGGGTAAATATGATGAAAAAGATCACACTAAGTGAAGTTTTGCTTTTGAGTATTATTAGCACACTTAGTATATAAAGATCATCTTGTATATTACCTTGATGCACTTTGTTTGTTTGATTTCAGGCCAAAAGAAGCAGAGAAGAGCCACGTTAGTGGCTACGTTAGTGCTACTAACGTGGGCACTAACGTGGAAGGAAGGAAAGTTGGAACGTTAGTGGAAACGTTAATGGCATCAACTTTGAAGAAGGAGCAGCGTTATTGGCAAAAGTGAGTGCCAATAACGCTAGCGAAGGGCAAGAAGACCCACGTTAGCTTCCACGTTAGTTACATTAACGTGGGAACTAACGTGGAAGGAAAGGGAGACGCCAACTTTAGTGGAAAAGGTGAACGCCACTAACGGTAGCGAAGCAAAGGAAGACCCACGTTAATGGCCACATTAGTTACACTAACGTGGGCAAAAATCTCACACGGCAGCCTGACCATGCCTTCTTCAAACAAGAATAACTTGAGCCACAAAGTTCCAAATGAGGTGATTTCAGTGGCATTGGAAAGTAGGATTCTAGAGCTTTCCAAGCATATATGGCACTACATGGTGGACACTAAATTTGAGGGAGAAAACCAACCCCAAAATTGCAAAGATGAACATGGTATCAACCTGTAGTAAGGCCAACTGACCTCTTCACCTTCCAAGAAGTGTAACTCGAGCTGTAGAGCTCCAAATGATGCGCTTCTAAAGGCGTTGGAAAGTAGACATATAGAGCTTTCCAAAAATATATAATTGTATGGGGTGGACAATAAGATTGATCTCCAGAACCTGGCAATATTAAGCCCCTGATCGCTAGCGTTATTGTGACTCACTTTTTCCAGTAACGCTAGCGACTATGCCAGCGACCTTGTCCACTTCAAAGGAGCATAACATGAGTTACAGAGATCCAATTGAGGTAATTCTAGTTGTGTTAGAAAGCTGACATTTAGAGCTTTCCAAAGATATATGATAGTTTATAGTGGGCATGAAATTGGAGCACAAACAAGAGGCATATTTTAAGCCCCAAAAACACCAACTGGGTAGCAAGTGTAACGTTAGCCACAATAACTTCAGCACTAACACCACATTTGTAGTGTTAGTGTGGCTAACGGTAGCACTAACGCTAAGCACCTGGACCTCAACTTGATTCACTTCTCTCTCAAGTCTACTTCAAAGCTCAAGTAAGCAAGCCCACAATTGTCAACCAATCAAGGCCACAAGAAGCATCCAGAATATGAATTTTCATTTAATTGTAATTTGCTTTTAATTTCATTTTGTAATTTAGGAGAGCCTATATAAAGGCCTTAGTCTTTATATTCAATGAAGGCTGGAACAGAGAATTGAAGGAAGGGGGAGAGAGTGAAGACCAATTTGAACTTCTCTGAATTGGCACACTCCAAGGGGAGTGGGTCTTCGGACCCCTCCCCTCAACCACTCTTCTTCCTTTTCTCTTCTTTTCTTCCTTAGGAGTAGTTTCTTTTCTTTGTACTTTTCATTTATGAATTTAGAAGTTTTAATGTTAGTTTTAATTTTCATCTTTACTTTTCTGCACTTTCTTTCTTTTCTATTTTGGTAGAGCAATGATCAACTAACTCTTTTCATTGGGTTAGAGAACTCTATTGTGATTCAATGGATTAATTGTAGTTCTTGTTCTTCTTCGTCTTTCTTTTCTCTTGATTTTACTAGAGAGCTTTCGATCTTCATCCAATTGGTTAGCTATCTTGGAAGAGAAGCTCTCCATAATTGGATCTCCTTGGAACCTTGGAAGAGGAATGAGGAGATCATGCTAGATATGCTCTCTCACATTGGATTAGGTTGGGGGTTGGGCGTATATAGTGACATGTAATCCTCCCAATACTTTGATCTTTGAATGTGTGTGGTATAATCAGTGACCAAACTTCATCTCTTCTCATGAGCAACTAAATCAAGGAATTGGGAAATTGTTCAAGTTTAGAGAGATTGGATTGCCAAGGAATTGGGATCCAATCACTTAAGCTTGCCAAGGAGATCAATGAATGCATTGATTGAGGAAGAGATGAGAATGAACTTGATCCGGATGATTGCAATATCAATTGATCCCAATGTTCATTTTATTTTTAGTTCTTACATTTACTTTTCTTGCCATTTACTTTTCTGCACTTTATTGCATTTCTTTACTTTTATGCCATTTACATTTCCTTGTTACTTATCACTCCAATATGATTCGTCTAACTAGGATAATCAATTAACCATTGATTGTTTAATCTGTTAATCCCTGTGGATTCGACCTCACTCTATTGTGAGTTTTTACTTGACGACAATTCGGTATACTTGCCGAAGGGAGATTTGTTGAGAGACAAGTTTTCGTGCATCATCTGTCGTATTCTGAGTAGGATTTGGGATGGGATGACTGTGATGAGCTTCAAACTCGCAAGTGTTGGGCGTAGTGACAAACGCAAAAGGATCAATAGATCCTATTCCAACATGAGTGAGAACCGACAGATGATTAGCCATGTAGTGACAGTGCATTTGGACCATTTTCACTGAGAGGACGGATGGTAGCCATTGACAACGGTGATCCCCCAACATACAGCTTGCCATGGAAAGGAGTATGAATGATTGAATGGAGACAGTAGGAAAGTAGAGATTCAGAAGGAATAACGCATCTCCATTCGCTTATCTGAAATTCCCACCAATGAATTACATAAGTATCTCTATCTTTATTTTATGTTTATTTATCTTTTAATTATCAAAACACCATAGCCATTTGAATCTGCCTGACTGAGATTTACAAGATGACCATAGCTTGCTTCAAGCCGACAATCTCCGTGGGATCGATCCTTACTCACGTAAGGTTTATTACTTGGACGACCCGGTGCACTTGCTGGTTAGTTGTGCGAAGTTGTGAAAAAGAGTTGAGATTACAATTGTGCATACCAAGTTGTTGGCGCCATTGAGATCACAATTTCGTGCACCGAGTTTTTGGTGCTGTTGCCGGGGATTGTTCAAGTTTGGACAATTGACGGTTCATCTTGTTGCTTAGATTAGGTAATTTTCTTCTTTTTTTTTTCAATCTGTATTTTATTTTCAAAAAGTTTTCAAAAATCTTTCAAAATTTTTCTTCTTTTTCGTTTTTCTAAAAATAATTTTCGAAAAAATACAAAATTTTTTTTTAATAAAATCATAAAACCAAAAAATATTTTGTGTTTCTTGTT
Source organism: Arachis duranensis (assembly GCF_000817695.3). Taxonomy (NCBI): domain Eukaryota; kingdom Viridiplantae; phylum Streptophyta; class Magnoliopsida; order Fabales; family Fabaceae; genus Arachis; species Arachis duranensis. The sequence goes on along the minus strand of NC_029780.3, from coordinate 82,917,900 downwards.
TGAGTCTTGTGTCAAATTTTAAGTTTGGTGTCAATTGCATCTTTCTAATTTCTCTCAAAATTTTCGAAAACTCATGCATGGTGTTCTTCATGATCTTCAAGTTGTTCTTGATAAGTCTCCTTGTTTGATCTTAAAATTTTCTTGTTTTGTGTCTTTTGTTATTTTTCATATGCATTTTTAAATTCATAGTGTCTAAACATGAAAAATCTCTAAGTTTGGTGTCTTGCATATTTTTCTTTTCTTGAAAATTTTTTAAAAATAAGTTCTTGGTGTTCATCATGATCTTCAAAGTGTTCTTGGTGTTCATCTTGACATTCAATGTGCTTTTGCATGCATTATGTGTTTTAATCTTACTTTTTCATGTCTTGTGTCAATCTTGCTGTTTACTAAAAAAAAAAGAGAAAAACACAAAAATGATATCTTTTCTTTTTCTCTCTCCTCATTAAAAATTAAAAAATAAAAAAAATATATTTCCCTTATTTTTCTCATAAATTTCGAAATCTTTGGGTTGACTTAGTCAAAAAATTTTAAAATAAGTTGTTTCTTGTTAGTCAAGTCAAGATTTCAATTTCAAAAATTTATCTTTTCAAAATCTTTTTCAAAATCAAATCTTTTCATTTTTTTCCTTGGTTTTTCGAAAATTTTCAAAAATCTTTTTCAAAACTATTCAAAATCTTTTTCCTATTTTTACCTCATATTTTTCGAAATTAATACTAAGAATTAATGTCTTGATTCAAAAATTTCAAGTTTGTTACTTTCTTGTTAAGAAAGATTCAAACTTTAAATTTTAGAATCATATCTTTTGATTTCTTGTGAGTCAAGTCATTAATTCTGATTTTAAAAAATTAAATCTTTTTCAAAATAAATTTCAATCATATCTTTTCAATCATATCTTTTCAAACATATATTTTTCAATTCATATCTTTTTCAAAACCAATTTCAAAATCTTTTCTAACTTCTTATCTTTTCAAAATTGATTTTCAAATCTTTTTCAAATAACTAATTGACTTTTTGTTTGTTTTACTATTTCTTATCTTTTTCAAAACCACCTAACTACTTTTCTCTCTCTAATTTTCGAAAACTCTTCACCCTTTTTCAAAATTTTTTTAATTAACTAATTATTTTAAATTTTAATTTTAATTTTATTTCTTCTCTTAATTTTCAAATTTTAACTAAATTTTAAAATAAAAACAAAAATATTTTCCTTTTCCTTTTAATTATTTTCGAAAACTCTCTCTCTCATCTTCTTCTATTTATTTATTTAATCACTAACACTCTTCTCTTCTTCTTATAATTTGAACCCTCTCTTCCTCTCTGTGTTCGAATTCTTCTCTTCTCATTCTCCTATTCTTATATTCTTCTACTCACATAAAGGAATCTCTATATTGTGACATAGAGGATTCTTCTTCTTTTCTGTTCTCTTCTCTTTCATATGAGTAGGAGCAAGGACAAGGACATTCTTGTTGAAGCAGATCCTGAACCTGAAAGGACTATAAAGAAGAAGCTAAGAGAAGCTAAAGCACAACAATCCAGTGAAAACCTTACAGAGAATCTCAAAAAAGAAGTAATGGCCGAACCCAACAACAATGCAAGGAAGATGCTTGGTGACTTCACTGCACCAAATTCCAACTTCCATCGAAGAAGCATCTCAATTCCTGCCATTGGAGCAAAAAATTTTGAGCTAAAGCCTCAATTAGTTTCTCTGATGCAACAGAATTGCAAGTTTTTTAGACTTCCATCAGAAGATCCTTTTCAGTTCTTAACTGAAATCTTGCAGATTTGTGATACTGTTAAGACCAATGGAGTTGATCCCGAGGTCTATAAGCTTATGCTTTTCCCTTTCGCTGTAAGAGACAGAGCTAGAATATGGTTGGACTCTCAACCTAGAGATAGCCTGAACTCTTGGGATAAGCTGGTCACGGCTTTCTTAGCCAAATTCTTTCCTCCTCAAAAGCTGAGCAAGCTTAAAGTGGATGTTCAAACCTTCAGGCAGAAAGAAGGTGAATCCCTCTATGAAGCTTAGGAAAGATACAAGCAACTGACCAAAAAGTGTCATTCTGACATGCTTTTAGAATGGACCATCCTGGATATATTCTATGATGGTCTGTCTGAATTGTCTAAGATGTCATTGGACCATTCTGTAGGTGGATCTATTCACCTGAAGAAAATGCCTGTAGAAGCCCAAGAACTCATTGAAATGGTTGCAAATAACCAGTTCATGTACACCTCTGAAAGGAATCTTGGGAGTAATGGGACGCCTCAGAGGAAGGGAGTTCTTGAAATTGATGCTCTGAATGCCATATTGGCTCAGAACTAAATGTTGACTCAGCAAGTCAATATGATTTCTCAGAGTCTGAATGGTTTGCAAAATGCATCCAACAGTACTAAGGAGGCATCTTCTGAAGAAGAAGCTTATGATCCTGAGAACCCTGTAATGGAAGAGGTGAATCACATGGGTGAAGCCTATGGAAACACCTATAATCCTTCATGGAGAAATCATCCAAATTTCTCATGGAAGGATCAACAAAAGCCTCAACAAGGCTTTAATAATGGTGGAAGAAACAGGTTTAGCAATGGCAAGTCTTTTCCATCATCCTCTCAACAACAGACAGAGAATTCTAAGCCGAGCCCCTCTAGCTTAGCAAACATAGTCTCTGATTTATCTAAGGCCACTCTAAGTTTCGTGAATGAAACAAGGTCCTCCATTAGAAATTTGGAGACACAAGTGGGCCAGCTGAGTAAAAGAATAACTGAAACTCCTCCTAGTACTCTCCCAAGCAATACAGAAGAGAATCCAAAAAGAGAGTGCAAGGCCATAACCTTACTTGGTGTGGCCGAACCTATGGAGGAGGAGGAGGACGTGAATCCCAGTGAGGAACATCTCATAGGACGTCCTCTGGATAAAAAGGAGTTCCCATTTGAGGAACCAAAGGAATATGAGGCTCATACAGAAACCATAGAGATTCCATTGAACCTACTATTGCCATTCATGAGCTCTGATGACTATTCCTCCTCTGAAGAGGATGAAGATATTACTGAAGAGCAAGTTGCTAAGTACCTTGGAGTAATCATGAAGCTGAATGCCAAGTTTTTTGGTAATGAGACTTGGGAGGATGAACCCCTCCTTGCTCACCAATGAACTGAAGAACTTGATTAGGCAGATATTACCTCAAAAGAAAGAGGATCCCGGAAGGTTCTTAATACCTTATACCATAGACACCATGACCTTTGAGAAGGCTTTGTGTGACCTAGGGTCAGGCATAAACCTCATGCCACTCTCTGTCATGGAGAAACTGAGAATCTTTGAGGTTCAAGCTGCAAGAATCTCACTAGAGATGGCAGACAAATCCATAAAAAAGGCTTATGGACTAGTAGAGGACGTGCTAGTGAAGGTTGAAGACCTTTACATCCCTGCTGATTTCATAATCCTAGACACTGGAAAGGAGGAAGATGAATCCATCATCCTTGGCAGACCTTTCCTAGCCACAACAAAAGCTATGATTGATGTTGACAGAGGAGAGTTGGTCCTTCAATTGAATGAGGACTACCTTGTATTCAAGACTCAAGATTCTCCTTCTGTACACATAGAAAGGAAGCATGAAAAGCTTCTCTCAATAAAGAGTCAAACAAAGTCCCCACAGCCAAACTCTAAGTTTGGTGTTGAGAGGCCACAACCATCCTCTAAGTTTGGTGTTGAGAGGCCCCAACCATGCTCTGATTATCTGTGAGGCTCCATGAGAGCCCACTATCAAGCTATTGACATTAAAGAAGTGCTTATTGGGAGGCAACCCAATTTTTTTTATCTATGTTATTTCATGTTTTCTTTAGGTTGATGATCATGTGAAGTCACAAAAATAACTGCAAAAATCAAAACAAATTAAAAAATAGCATTAAAAATAGCATGATGAGCGGATAATTTATACGCTTTTTGGCATTGTTTTTAGGTAGTTTTTAGTAAGTTCAAGCTACTTTTAGGGATGTTTTCATTAGTTTTTATGTTAAATTCACATTTTTGGACTTTACTATGAGTTTGTGTGTTTTTCTGTGATTTCAGGTAATTTCTGGCTGAAATTGAGGGATTTGAGCAAAACTCTGAAAAAGGCTGACAAAAGGACTGCTGATGTTGTTGGAATCTGACCTTCCTGCACTTGAAATGGATTTTCTGGAGCTACAGAACTCCAATTGGCTCGCTCTCAACGGCGTTGGAAAGTAGACATCCAGAGATTTCCAGCAATATATAATAGTCCATACTTTATTTGGAAATTGACGACGTAACTTGGCGTTGAACGCCAAGTACATGCTGCTGTCTGGAGTTAAACGCTAGAAAAACGTCATGATCCGGAGTTGAACGCCCAAAACACGTTATAACTTGGAGTTCAACTCCAAGAGAAGCCTCAGCTCATGGATAGATCAAGCTCAGCCCAAACATACACCAAGTGGACCCCGGAAGTGAATTTATGCATCAATTACTTACTCATGTAAACCCTAGTAGCTAGTCTAGTATAAATAGGATGAGTTACTATTGTATTAGACATCTTTTGACAGTTTAATCTTTTGACTATTCGGTCTCTTGATCATGGAGAGGGCTGGCCATTCGGCCATGCCTGAACCTTTCACTTATGTATTTTCAAC
>NC_029780.3:82912304-82913040 GCF_000817695.3 Arachis duranensis | reverse complement strand
GTGCTGTGACAGAGCATAGGAACGTTTTCACTGAGAGGATGGGATGTAGCCATTGACAACGGTGATGCCCTACATACAGCTCGCCATGGAAAGGAGTAGGAAGGATTGGATGACTGTAATAGGAAAGTAGAGATTCAAGAGGAGCACAACATCTCCATACACTTATCTGAAATTCCCACTATTGATTTACATAAGTATTTCTATCCCTTTTTATTGTCTATTTATTTATTAATTTTCAAACTCATCATAAACCATTTTAATCTGCCTAACTGAGATTTACAAGGTGACCATAGCTTGCGTCATACCAACAATCTCTGTGGGATCGACCCTTACTCACGTAAGGTATTACTTGGATGACCCAGTACACTTGCTGGTTAAGTTGAACGGAGTTGTGGAAAGAAAAAGCTTCTCTAACAGTACCTGGAACTCATGTATCACAATTTCGTTTACTAAGTATTTGGCGCCGTTGCCGGGGATTGTTCGAGTATGGACAACTGACGGTCCATCTTGTTGTTCAGATTAGGTAATTTTCTTTCCAAAAATCTTTTTCAAAATTTTTCTTTTCTTTTTCGTTTTTCTAACCATGTTTTTCGAAAAAATTAATAAAAATCCAAAAAAAATCATAAAATCATAAAAACCAAAAATATTTTGCGTTTCTTGTTTGAGTCTTGAGTCAAATTTTAAGTTTAGTGTCAATTGCATGCCTTAAAAATTTTTCTTGCATTTTTCGAAAATT
>NC_029780.3:82910656-82912144 GCF_000817695.3 Arachis duranensis | reverse complement strand
TTTCATGTGCATTTTTTGTTAGAGTCCATGCATTAAAGATTTCTAAGTTTGGTGTCTTGCATGTTTTCTTTGCATCAAAATATTTTAAAAATTATGTCCTTGATGTTCATCATGATCTTCAAAGTGTTCTTGGTGTTCATCTTGACATTCATAGAGTTCTTGCATGCATTAAGTGTTTTGATCCAAAATTTTCATGTTTTGGGTCATGATTGTGTTTTTCTCTCTCATCTTAAAAATTTCAAAAATCAAAAAAATATCTTTTCCTTTTTTATTTCCTAATTTTTGAAAATTTGATTTGACTTAGTCTAAAAATTTAAAAATTAGTTGTTTCTTACAAGTCAAGTCAAATTTTCAATTTTAAAAATCTTATCTTTTCAAAATCTTTTTCAAAAATTATATCTTTTTCATTTTTTTTCTATTTTTTCAAAAATTTCAAAAATCTTTTTCAAAATATTTTTCAAAACCTCTTTCTTATCTTTACATCTAATTTTCGAAAATTCACTAATAATTAATGTGATTGATTCAAAAATTTGAAATTTGTTACTTTCTTGTTAAGAAAGGTTCAATCTTTAAGTTCTAGAATCTTATCTTGTAGTTTCTTGTTAGTGAAATAAGTAATTTTAAAATTTTTTGAATTAAATCTTTTTATCTTTTATCTTATCTTTTTCAAAAATTTTATCTTTTTCAAAATTTGATTTCAAAATATCTTATCTAACTTCTTATCTTCTTATCTTTTTCAAATTTGATTTTAATATCTTTTTCAATCAACTAACTAACTTTTTGTTTGTTTCCTATCTTTTTCAAAACTACCTAACTACTTTTCCCTCTCTAATTTTCGAAAATATCTCATCTCTTTTTCAAAAATTCTTTTTTGTTTTAAATTTTAATTTTAATCTTATCTTATCTCTAATTTTCGAAAATTACTAACACCTTTTTAAAAATTATTTTCGAATTCTCCCTCTCTTTTCTTATTCTATTTAATTAATTATTTACTAACAATTCTCTTCACCTCTCTCCATCTAAATATCCGAACCCACTCTTCTTCATTCTTCTCCCCTTTCTTTTTCTACTAACATAAAGGAATCTCTATACTGTGACATAGAGGATTCCTCTTTCTTTTCTTGTTTTCTTCTCTTTCATATGAGCAGGAACAAGGAAAAAGGCACTCTTGTTGAAATTGATCCAGAAACTGAAAGTACTTTGAAGAGAAAACTAAGAGAAACTAAATTACAACAATCTAAAGGTAACCTTTCAGAAATATTAGAACAAGAGAAGGAGATGGCAGCCGAAAATAATAATAATGCAAGGAGAATGCTTGGTGACTTCACAAAGCCAACGTCCAAATTTGATGGAAGAAGCATCTCCATTCCTGCCATTAGAGCCAATAACTTTGAGCTGAAACCTCAGCTAGTTCCCTTAATGCAACAAAACTGCAAGTTCTATGGACTTCCATCTGAAGATCCTTACCAGTTTTTAACTGAGTTCTTG
>NC_029780.3:82909595-82910109 GCF_000817695.3 Arachis duranensis | reverse complement strand
AATTTAGCCAATCTAGTCTCTGATCTGTCAAAGGCCACTTTCAGTTTCATGAATGAAATAAGATCCTCCATCAGAAATCTGAAGGCACAAGTGGGCCAGCTGAGTAAGAAAGTCATTGAAACTTCCCAGTATTCTCCCAAGTAATACAGAAGAGAATCCAAAAGGAGAGTGCAAGGCCATTGATGTGATCAATATGGCCGAATGCACAAGGGAGGAGGAGGACGAAAATCCTAGTGAGGAAGACCTCCTGGGACGTCCTTCAAGCAAGAAGGAGTTTCCTATTAAGGATTCACAGGAATATGAGGCTCATACAGAGACCATAGAGATTCCATTAAATTTCCTTCTGCCATTCATGAGCTCTGATTACTATTCATCTTCTGAAGAAGATGAAGATATTACTGAAGGGCAAGTTGCCTAGTATTTAGGAGCAATCATGAAGCTGAACGCCAAGCTATTTGGTAATGAGACTTGGGAGGATGAACCTCCATTGCTCATTAATGAACTGAATACCTGG
>NC_029780.3:82907969-82909394 GCF_000817695.3 Arachis duranensis | reverse complement strand
TCATTGAGGTACAGCCTGCCTTGTTCTCATTACAATTGGCAGACAAGTCATTGAGACAAGCTTATGGAATAGTGGAGGACGCGTTAGTAAAGGTTGAAGGCCTTTACATCCCTGCTGATTTCATAATCCTAGACATTAGGAAGGAAGAGGATGATTGCATCATCCTTGGAAGACCTTTCCTAGTCACAGCAGAAGCTGTGATAGATGTCAACAGAGGTGAATTAGTCCTTCAATTGAATGGGGACTACCTTGTGTTTAAAGCACATGGCCATCCCTCTGTGACACAAGAGAGTAAGCATGAAGAGCTTCTCTCAGTTCAGAGTCAAGGAGAGCCCCCACAGTCAAACTCTAAGTTTGGTGTTGTGAGGCCACAACCAAACTCTAAGTTTGGTGTTAAGATCCCATATCCAAACTCTAAGTTTGGTGTTGGGACTATACAACATTGACCTGATCACCTTGTGGCTCCATGAGAGCCACAGTCAAGCTATTGACATTAAAGAAGCGCTTGTTAGGAGGCAACCCAATTTTATTTATCTAATTTTTATTTTATTGGTATTTTATGTTTTATTAGGTACATGATCATGAGGAGTAACGAAAAAATCATAAAAATTAAAAACAGAATCAAAAACAGCAGAAGAAAAAAATTCACACCCTGGAGGACGCACAGGCTGGCGTTCAACACCAGTAAGATGCATCTGGCCGGCGTTCAACGCTAGAACAGAGCATCATTCTGGCGCTGAACGCCAGAAACAAGCAACATTCTGGCGCTGAACGCTAGGAATGTGCCTAGAGAAGAAAAGCTGGCGCTGAACGCCAGTAACAAGCATGAAACTGGCGTTCAACGCCAGAAACATGCTTTACATGCGCGTTGAACGCCCAGAACGTGCACCAATGGGCATTTAAACGCCAGAATGGTGTGCAAAGGCATTTTACATGCCTATTTGGTGCAGGGATGGAATTCCTTGACACCTTAGGATCTGTGGACCCCACAGGATCACCTCAGGATCTGTGGACTCCACAGGATCCCCACCTACTATATTCCTACCTTACCTCCTAATCCTATTTTTGTGATGACTATTCCCCATGTCAGACTTCCCAACACTCTTCACCAATCACCTCAATTCCTCTTCCCAATCACCCCCTTCACCACTCAAATCCATCCACTTTTCCCCATAAACCCCACCTACCTTCCAAAATTCAAAACCATTTTCCCACCCATTCCCACCCTAAATGGCCGAACAAACACTACCCCCTCTCCCTATATATACCCTTCCATTCTACTTAATTTTCACACAACACAACCCCTTCTTCTACACCTAGGCCGAACCCACATCTCTCCCTCTCTACCATATTTTCTTCTTCTTCTTCTTCTCTTCTTTCTTCTATTGCTCGAGGACAAGCAATATTTTAAGTTTGGTGTGTGGT
>NC_029780.3:82907484-82907865 GCF_000817695.3 Arachis duranensis | reverse complement strand
AGGAAAAGGGAAGACAAAAGCTTCCACCTCCGAGTCATGGGAGATGGAAAGATTCATCTCCAAGAGCCATCAAGACCACTTCTATGATGTTGTGGCAAAGAAGAAGGTGATCCCTGAGGTCCCTTTCAAGCTAAAAAAGAATGAGTATCCGGAGATCCGACATGAAATCCGAAGAAGAGGTTGGGAAGTCATAACCAACCCCATGCAACAAGTCGGAATCTTAATGGTTCAAGAGTTCTATGCCAATGCATGGATCACTAGGAACCATGATCAAAGTATGAACCCGAATCCAAAGAATTATCTCACAATAGTTCGGGGAAAATACTTAGATTTTAGTCCGAAAAATGTGAGGTTGGCGTTTCACTTGCCCATGATGCAAGA
>NC_029780.3:82906613-82907392 GCF_000817695.3 Arachis duranensis | reverse complement strand
TGTGTGGAAGGAGCTCAATGGAGAATAGACTCCAAAGGCAAGCCAGTTCAACTAAGAAGACTGGACCTCAAGCCTGTGGCTAGAGGATGGTTGGAGTTCATTCAACGCTCCATCATTCCTACTAGCAACCGATCTGAAGTTACTGTGGATTGGGCCATCATGATTCATAGCATCATGATTGGAGAGGAAGTAGAAGTTCATGAGGTTATCTCCAATGAAATCTACAAAATAGCCTACAAGTCCTCCACCATGGCATGGCTAGCTTTTCCTCACCTTATTTGTCATCTATGTTACTCAGCTGGAGTTATCATAGAAGGAGACATCTCCATTGAAGAGGATAAGCCCATCACCAAGAAGAGGATGGAGCAAGCAAGAGAGATCCTTCACGGTTCTCAAGAGATTTATGAGGAAGCTCATCATCAACAAATCCCTGAGATGCCTCAAGGGATGCACTTCCCTCCCAACAACTATTGGGAGCAAATCAACACTTCCTTAAAAGATTTGAGCCACAATGTAGAACAATTAAGGGTGGAACATCATGAGCACTCCATCATTTTCCAAGAAATAAGAGAAGATCAAAGGGCAATGAGGGAGGAGCAACAAAGGCAAGGAAGGGACATAGAAGAGCTTAAGGACATTGTTGGTCCTTCAAGAAGAAGACGCCACTAAAGGTGGATTCATTCCTTGTTCTCTATTTCTTTCTGTTTTCGGTTTTTAAATGTTGTGTTTATCTATGTTTTGTGTCTCTACTTCATGATCATTAGTATATAGTAACTATG
>NC_029780.3:82906211-82906439 GCF_000817695.3 Arachis duranensis | reverse complement strand
CAATACTTTTTGTCTTCTGAATGAATGCTTGAATAGTGCATATTTTTGATATTGAATTTTATGAATTTTACGAATGTTGGCTCCTGAAAGAATGAGGAACACGAAAAATATTATTGATGATCAAAAAAATCATGAAATTGATTCTTGAAGCAAGAAAAAGCAGTGAAAAAGAAAGCTTTCAAAAAAAAAAAGTGGCGAAAAAAATAGAAAGAAAAAGAAAAAGCAAGT
>NC_029780.3:82905629-82905882 GCF_000817695.3 Arachis duranensis | reverse complement strand
CATGTGTCTGTGGCATTTATGTATCCGGTGGTAATACTGGAAAACAAAGTGCTTAGGGTCACGGCCAAGACTCATAAGTAGTTGTGTTCAAGAATCAACATACTTAACTAGGAAAGTCAATAACACTATCCGAAATTCTAAGTTCCTAGAGAAGACAATCATTCTGAACTTCAAAGGAAAAAGTGAGATGCCAAAACTGTTCAGAAGCAAAAAGCTACATGTCCCGCTCATCTAATTAGAATTAATATTCATT
>NC_029780.3:82897672-82905489 GCF_000817695.3 Arachis duranensis | reverse complement strand
AGTGGATTTATGCATCAATTACTTACTCATGTAAACCCTAGTAGCTAGTCTAGTATAAATAGGATAAGTTACTATTGTATTAGACATCTTTTGACAGTTTGATCTTTTGACTATTCGGTCTCTTGATCACTCAGGGGGCCTGGCCATTTGGCCATGCCTGAACCTTTCACTTATGTATTTTCAACGGTGGAGTTTCTGCACACCATAGATTAAGGGTGTGGAGCTCTGCTGTACCTCAAGTTTCAATACAATTATTATTACTTTCTATTCAATTCTCTTTTATTCTTATTCCAAGATATACATTGCACTTCAACTTGATGAATGTGATGATCTGTGACACTCATCATCATTCTCACCTATGAATGCGCGTGATTGACAACCACTTCCGTTCTACCTTAGGCCGGGCGCATATCTCTTAGATTCCCCAATAGAATCTTCGTGGTATAAGATAGATAGATGGCGGCATTCATGAGGATCCAGAAAGTCTAAACCTTGTCTATGGTATTCCGAGTAGGATTCTGGGATTGAATGACTGTGACGAGCTTCAAACTCCTGAAGGCTGGGCATGATGACAAACGCAAAAGAATCAAGGGATTCTATTCCAATCTGATTGAGAACCGACAGATGATTAGCCGTACTGTGACAGAGCATAGGAACGTTTTCACTGAGAGGATGGGATGTAGCCATTGACAACGGTGATGCCCTATATACAGCTTGCCATGGAAAGGAGTAGGAAGGATTGGATGACTGTAATAGGAAAGTAGAGATTCAAGAGGAGCACATCATCTCCATACACTTATCTGAAATTCCCACTATTGATTTACATAAGTATTTCTATCCCTTTTTATTGTCTATTTATTTATTAATTTTCGAACTCATCATAAACCATTTTAATCTGCCTAACTGAGATTTACAAGGTGACCATAGCTTGCTTCATACCAACAATCTCTGTGGGATCGACCCTTACTCACGTAAGGTATTACTTGGATGACTCAGTACACTTGCTGGTTAAGTTGAACGGAGTTGTGGAAAAAAAAAGCTTCTCTAACAGTACCTGGAACTCATGTATCACAATTTTGTTTACCATAGCACACCCTGAAGGAGGAACTTACTGGCATTTAAATGCCAGTAAAAGTAGCAGAATGGGCGTTAAACGCCCAGTCTGGCACTATTTTGGGCGTTTAACGTCAGAAATGGGCACTAGACTGACGTTTAACGCTAGAAAAGGGCACAAAACTGGTGTTTAACGCCAAAAACAAGCAACAGCTTGGCGTTAAATGCCAGGAAAGGTATAGAATCTGGCGTTTAATGCTAGAAACAAGCAGCAGTCTGGCGTTAAACGCCAGGATTGCATAATAGGGGTGTTTTGCACGCCTAAAAGGAGCAGGGATAAGAAATCTTTGACCCCTCAGGATCTGTGGATCCCACAGGATCCCCACCTACCCCACCTCTCTCTCTCTTCCCCTCACACATCTCTATAATACTCCACCCAAAACACCACTCACCAATCAAATCCTATCCTCTTCCCTATATTCTCTTCACCAATCACCTGCACCCCTCTTCTCCAAAATCCCCACCTACCTCACTTTTCAAATTCAAACACTTTTCCCTCCCAAACCCACCCAATTCCATTCGGCCACTCTCCCTCTCTTTCCCTATATATACCCCTCTTCACTCCTTCATTTTTACACATCACAAATACTCTCCTACCCCCTTGGCCGAACCTCTATATCCCTCCATCTTTCTTTTGCTCGAGGACGAGCAAACCTTTTAAGTTTGGTGTGGTAAAAGCATTGCTTTTTATTTTTCCATAACTATTTATGGCACCTAAGGCCGGAGAAACCTCTAGAAAGAGGAAAGGGAATGCAAAAGCTTCCACCTCCGAGTCATGAGAGATGGAGAGATTCATCTCAAAGGTCCATCAAGACCATTTCTATGAAGTTGTGGCCAAGAAGAAGGTGATCCCTGAGGTCCCTTTCATGCTCAAGAAGAATGAGTATACGGAGATCCAACATGAGATCCGAAGAAGAGGTTGGGAAGTTCTCACCAACCCTATTCAACAAGTCAGAATCTTAATGGTTCAAGAGTTCTTTGCCAATGCATGGATCACTAGGAACCATGATCAAAGTATGAACCTGAATTCAAAGAATTGGCTTACAATGGTTTGGGGGAAATACTTAGATTTTAGTCCAAAAAATGTAAGGTTGGCATTCAACTTGCCAATGATGCAAGAAAATGCACGCCCCTACACTAGAAGGGTCAACTTTGATCAAAGGTTGGACCAAGTCCTCATGGACATATGTGTGGAAGGAGCTCAATAGAAAAGAGACTCAAGAGGCAAGCCGGTTTAATTGAGAAGACCGGACCTTAAGCTTGTGGCTAGAGGATGGTTGGAGTTCTTCCAACGCTCCATCATTCCTACTAGCAACCGATCTGAAGTAACTGTGGATCGGGCCATCATGATCCATAGTATCATGATTGGGGAGGAAGTGAAAGTTCATGAGATCATACCTCTAGAACTCTACAAGGTGGCTGGCAAGTCTTCCACTTTGGCAAGGTTAGCCTTTCCTCATCTTATTTGTCACCTATGCAATTCAGCTGGGATTGACATAGAAGGAGACATCCTTATTGAAGAGGACAAGCCCATCACTAAGAAAAGGATGGAGCAAACAAGAGAGCCCATTCATGGACCTCAACAAGAGCATGAGGAAATTTCTCATGAAATCCCTGAGATGCCTCAAAGGATGTACTTTCCTCCACACAACTATTGGAAGCAGCTCAACACCTCTTTGGAAGGCTTGAGTTACAACATGGACCAACTTAGGGTGGAGCACCAAGAGCACTCTATCATTCTCCATAAGATTAGAGAAGATCAAAGAGCTATGAGGGAGGAGCAACAAAGGCAAGGAAGAGACATAGAGGAGCTCAGGCGTTCCATTGGATCTTCAAGAGGAAGAACTAGCCACCATCACTAAGGTGGACCCGTTCTTTGATTTTCTTGTTCTTATTTTTCTATTTTTTGAATTTTATGCTTTATGTTCTATCTATGTTTGTGTCTTGACTACATGATCATTAGTGTCTAGTGTCTATGTCTTAAAGATATGAATAACTCCATGAATCCTTCACTCTCTTAAATGAAAAATGTACCTAATTACAAAAGAATAAGAAGTACTTGGATTTCAAATTTTATCTTGAAATTAGTTTAATTATTTTGATGTGGTGGCAATACTTTTTATTTTTTGAATGAATGCTTGAATAGTACATATTTTTTATAGTGAAGTTTATGAATGTTAAAATTGTTGGCTCTTGAAAGAATGATGAACAAAGAGAAATGTTATTGATAATATGAAAAATCATGAAATTGATTCTTGAAGCAAGAAAAAGTAGTGAAAAAAAAAGAAAAAAAAGAAAAATGGCGAAAAAAAGAGAAAAAGAAAGAAAAAGAAAAAGCAAGCAGAAAAAGCCAATAGCCCTTAAAACCAAAAGGTAAGGGTAAAAAGGATCCAAGGCTTTGAGCATTAATGGATAGGAGGGCCCAAGGAAATAAAATCCAGGCCTAAGCGGCTAAATCAAGCTGTCCCTAACCATGTGCTTGTGTCATGAAGGTCTAAGTGAAAAGCTTGAGACTGAGTGGTTAAAGTCGTGATCCAAAGCAAAAGAGTGTGCTTAAGAACTCTGGACACCTCTAATTAGGGACTTTAGCAAAGCTAAGTCAAAATCTGAAAAGGTTCACCCAGTTATGTGTCTGTGGAATTTATGTATCCGGTGGTAATATTGGAAAACAAAGTGCTTAGGGCCACGACCAAGACTCATAAAGTAGCTGTGTTCAAGAATCAACATACTGAACTAGGAGAATCAATAACACTATCCAAAATTCTAAGTTCCTATAGATGCCAATCATTCTGAATTTCAAAGGATAAAGTGAGATGCCAGAACTGTTCAGAAGCAAAATGTTACTAGCCCCGCTCATCTAATAAGGACTAAGCTTCATTGATACTGTGAGTTTTATTGTATGTTCTCTTCTTTTTATCCTAGTTGATTTTCAGTTGCTTGGGGACAAGCAACAATTTAATTTTGGTATTGTGATGAGCGGATAATTTATACGCTTTTTAGCATTATTTTTTGATTGTTTTTAGTAGGATCTAGCTACTTTTTAGTATATTTTTATTAGTTTTTAAGCAAAATTCACATTTCTGGACTTTACTATGAGTTTGTGTGTTTTTCTATAATTTCAGGTATTTTCTGGCTGAAATTGAGAGACATGAGCAAAAATCTGATTCAGAGGCTGAAAAAGGACTGCTGATATTGTTGGATTCTAACCTCCTTGCACTCGAAATAGAATTTTTGGAGCTACAGAAACCCAAATGGCACGCTCTCAATTGCGTTGGAAAGTAGACATCCAGGGCTTTGCAGCAATATATAATAATTCATACTTTGCTCGAGTTCTAATGACGCAAATTGGCGTTCAAAAGCCAACTTCTTGCTCTATTCTGGCGTTAAATGCCAGAAACAGGTTAGAAGCTAGAGTTAAATGCCCAAAACAGGCTGCAAACTAGCGTTTAACTCCAAGAAAAGTCTCTACACATGAAAGCTTCACAATTCGAAAGGGTTCACCCAATTAAGTGTCTGTGGCGTTTATGTATCCGGAGGTAATACTGAAAAACAAAGCTGTTAGGGTCACGGCTAAGACTCAAAAGAAGTTGTGTTAAAGAACCAAAAAGAACTTAAATAGGAGAGTCAATAATATCATCTGGATTCTGAGTTCCTAAAAGATGCCAACTAATTGTATCCTTATTGAAACTGAGCTTCATTGAATAACTCTGATATTTATTGTATCCTTATCTTCTTTTTAATCTTACTTTGTTTTTGGTTGCTTAAGGACAAACAATAGTTTAAGTTTGGTATTCTGATGAGCAGATATTTTATACGCTTTTTGGCATCATTTTCAAATAGTTTTTGTTATGTTTTGTTTAAGTTCTATTATGTTTTCATATGTTTTAAAGCAAAATTCATATTTTTGGATTCTACTTTGAGTTTATGTGTTTTATGATGATTTCAGGTATTTTCTGGCTAAAATTGAGGAGCTTTGGAAAAAGTCTGATTCAAAGACAGAGAAAGGACTGCAGATGCTATTAGATTCTGATCTCCATGCACTCGAAGGAGCATTTTTGGAGCTACAGAAGTTCAAATGGCATGCTCTCAATGGCTATGGAAAGCTAACAACCCGGGATTTCCAGAAATATATAATAGTTTATACTTTGTTTTCGAAATCAAGGTCCAAAACTGGTGTTCAACGCCAGCACTTCACCCTCTTCCTGGCGTTGGACACCCAAAAGGGAGCAGCTGGCGTCCAACGCCCAAAAAGGAGTTCAAAGCTGGCCTTCAATGCCCAAGAAGGGTACTAACTCATGGAAACACCCTTAGCTCAGCCCAAACACTCTCCAAGTGGGCTCGGAAAGTAGATTTTCGCACTATCAACCTAGTTCGCCCTATTTCTGTAAACCTTAGTTATTAGATTAGTATATATAGGAGAAGATCACCCATGTTTAGGATCTTCGACCACAACTTCTTCCCACACTTTTACTTTTGAACATTATTGTAACCTATGAGTCACTAACCTCCTAGGTTAAGGTTAGGAGCTCTGCTGATTCTTATGGATTAATAATATCACTATTCTATTTCAATCTATGCTTAACTCTATTCTAAGATGTATCTTTGTTCTTCATCCTAATGAATTGAGAGTGTAACTTGACCGTCATCCCTATTTCACATGGATTCTTGCGAGTCGTTGACGGGATAGTACTAACAAAGTCGTGGATTAGTCATTCTTCATCTCTTAGATGACTAATCCACGACTTTGTTAGGGCATTGTAGTATAGGCTAGAATCCAAGGAGCAGTGTTCTCTGATCCGGAAGATCCGACCTTGTCTGTGATGCTTTGAGTAGGATCATCAATGGAATGGACTGCTAGAGCTTCACCCTCATTAAGATTTGATGACCACTGACCCAGCGTTTGATCTGAAGTAGAGGAGATTAATGACCACTAACCCAGCATTAATCATTTATAGCCTGCCATGGAATGAATCATTAGAAGTTGGAGTAGATGGTGAGAAAAGTTGATCCAGAAGGAAGAAGCATCTCCGAAGCCTCAAACATTCTCTCATCACTGATTTCACATCTATCTAGTAATGTTTTATTTATTTATCTATTTTATGGATTTTTCACAACAACTATCATCTTTTTGAATCGTCTTACTAAGATCTACATGGTAGCCATTGCTTGCTCAAACCAACAATCCTCGTGGGATCAACCCTCACTCACTGAAGTATTACGTGGACGATCTGGTGCACTTGTTAGTCTGTTTGTGCGAATATTGCAGAGTCAATTTCATGCAGCAACGGCGACGGCTTCAACCCTCCGTGACGACGACGGTGACCAAGCTCCCTTCCAGCGGCACTGACATGCACGAACAGCGACATCAGTTTTTCCTTCGTCGTGTCGCATTGTCGCATCATCGTTTATCTCCAATTTTGCTTCTGTTTCTGGTTTTGTTAATCAGATTGTTAATCACATGTTTCTTATTCTGATTTTGTTAATCCACCAATTTTGATTCTAATTTTGATTTTGTTAATCACATTGTTTCCAATTTTGATTATTTGTTCTTCTACTTCTGTTACTTCCACATCTGATTTTTCTTAGTTTGATGCTTTTAATTTTACTTCTGTTTTTAATTCTGCATTTGATTCTTTATTCTTTCAATTTTGATGCTTGTGTTACTTCAGTTTCTGCTTCTATTTCTATTTCGAGTTTTGCTTCAACTTTTGTTTCCAATTATGCTTATGCTTCTGCTTCATTATTGTTGCTGAAGAAGAAAAAGAAGAAAAAAATAAGAGATGACTTCATTGTTTTTGCTTTTAATTAATTGTTCTTGTGCTTCTGATTTGGATTCGAACACAGATTCATTGTTCTTGTGCTTCATTATTTTTTCTTTTGATTCATTGGTGCTGATTTTATTGTTGTTGTTGCTGGTGATTTTATTGTTGTTGTTGCTGTTGATGCAGAAGAACGAAAAAGAATAATAAAAATGGTGTATTTTGGTGAAAAAGGAGAAGAGAATTTTGGTTCGAAGGATGGTTTTAAAAATAAGTTAAATCTTAGGGACGATTTTATAAGAAAAAAAGATTGAGGACGAAAAAAATTTTCAACTCCTACCTTTGGGACCAAAATCGTACTTAACCCTATTAAAAAAAGTACAATCTTATCAAGAGCAAGAGTTGATGAGAAACAAGAAGAGATAACGGTTATTATCAGTAATGGAAATTATTATGACAAATACGATTAATGATGGAGATTTAGGAGTATGTCTAAAATGAGCACAATAATTATGTGCTTATTGGATGTCCTATATTTATATAGACCATTAGATTTTATTAGATGAAAATCAAAGGCAAATATAAAAGAAGAGCATTGATAGACTCTAATAAATACAGAATATCCTAGTACATAAATAAATGCTTAGATGACAATACTTTAATACACAATACTTTAAATGGCAACAGAATCTTTTATTTTTAAATAATTAAATATAAAATATATAAATACAAAATATATGAGTATTTTTTATTTATTAAGATTAATTATCATGCAAAATTTTTTTATAATATTAAAAACTTATATTAAAATAATATTTTAAATTATAACATAAAAATATAAAATAATCAAAATTTTATTTTAGATTACTTGATAAATAATTAGATTATTATATTCAAAATTTATTAACTAACTATTTTTGTTGAAGATATTATTATATCATATAA
>NC_029780.3:82893967-82896877 GCF_000817695.3 Arachis duranensis | reverse complement strand
GAAACATAATCTTTTATTTTAAATAATAAATATAAAATATATAAATACAAAAATATTTTATTTATTAAGATCAATTATCATATAATAAAATTTTTATAATATTAAAAAATTATATTAAAATAATATTTTAAACTACAACATAAAAATATAAAATAATTAAAGTTTAATTTATTTTATTTTACTTGACAAATAATTTGATTATTATATTTAAAATTTATTAACGAATTATTTTGTTAAATATATTATTATACAATATAATTTTTATCAAAATATATGTAAAAATAAAATTTATTTAAAAAATTATATGTGATAGATGAAAACATTAACTTTTTTTAGTTTTTTCAAAATTTTTTGGAAAAACTAAATAAATTGTAACACCCTACCATACAGAGTCTTATGCTTAAGTCATAATTCGGATATGGCAAGGTATTACGACCTCTAAAATAAAAATTTAGTACAAATAGTGTTGTGAAAAAATATTATAACTAGGAGCCTTTTTAAGAAAAAGGGGTAAACAAAAATCGTAACTCAAAGCGCAACACTCCGATTGATAACGTAACGAACAAGGATAAACCAGTGCGAGATATTATATATACAAAAGAGTGTTAAAAACCGGAATATCAAAACTCAAAAGCCGGTTGCGAAGATAACCGGTCCGAGCATAGCAACATATATATATCAACCATTCAACAACATCAACAATTCAATGCCTATCTTAGGGCCTCTAGTCTAAGTATTTCCTACCACATTACATATTAGATACGGGAAATCGAGACCATACCTTAGCAGATTTCCCCAAGCTCAATTGGAGCACTTCCAAACCACTTTTTCTCAAGCTCTTAAGGCCTCAACACTTTCAAGAACAGATTTTTCACTACCAAATTCCTTTTCAAGCTTTTCAAAGTCACCAATCAAGCTCCAAAATTCACACAAACACAACCTAAGCCACAATCATCATACCCATACACAATATCTCAATACCCAAACATCATAGAATAACAAATTACACTATGGTTGAGAATCTTACCACACCCAAGTTCCAAGGAGACAAGATTAATCTTCTCCTTCAAGAGAGTTGGGTCCTATAACATCAAAGAGCCCAAAATCTCAACATTTTTGCTCATGAAACTCGAAATCAAAGCTGGAAATTTGAAGAGCAAAACGTGGCTTATCTCAAGATTGATTGTATGGGTTTTGTAGAGCTATCCATGGTGAACGTGTGGTCACAAACGGTGCGGCAATCGGAGCTCTAGATCAAAAGTTATGGTGGTTTGAAGATCAACTAAGGGAGAGAACTTGAGAGTGTGTTCTTCCCTTCCCCTCCACCATTTCAGCGTGTGTGTGTGTCTAATGAGGAGAGAAAGTGCTGAAAACTAGGGTTTAAGTTTAGTTTAGTTGGGCCAAAGGCCCACTTTGGGTCCGGTTGGCCCAGTTTGTCCCGTTCGGTCCAATCTTGGTCCGTTTTCTATAAAATTGGTACCGAAATTCTTGTCTCAATCTTCTCTATCATATTAAGCCATAAAAATAAAATTTTTGGCTTTCTAGAATAAATTCTCATTTATAGGTTAATTAGTTGTTAATTATCCGGGTCTTACATTCTACCCATTTAATTGGGAATTCTGCCCACAAAATTCAAATTCAATTACTTGAGAATAAGTGCGGATAATCCGTTCACATCTCCGACTCAAGTTCCCAAGTGTGTTCCTCAATACCGCCTCGACTCCATGCCACTTTGACTAATGAATCCTCTTTTCCACGCAACCGTTTGATACTAGTATCATCAATTCTAACTAGAGCCACTGGAAGCGTCAAATCTTCTCTTAACTGAACCGATTCAGGTTCCAACACATGGCTAGCATCAGGAGTGTACTTCCGAAGCTGTGACACGTGAAACACGTCGTGCAGGTTCGAAAGATGCGGTGGTAGAGCCATCCGATACGCCACCGGTCCAATCCTCTCCAGGATCTGAAATGGACCAATGTATCTAGGATTCAACTTCTTTGCCATAATCGCCCTACATACTCTTGTAGTTAGAGTAACCTTAAGGAAAACATGATCTCCTTCCTCAAATTCCAACGGCTTTTGCCTCTGATCAGCGTAACTCTTCTGGCGACTATGCGCCGTAAGCATCCAATCTCGGATTTTCTTGACTTGTTCAGTGGTCTCAACTATCATCTCCGGCCCCAACAAGCCTTTCTCTCCAGCTTCATACCAACATAGCGGAGATTGACATTTCCTCCCATACAAGGCCTCATACGGAGCCATTCCAATGCTCGCATGGTAACTATTATTGTATGCAAACTCCACTAACGGCATATACCGATCCCAACTCGCCGGTTGGTCCAAAACACAAGCTCTCAACATATTCTCTAGTGTTTGGATTGTCCTCTCGGATTGACCATCTATTTGAGGATGGTAAGCTGTACTCAAGCTTAATCGGGTTCCAAAAGCTTTCTGAAATGCACCCCAGAACCTTGAAGTGAAACGAGGATCTCTATCAGAGATTATAGTAGCAGGTACACCATGAAGTCTCACAATTTCTTTATGTATAACCGTGCTAGCTCCTCAAGGGTGTAAGTCATCCGAATCAGAGGCGGATTCAGGGGGGACCTGCATGGGCCATGGCCCCCTAAAGTTTTAAAACTTAAAATATATATAATATAATGTGTAAACTTTTAGATAATATATCTTCTAGTTCAATGGTTAGAGGAAAGCATCTTATACTCCAACACATGGGTTTAAATCTCATTTCATGCATTTTAAATTTATTATTTTTATTTTTTCAATTTTTTGATCTTTTTTGTAATTTTTCTATCTATTATTATATAAAAATACTTTAGTTTTTATAATAATTTCTAATTGAATATAATAAGAAAATATATACATAAAAATAAATTAAATTAAATTTTA
>NC_029780.3:82890295-82893914 GCF_000817695.3 Arachis duranensis | reverse complement strand
GAATTTTATGAAAAAAAACTTTGATATAAATGATTTTTTTAAAATTAATTTTAGTTTAAAATAATATTAAAATATAATTATTTTTTATTAAAATTTTTAATTTTAATATGGTACTTTCAATTTTTTGTTTTTGGCCCCCTCTTTATAAAATTTCTGGATCCGCCACTGATCCGAATGGGTAAAAAGTGAGCTGACTTCGTCAGTCGGTCCACAATCACCCAGATAGCATCAAAATCAGCCCTGGTCCTTGGCAATCCCGACACAAAGTCCATTGCAATACTTTTCCACTTCCATTGCGGAACCTCTAAAGGTTGCAACATCCCGGAAGGTCTTTGATGTTCAATCTTTACATTTTGACAAGTTAAGCACCTTGAAACATATTCCGCCACATCATTCTTCATACCCGGCCACCAAAACATCGCCTTTAAATCATAGTGCATCTTAGTACTTCCCGGGTGAATGGAGAATCCGCTTTTGTGTGCCTCCTTTAAGATATCTTGCTTCAAAGTGCCAACATCCGGCACAATGATCCTACCCTTGAACCTCCATAATCCATCTTTTTCTTCCGACACTCTCCACTATTTCCCTTGCTCAATAACCGGTAACACCTTCCATGCGCTTCATCATTTTGATGAGCCTTTAGGAGTTCGGACTTAAAGTCACTTGAGATTTCTAATTGGCTCAAACACAAAGTTCCAGATACTTCTCGAGCACCAATTTTTAGACTCTCGAATCCCTTGAGCAACTTCTCCTCTTGAAGCATCATCCAAGCCACATATAACGACTTCCGACTTAACACATCCGTCACTACATTCGCCTTTCCCGGATGGTAATTCAACTCAAAGTCGTACTCCTTCAATAATTCCATCCACCTCCTCTGCCTCATATTAACCTCTTTCTGATCAAAGAGATATTTTAAACTCTTGTGATTGGAGAAGACTTGGAACTTAACACCATAGAGATAATGCCTCCACACCTTCAAGGCAAACACAACCGCAACGAGTTCCAAATCGTGCGTAGGGTAACTAACTTCATAAGGTCTCAACTGTCACGAGGCATACGCCACCACATTATGATGCTGCATCAGCACGCACCCTAGACCCTTTAATGAGGCCTCACAGTACATCTCAAATGGTTCGTTTGGCTCAGGTAACACCAACACAGGCGTAGTGGTCAACTTTTTCTTCAATGCCTGAAAGCTCTCCTCGCACTCAGGAGTCCAAACAAACGGAGTGTCTTTGCGGGTTAACTTTGTCAACAGCAAAGCTAATTGTGAAAAGCCTTTGATGAACCTTCAGTAACAGCCAGCTAAGCCCAGAAAACTCCTTATCTCTGTTACTGTGGTTGGTTGCTTCTAACCCATCACAGTCTCCACCTTAGCTGGATCTACGGCTATTCCCTTCTTACTCACCACGTGACCCAAAAACTTCACTTCACTCTTCCAAAACTCACACTTAGATAGTTTCGCATAGAGTTTCTTCTCCTTTAGAATCTGCAACACGGTCTTCAAGTGTTCTACAAGCTTTTCTTCTGTCTTGGAGTAAATCAGTATGTCATTAATGGAGACAATAACGAATTTATCCAGAAACGGACGGAACACTCTATTCATGTAATCCATAAACACTGCAGGAGCGTTCGTCAACCCAAAAGACATTACAGTGTACTCGTAATGACCATAACGAGTCCTAAAAGCGGTCTTAGGGATATCCTCACCCCTCACCCTTATCTGGTGATAACCGGATCGTAAATCGATCTTGGAGAAAATCCCAGCTCCTTGTAACTGATCCATGAGATCATCAATTCTCGTCAATGGGTACTTATTCTTTATTGTGACCTTGTTCAGCTGCCTTTAATCCACACAGAGCCGCATACCCCCATCCTTCTTCTTTACCAGTAACACTGGAGCACCCCACGGGGAAACACTTGGTCGGATAAAGTTCTTACCCAACAAATCCTCTAACTGAGACTTTAGCTCAGCCATCTCTAATGGTGACATCCTATAAGGAGCACTTGAGATTGGTCACGCCCCAGACACCAATTCAATAGCAAACTCGACCTCTCAGTTAGGTGGAAATTCATCAATGTCATCGGGAAACACCTCCAGAAACTCACACACTACCGGAATCTGATCCAACCTTTGATCATCACCTGAAACACCCGTAGTTAACAATAGGATACCTTGACATTCGATTCCGGAATAGTTCACCATCATCGAATTCAAGTAATAATTATTCACCACGACCGGCCCTTCTGTATCTTCCGGCATAAAGTACACCAACTTTGTAGAACAATCAAGTAGGACATGGTTCTCAGATAACCAGTCCAATCCCAAGATAAGATCAAGACCGATCATCGGCAAGCAAATTAAATTATGGACAAAATCACGCTGCTTGAACCTAAACGAAACTTTCGGGCATCCTAGCCTAGTTACCATGACTTCATGGGTTGCATTATACACTTTTAGGTCATAACCTAAGGTTACGATTTTCAATCCTAACTCATGGGCTTTCTCAAATGCAATGAATGAATGCGATGCTTCTAAATCAAATAAAGCATTTAAAGTTTGACCAGCCATTTCATAGTTACCTCGAATGAGTGTCTCGGATCCCTCGGCACCCATAGCTGAGGTGGTGAATACCCGACTAGTCTGTTGTGCTTTTTCAGCACCTTGCTTCTGCTTCTCCAGACAACTTACGGCTTTATGCCCCGCCTTTCTACAATTGAAGCACAAACCCCATCCGGCATTACATGGTGCTCCCAGATGGTGACTCCCACACCTAGTACAAGCTTGATCTTTCTGAGGCTACTTCCCAAACCTTTTCCCTTGGGAGTTGTTGTTGTTGGGCCTCCTAAAGGAACCTCCCCTCTTGAAAGGCGGACCTCTAGGTGCAAAGCTCTTCCCTCGATTCTGTGGGAATGATCCTTTGTGACTTCCATTTTCAGCGGCTTGATAACCCCGTTTTGACGGTTTATCTTGTATTGATTTTAAGAGCTTTTATCACCTTTTACCCACATTTATTCAATGAAATAGCATGATTTTGTGATTGTCTCCTTATTTGTGCTTAGATGTGAAAACATGCTTTTAAACCCTTGATTTGATGGTTTCAATCGCCCTTTGATTCCACTAGATGCCTTGATATGTTTGTTAGTGATTTCAAATTGAAAAGGCTAGGAATGGATCAAAGGAGTGAAGAGGGAACGCATGCAAAGTGGAGAAATCATGAAAAGTCAAAGAAGTTGAACTCGCCCATGGACGCGCACGCGCACCTGGCGCTTGCGCGCACCTGCGAATTACCCCATGGACGCGTACGCGTGCTGTGCGCGTACGCGTCGGTGCTGGTTTATGATTTTTTAATGAAAACGTGGCCAACGAATTCTAAAGGGTTGTAGGGCCCAATCTCAACCAACTTTGGCGCCAAAAATGCTATTTAAAGCTAAGGATTGAAGAGCAAAGGGATTTTTTCATTCATTACACACTCATTAGGATTAGTTTAGAAGTAGTTTCTAGAGAGAGAAGCTCTCACTTCTCCCTAGGATTAGGATTAGGATTAGGATTAGTTCTTATATCTAGGTTTTAATCTTTGCTTTCTTCTACTTCTACCTTTCAATTCTTTGTTGT
>NC_029780.3:82888737-82889928 GCF_000817695.3 Arachis duranensis | reverse complement strand
ACTTTATTGTAATTCCTAGGGAGAACGACCCGAGGTTTGAATACTTCGGTTTATAATTTTAGGGGTTTGTTTTAGTGACAAACAACTTTTTGTATGAGAAGATTATTGTTTGGTTTAGAAACTATACTTGCAACGAGAATTCATTTACCTTACAAGTTCACTTAAAGCAACTCAAGCACACTAGAATGAGTAAAGTGCATGCTTCTTTTGTGACATAACTTTTATGCTAATGTATGCATTCTTCTTTTGTGACATGACTTTTATGATAATGTGTGTTCTAAAAGGCGCCTAATTTAGAATTCACACACTTATTTGTCATTAATGTCACAATAATTCACTCATTCATTTCTAGTGATTTACCTCATTCCAACAATGTATGCTTCCTTGTTTTTATATCTTCTCATCTTTGGTGTTATATTTTTGTTTTTCATGAACAATGCACCACAAGCAAACATGGAAGCAAGACTAAGAACACGTAGCAATCCGGAGAGTCGCTGTACCCCCTTGCTCATCTTTGAGTGCACCGAGGACGGTGCAAACTTTTAAGTGTGGGGAGGTCGTCCGACCATTCGGCGATTTTGGGTGAAAAATTTCTAATTCCAACACTTTTGCATTTCATTCTAAGATTTTAGGATTTTTACTTGTATTTTCTTAATTTTTGCATATGTATACACAATAAGCTTAGTCAAAATAACGAAAATCTTTCAAGATTTCTATATATAGGGCACACCAATTGATTTGAGTGAAAACTTTTCATAGAACTTGCTTGAAATATATATATTGTGGATCATATTTTGAAGCTAAGAACACAAGCAAGTGAGATTTGAGCCTAATGGTGTGGTTACATCTTATAACCACTTATTTTTCCTTCTTGTGTGCATTATTCTCTTTCTATGATTGTAATCTTTGATTTGTTTGATTCTTTATGTCCATTATTTTGTGTATTCATGCATTTATATGATTGAGGCCATCATTTCATTTAACTCACTTACCGAAATAGCCTTACCTTTTATATTCCTGTGTTAGCCAATTTGAGCCTACGATTAACCCACTTGTTCTTATTTTAGCACATTACAAGCCTAAAGCGGAAAACAATAAATATCCTTATTTGGATCTTTGATTAGCTTAGGCTAGTGTGTGTGAGTATCATTCAAGTGTGGGAATCTTGGGACATTGGGTGAATAAAAGGGT
>NC_029780.3:82850015-82888679 GCF_000817695.3 Arachis duranensis | reverse complement strand
AAATATTGGGAATTGGGTACATGCTCAATGTATTGATCAAATGTAAAACCTTATGCATTGATGCTCTTGTATATAGAAAGAAAAAAAATGAGAAAAACAAAAGAAAAAAGAAAAAAATATGGAAAAGAAAAAAAATATAGAAAAAGAAAGAAAAAGAAGAAAAAAAAAAGAGGAATAAAAAGGGGACAAAATGCCCCAAATCAAAGTATAGTCCAATAAAATCAATGCATAAGTGTTGTGAAATGAAAAAGAAAATGCATGAGTATGTGAAAAGGTGAAAAATGGGTAGTTAGGCTAGCTTTGAAATTGTATAGGATGTCATAGGTTAGGTGGGAAGTTTAAGCTTATCGAAGATTCAAATTTCAAGCTCACTTAACCATATATGCATCATACCTTGACCCTAGCCCCATTACAACCTATGAAAAGACCTCATGATATATGTATGCATGCATGAAATATTTGTTGATTGTTAGAAGAAAAACAAATCTTAGAAAGCATGATTAGGAGAGAATTGAGAGAATCGACCCTAAACACTTGAGCGAATAGAGTGCAAACACTTCCGGTGAGGGTTCGATGCTCAATTACATGTTTTCACCTATGATCATCTCTTCATGCAAGTTTGTAAAAATATTTAATAGCTCAATTCAATTGTGAATTAGACTTGCTTATATTTAATAGTGCAAGTTTTGACGGTTTATCTTGTATTGATTTTAAGAGCTTTTATCACCTTTTACCCACATTTATTCAATGAAATAGCATGGTTTTGTGATTGTCTCCTTATTTGTGCTTAGATGTGAAAACATGCTTTTAAACCCTTGATTTGATGGTTTCAATCTCCCTTTGATTCCACTAGATGCCTTGATATGTTTGTTAGTGATTTCAAATTGAAAAGGCTAGGAATGGATCAAAGGAGTGAAGAGGGAAAGCATGCAAAGTGGAGAAATCATGAAAAGTCAAAGAAGTTGAACTCGCCCATGGACGCGAACGCGCACCTAGCGCTTGCGCGCACCTGCGAATTACCCCATGGACGCGTACGCATGCTGTGCGCGTACGTGTCGGTGCTGGTTTATGATTTTTTAATGAAAACATGGCCAACGAATTCTGAAGGGTTATGGGGCCCAATCTCAACCAACTTTGGCGCCAAAAATGCTATTTAAAGCTAAGGATTGAAGAGCAAAGGGATTTTTTCATTCATTACACACTCATTAGGATTAGTTTAGAAGTAGTTTCTAGAGAGAGAAGCTCTCACTTCCTTGTTCTCAAAATTACTATGCTTTTCTTTTGTGCCTTCCAAGTGTTTGATGAAATGCTTGGTTGGATTTTAGTGTAGGTTTTGTTCCTCTTGGCCTAGGTAGAGTAATTAGTGACTCTTGAGTTATCTAATTCCTTTGTTGATTGGTAATTGGAGAGATTGCTAATTGGTTTGGAGTGCACTAAAGCTAGTCTTTCCTTGGGAGTTGGCTAGGACTTGTGGCTCAAGTCAATTCATCCACTTGACTTTCCTTTATTTAGTAAGGGTTAACTAAGTGGTAGCAATGAACAATTCTCATCACAATTGAGAAGGATAACTAGGATAGGACTTCTAATTTTCATACCTTGCCAAGAGCCTTTTATAGTTGTTAGTTTATTTTCATTGTCATTTACTTTTCATGCTTCTTATCCAAAACCCCAAAATAACTCATAACCAATAACAAGACACTTTATTGTAATTCCTAGGGAGAACGACCCGAGGTTTGAATACTTCGGTTTATAATTTTAGGGGTTTGTTTTAGTGACAAACAACTTTTTGTATGAGAAGATTATTGTTTGGTTTAGAAACTATACTTGCAACGAGAATTCATTTGTGAAATTCTAAGCCATCAAAAATCTAATCATCACGGCTGCCCTCTTCACACATTCTTCAGCAACCCTACACTTGTTCACCAACTCGGAGAAAGTCCTAATCTCCATTGGTCCCACTGAACTGAAAATATTGCTCCTGAGTCCTCCTTTATACTTAACACACTTCCATTCCTCATATTCCACCGGAGTCCCTTGACACATACGAGAAAACCTGAATAGTTCCTCAAACTTGTCAGTATACTCAGATACGGACATAGTACCCTACTTCAGCTGTAATAATTCAAGCTCCTTGGCCGTCCTAGTAGAAGTCAGAAAGTACTTCTTATAGAACTCCTCTCAGGAGACATCCCAAGTGATATAATCATCACCCTACCATAGGAGACGTCGGATTCCTTGCCACCAATGCGACGCTTCCCTAGTGAGCAAATAGGTAGCGAACTCAACACGTTGTCTTTCAGACCATCTGTGCTTGTAGTGCTCGTTCCATAGCTTGAAATCATGTATCGGCTTCAGTCGGACTAGTAGTTCCCTTGAATTTATGTGGATTAACCTTCAAGAAGTTTGCCAATGTCATCGGGCCCTGAACTCCACCTCCGTCATTAACATGGTTGTTCATCTGTTGACCAAGAGCCTCAGCAGTGGCTTGTATAGCAGCAGCCATGTTCTCCAACGCAGTCATAAAGTTTACCGGGTCATTAGGGTTATTCTCCGACGCACGAGCATTCGTATGACCTCTCC
This sequence comes from Arachis duranensis, assembly GCF_000817695.3. Classification (NCBI taxonomy): domain Eukaryota; kingdom Viridiplantae; phylum Streptophyta; class Magnoliopsida; order Fabales; family Fabaceae; genus Arachis; species Arachis duranensis. The sequence goes on along the minus strand of NC_029780.3, from coordinate 82,886,099 downwards.
CACGGCCTCTACCGCGTCCACAAGGCGCCATCTGGTCCCTATACACACCAAACAATCGATATTAAGTTGATCAGTCTCAATATCGGAAGTCTAGTGCTTCAAAGTCCCAAATGCATGCTCATGAACGTCTATGCCAATTATATCAAGCAGATATACTAATAGCACATAACACACATACAAAGAATGCACAGAAGCATAGTCAGTCCGTCCCTCAGGCTCTACAGGAACGAACTGCTCTGATACCATAATGTAACACCCTACCATACAGAGTCTTATGCTTAAGTCATAATTTAGAGATGACAAGGTATTACGACCTCTAAAATAAAAATTTAGTAAAAATAGTATTGTGAAAAATGATTATAACTAGGAGCCTTTTTAAGAAAAAGGGGTAAACAAAAATTGTAACTCAAAGCGCAACACTCCGATCGATAACGTAACGAACAAGGATAAACTAGTGCGAGATATTATATATACAAAAGAGTGTCAAAAACCGAAATATCAAAACTCAAAAGCCGGTTGCGAAGATAACCGGTCCGAGCATAGCAACATATATATATCAACCATTCAACAACATCAACAATTCAATGCCTATCTTAGGGCCTCTAGCCTAAGTATTTCCTACCACATTACATATTAGATATGGGAAACCGAGACCATACCTTAGCTGATTTCTCCAAGCTCAATCGGAGCACTTCCAAACCACTTTTTCTCAAGCTCTCAAGGCCTCAACACTTTCAAGAACAGATTTTTCACTACCAAATCCCTTTTCAAGCTTTTCAAAGTCACCAATCAAGCTCCAAAATTCACACAAACACAACCTAAGCCACAATCATCATATCCATACACAACATCTCAATACCCAAATATCATAGAACAACAAATTACACTAGGGTTGAGAATCTTACCACACCCAAGTTCTAAGGAGACAAGATTAACCTTCTCCTTCAAGAGAGTTGGGTCCTATAACATCAAAGAGCCCAAAATCTCAACATTTTTGCTCATGAAACTCGAAATCAAATCTAGAAATTCGAAGAGCAAAACATGGCTTACCTCAAAATTAATTGAATGGGTTTTGTATAGCTCTCCGCAGTGAACGCGTGGCCGCAAATGGTGTGGCAATCGGAGCTCTAGATCAAAAGTTATGGTGGTTTGAAGATCAACCAAGGGAGAGAACTTGAGAGTGTGTTCTTCCCTTTCCCTCCACCATTTCAGCGTGTGTGTGTGTCTAATGAGGAGAGAGAGTGCTGAAAACTAGGTTTAGGTTTAGTTTAGTTGGGCCAAGGACCCACTTTGGGTTCGGTTGGTCCGGTTTGGCCCGTTCGGTCCAAATTTGGTCCGTTTTCTATAAAATTGGTACCGAAATTCTCGTCTCAATCTCCTCTATCATATTAAGCCATAAAAATCACATTCTTGGCTTTCTAGAATAAACGAGATCTACATGTAAACGGTCTCTCTGTAGACATGATACATGACAGAGCACAATGGCGTCGTTTGATTCATGTAGCCGACCCCACTTAGTGGGATCATATTTTTTGTATTTATATGTTTTATATTTAATTATTTAAAAATAAAAGATTTTGTTACCATTTAAAATATTATGTATTAAAGTATTGTCATTTAAAATATTTATTTAGTATTAAAATATTTTATATTTATTAGAATCCATCAATGCTCTTCTTTTATATTAATTAATCTTTAATTTTTATCTAGTAAAATTTAATAATTTATATAAATATAGCACATTCAATAAGTACATAATAATTATTGTGCTTATTTTAGACATATCTAAAATTTAGGATTGCAATGGGACTTGGAAGAACAAATAATTATTGTTTTATAAGAATATCCTCAAGCATTAATAAAGACTAAGAAAATGCAAGAGATACATCAAAGCACATTGATTTTTTTTTCGTTGAGTCTTAATTTCATATCTTCGGATTTTGATTTTGAGTCTTTCTATTTGAAAAGAAAAAGGCATATTTTATATGATAAATATTTCAATAAAAAAAACCAAAGAAAGAAAAGAAATTAGCATAGGAAGAAAAACCAAAATAAATAACTTTTTATTAGATATGAATTATAATTTTGGTTTTGTTATCTTGGAAGTGTGCAGATCGAATCGGATCGGATCCAAATTTAAAAACTGCGGATATTAGAATCTGATCCGATAATTTTAGTGCGGATCAAATCGATATTTTAACTATATCCAATTTGATCGGAGAATATGGCCGATTAGCTACCACGAAAAGAATCGTAAAATCATCGGTAATCTGACGCAAAATATAATTTGTGACAAATTAGCTACCACCTAGCAACTAATGCTTTCCTCGCTAATTACAAGTCGTAGATCAGTGAGGCAAATACAACAGTCGCTATTTCATCGGAAAGTTTTTTAGCTACCGAATAGATAGTCGCAAATCCATCACTAAAGTAAAAGCTAATTCCATAGAAGAAATAGACTAAACGGTAGTCGCTAATTAGCGACAAACTCTACTGTAGTAAATTCATCGCTAAACGCAAGCTAACTTCATAGACAAAATAAAAAGCTTAGTTGACGCTAATTAGCGAATAATTTTTTTGAACCTAACTTGTCGCAAGTTGTCCGCTAATATGATCGCAAATTTGTCACGTTTTGTAGCAAATCTATAGCTATTCTTTGAAAATCCTTAATTAAATTTCTAGGAATTTTGTTGCTAAACCAAAACTATTCTAAATGAGATAGTAGAGTTATGAAGTAGTCGCTAACTTGCTAGAAAATAATATGTAATCAATTAATTAGCAAAATATCATCGCAATTTCATTTTAAACTAGTAACAAATTGATAAATATCTCATAAATGTTTCAGTTGCAATAGAGTCTTTAATTTGTCACCATCATCAATAGCAAGTATGTCACTAATTTTTCTGTAATAATTATACTAAATAATTTCTTTAAATAATAAAAATTATCTGTAAATAAAATATAGATGTAAAGACAGTTGTAACTTATTCAGCCAAGAACCAAATCTGTAGTAAACCTTGCATAGCTTTGTCTCTTATTTCCAGTTAATACTTAATACATCAAATTCTTGTTCACGGAGAAATGTCACATTAAAGTTTTACCCTAAAGATAGAAACATGAAGAGGAAAAAATCAACTAAAAGGCCAAAGTACAACTACTACAGGTAATTTTAGTGAAGGTATGCCTCCATTTGCAAGGTAAGGAATGGAGCTACTAGAATTACTTGAACTATAGCCATTTCCCACTGGTTTCAAATGGTAAACATTCATGTCAGAATTTTTCTTGATCTTCTTTTCTTGAATCTGTTCAATTCTCACATGAGGGGAAAAAATAGAAAAGAATAAGTTTATGTCAAAAGCTATTCACTCTAATAACCGAATATCAAAAATAAAAAATGAAAACTCATGGTTGAAAAAAGACTCATGGTGGAAAAAAGAAACTACATAGACATAAATATCAAATAACAAAATCTGTAGAATATTTAAGCTGAGACTCCAATGCCAAGTTATAGGAATCTATTCCAAAATAAGGAGCTAGAGCAATAATGATTTATTCAAAGATATCCAAAGCTTAATGTCTAACAAGAGTGCCATTCAACTCTTTGTCAGTTTAGATAAATAACATGCTTTCCAAAATTTGTCGCATATCATAGAAAATTTAGTGAATGCATAGAACTGACAGGACCTAGAAAATTCCAACCATCTAAAAGATGCCAATTAAATATATAAATAAATTGAAATAGTCTCCAGAACTAAAACAATCATATTGTTATAAAATTGCATAAGACAAAAATACATAAGTGGAAAATTAAAAGATAACAGGTAAATAGTAATCATAAAGAGTAGAACCATTTGTCCTAATTGGCTTTTGAAACTAATAGTTTAAAACTACATTATGCACATAACTCTGACTAAGCCAATTAGATTTTAGCCACAATACATTTCTACAAAATTTTATCTAAGTGTAGCACATAACATTAACATACCTTAACTACAAGTTCTCCAATAGACCAGCATGCATTATTTGCTATTGAAATAGCCTCTTTAACCTTAGAAATTTCCATTATAGATAACATAATACATTAGTAAAATAATTGAAAAAAATACCACTCAACTGAACCCTAAACTAATACTAGAAATACACATACCAGCTGCTTGGCTTTAATTTTCAGTATGAGAAATAAATCATTATAAAATGTACCAAAAACCAAATCATTAAGTTGACTGTAGTAGAACCTTGTATACCAAAAGAAAAAGTGTTGATAATAAGCACCAACTAAGATGAATTAAATGTGGCCACAACATTCAAAGTAACTGAAACTTAAACCAATGATTGTAATTACGAAGCTGCTTGAATCATGCTAGTAGGAAAAGGAAGTACTAAACATTGTCAGTTTAATTATTTTGATTTATTACAACCAAATCATGAAAATATTCAGAGATGCATGTGAGAACTGGAAATCAAAGCATACCATAGAAGTTATAAAATTGACAAAAAATAGAGAACCTATACCGAGACATCGAAATGTGAAATAAATGTTTTCAAAGTACATAACATCATAGACAAGATAAGACATTTCCTAACAGATAAAACATAAAAAAAAGTGGGGTGCATACATGCGCTATAGACCGCCATTTGCAACCTTTAGCCACCATGGATGGCTCTGGGCACCCGAGAGGGGCTTTACATGACTGTCGGCCTTCTCAAGAGGAACAAGACCATTTGAAAAGAAGCAAGATGAAAGTGCGTAAAGATGGAAACCCAGCTGCTCATACCTACAAAAGAATACTGGATGGTTAATGGTACCCCATTAGAGGGAGGTCTAGAGAATATAAGAACTATTGCTCATATGGTCAAAGAGGGTCTTATTCGAAATAAAATGGAAGGAGAGAGTCTGAAAAAAAAATCTAAGGGTGAGTTTGATGATGAAGAAGAAGAAGAAGTTGAGGAAAAACCTGAAAAATGCAAGGAATAGAAAGAGATGGCAGCAACTACACTCCAAAAGGAATAAAAGTGGAGATCAGAGATGAGGGTCTCTACAATATTATCATTAATGAGAAAATGAAAAGGAATCTCTAAAAATTATGGTAGAACACCCTTATAGTTAAGTTATTGGGAAGAAGAGTTGGATACGCAGCTATAACAAAGAGACTTGAGAGTTTGTGGAGTGACAAAGGAAGCGTAGATGTCATATATGTTAGTAATAATTATTACTGGTCTATAGATATAAAGCATTCCAAGAGAAGAAAGAGATCTTTATTTGAATTTGAAAGTTGCTTTCTCCACAACTATTACTCAAAAATTCACCATAAATCATATATTTAATGAAAAGATCTCAAACTCTCCAGTTCAGTTCCAATTATTCCCAAGTTTAACTAGGACTTAGTTCCACACAATTCCGATCATCACAAAATTAGTTACAGCCTTTCAAAGTTACTGTTTTCATTTAAAGATAATGCAGAAAATCAGATTTTACGGCTTAACTTTGAAAGATCATAACTAATTCTTCAGTTAATATGAAACCTTCAAATTTAAATCCTAACAATTACACTTGTTAAAGTTTACTCATATTTTAATCTCATACCATTTTGATCACTAACAAATTACTAGGTCGTCATCAAAGTTACCATTCTATTTTAAAAATCAGATTCTTAATAATAGTTTAGTCTTTTAGGTCCTAATTCTTCAACAATTCTGAATTCAATATCAAATATATCGAATAATTATCTTAGCCTCAACCAATTATACATAATTAGTCAAAACCACAATTCTCAACTAGTCTCGAGTCACTTTCACAGCCATAGCAATATACCAAATAACCATTTCAACAGCCAACAGTTAATAATTCAATCATCTACCACACATAGTTACAGTCAATTCAATCACAACACCAAACACAATCGCAACCAAAATCCAACATTCATATAATCAATCGATTACTCACAGCTATTAATCCTATTTGCAGTCATTCAATAAATCTTGTAGGCGTTCTTAAATTAAAACCATTTAAATTAAACTCCCTACCTCGATTAGCCGAACTTTGATAATTAAGTGCCACAAACCCTCTTTTGTTTTAGTTCGTAGCAGTAATAGACTCAAACCAAACTAGCAGCAGCAGTAACTCTAACAATTCTTTATTATCATCAACACTATCTCATATGATAGTTCCATCAACAAATAGAGAAGGCAGAGCAGGAGTGTTAAACAGAGACATGGGTTTTTCTTACCAGAACAGAAAAAGACTAAGGAACAAAATAAAAGTAGCGCAAATTCAAGAATGGAAACGGCAGAGTTACAGGTAAGTTTGTCCTGGTTTCAGCAATGACGATGACAGCAAAAGAACACAACTCCTCTCCCTTCTCACATTCTGTTTGATGGTGTTCTCACTCCCTTCAACGGAGGTAGAAGCGGCAAGGAAGAATAACAATAATCAAAATAGGTCATGAATGATGCAGAATTTAGAGACAAGGATGAAGGAGGCTATGGTGACCAAGCAATACCAGGGCAGTAGCTGAAATAGTTCACAGCAGCAACATCGACGATGCTTCTCTGATGGCAGACTCTCAACAGTGGCTCTATTAACGAAAACAGGGCGCAACAGCAACAGTGTGACCTCAATCAACGGCAGCGGTGGCGGCAGAGTAGGACGGTGCGAGAACGGACCTCGTCCTTCTCCTTCCAGGTTCGTTCTTCTGACACTAGCGATGATTAGGATTCAGCGACAGTGGCTCCCTCAATGGCGACGGCGGCGGTCTAGGCAGAATCAGCGGTGATGACAGGAGCAGCCTTCCTCTCCTTCCTTGACTCTCGAGCTTTCCGTTTCCCTCTCGCAATCTCTCTTCTCCTTCCTCACGCTCGACTCTCTCTTAGTCATTCCTCCACCTTCACCTGACGGTGACAACAGTCTTCCCGGCGCATTCCCTTCCATCCCGTCCCTCTCTTCTCCTTCATCTTCTTCCTGTTTCCCCCTCTCTGTTTTCCTGTTTCTTTTCTTCCCCTTCTGCGTATGTTTTACTTGTTTTGATTTAGGGATTAATGGAATTAGGGTTTTATTTGGGAACTTTAAGGTTAGGGTAAAATATGTACTAATAATATAATAATTTTATAAGGTATTTGAGATAAAATAACAATTCAGAAATCAATATACCAGTAAAATTTTATTTATCAATATATCAATAAACTCAAATAATTATCTTTAATTTAAATCATAAAGTAAATATACTAATCACATTTTATAAAATACACTTTAAACTCGAGAATATCAATTATTCAGATTATATGCCATAATCTTTCATAATCTCTCTATTACCAAAATTTTAATTTCAATACAACTAATTATAATAAAAATTATACATACACATTAATTAACTTAAACTCAAAGTATTTATAAAAATTAATTTAATCATTCCTAATAAATTAATCTCTAAGAGCTCAATTTAATAAAATAAATTGTAATTTAATCACAATACAAATTTTTTAAATTAAATTATAAAATACTTTTATTATAGAATTTTAGTTTCAAATTATATAAAATAACCATTTATAGAAATTATACAAGAATTGTAATTAACTTAACTCAAAATATTAATAAAACTAATTTAATTATTTTTAATTAATTAATTTATAAAATAAGGGCTCAAATTAATAAAATAAGTTATAACTTTTTCATAATAAAAGTTTCTTAAATTAGATTGTATGTAAGTCTCAGAATTTTTGAAAATTTTATTATAAATTAATCATAAGTTTAATTATTTATTTATAGCTTTAATTTCAGAAATTTGTTAAAAATAATTAAAGTAAATTTTGATTAATTGAATTTAAAATAAATTAAGATTCTTATCCAATTTTATAGTTATTGAAGTATTTTCTATATTTAAATTACAAAGTTTAGTAGTTGTACAATGATAAAAATTTTATACAATTTAATTAAATAATAGAGATTCTAGAATTTAATATTTTAATTTTTATAAACAGAAAATAAATTATATTATTTCTAATTTTAAATTAGAATACTTGATTAAAAGCTAATTAGTAAATTGATAATTAAGTAGTATTTTAAAGTAATTTTAAGAGATCAAATTAAATTTTAAATTTATATAATATACTTTAATTTTATTAAAATTGACCAAACCCAATTTACCCAAAATTCTTAATTTCACTTTTGTCCCAAATTAAATCCTAATTCTAAAAATTAAACACAAAACTCTAACCCTAAATTTCCCATCCATACCCCTTTCCCCTTTCTTCCAAAATCAAACTCACCCACACAACACATAACAACAGCAAAAAATCAACAGAAAGAAAGAAAAGAGAAGAGAGGGTGCGAATCAGAAGAGGGGAGAAGGGAGAAGAGTGCGCCGGCGAGTCACTGCCGCTCGTCGCACCGCCGTCGTCGCCGATGATAGAGGAACGAAGAGAGTGTGTCGCGGAGCAAGGGAAGCTCGTGCGAGTGAGGAGCGGCGCCACTACCGTCGTACCGTGCATCGCCAACTTCGTTACACCTCGTCATCACCATCGCTGTCAGACCACCGTGGAGTCGTTGCCATCGCACCGGCGCTGCGCGCGAGCTGCTATCAAGCCACGAGCAACCCGATGCGAAGAGAGAGCGACAGAGCAACGCGAGGAGAGAGAGAAGGCATTGCGGAATAGTTTCTGCCGTTACTGCTCTCTCTGCCATCGCCGTGTGTGGAGCTTGCCGCCGCCGGAGTCACGAGCTGAAGTGGGGAAGGAGGCCATCTTCCCTATGGTGTTGCAGTCACCAGTCACCGTGCTATTACTGCTACGCTTCGTTTTCTTTTTCCTTAATTATTGTAAGTTATTTTTATTTCTGAACCTCCACTGCTATTATCTTGTTATCTGTAAATTAAGAACTTTAAGGCGTTGATGTTTTAGGATTAAGCTGTTGCAGACGTAGGTTGTGATGGTTGATATTTTTTTTAAGAATCGTTGCTGCTGGGGTAACTGAGATTGCTACTGCTAGTTCTAATGTTGCTACCGTTGCTGTTTATTTGCCCCAATTCAAGCTCAGTGTCACTGCCCTAGAGTTGTTTCTGCGTTTAATTTCATCAAATTCAATATTGCTGTGAGTGTAATTGTAGTTGGTAATGCCGCCATCATATCTCAACTTGGCCAACATCATCCTCATTGTTCTGATCCCAATTTCCCCAATTTTAAAACCGTAACAATCTCATCCTTACTCTGATTCTATTTCGTTCCTCTCCCTTGTGGCTCCCATTTTCTGCTACAATTAGATCAAGTATTTACGTTGATGCTGCCTTGGGACAGGGACTGTTGAAGCTACGACTGGTTGTGTAGTAGCTTTTTGCTACCACCAATGCTGATTTATGGTAGCATGATGAGGCTGCGATGTTGAGGGTGCAATCCAGCCTACTATCTCGCCAAAATTCTTCCTTTGGTTTCTTTTAATTGCGACATTGAGGTAGGGGCGTTTTCATTGAACTCATTTTTATTCTTAAGAATTATTATAAATTGATATTTAAGCGAATAAGTATTTTTAGTGATTATGGAGTCTTATGAATTGAATTGAATTGCCTTGAATGAATGTGATTGCTTAGTTGACTGTGGCTATTTTTGAATATTGAGTTGGAATTGAGATAGTAAGTGGGAGATTAATTTGAAAATTTGATTTGAATGTTTATCAAGTATAATTTGAGATTGGAAAATGATTTGATGTTAGAGTTAATTTTGGGTTTGGAAAACGGCTTGAGATTTGTGAATGACTTGGATTTGAAACCGTTGGAAAGGGTTTGAGTAAATGTTAGTTGGCTTTGTTGGAAACGAATTGAGATCTAGAAAGGATTAAAATATTGGAAATAAGCTTGATTTGTTGAAAAATGAGTTTCAATTGAAAATGGTCTGAGATATTAAAATTGGTCTGATTTTGAAATTGAATTGAAAGGAGTTTGAGAAATGGTTTTGTTGGGACCCGAAAAGGATGGCGGAATCCGAGTTTTAGAGGAGATGTTGCTGAAATTTTATAAAATTAGAAATTTCATTTGAAGTAGTTATTTTAAAAAGGTTTAATTTTAAGAATTATATGGTTAAAGATTACTTTATTTATCAAAGAAAGAATTATGTTTTGAATTGGGATTGTTAATGAACGGAATGGAAAGAAGGATGATGAGGATTTTCTTTGAAATATGGTTTTTGAATGAATTTGAAAATGAGATATGAATTGATGAATGATGATGATGATGTTGAGAATGTTGAACTTATGAATTTGGAAATGAAATATGGCTTATGAATTTGAATTATCTGAGATACGAGGTTCCTTGGATAAAGTGTCGTGGCTTGCCACCACGTGTACCAGGTTGAAAACTCGATACTCTGTTGACCCTACGACGTAAGTGTGACTGGGCACTATATAAATTCCCGGGAATGTTACCCCCATTGAGCAATATTGATTATTTGAGAAAAAGCTATGCATAGACTCTTGGGGATGCACGTCGGAGGATAGTCTAAGGACAATTCAGACTTGTTGGGTTGGCTGGATAACCGACAGATGAGCCTCATCAGCCATAGGACAGGCATGCATCATATGCATCTGTATGCTTTGCTTGGGTTTGAACTTGTTTTGGTTTGCCTAATTGCTAAACCTTTCTTAACTGCTACTTGAACTATTTGCTGTAACTTCTACTTACTTGTGCTTTCCTTGTCTGTCTTGCCTGTGTTTGTCTTGACGTGCTACATTTGAGAATGAATTTTGGTGCTGAATTAATGATTGTGTTGTTTGATTGCGTAGTTAGTTTCTGAATGAGATTTTCTTATAAGAAAGGAAAAGGTTTTGGATTTCTGAAAAATTAAACGACGTTTCTTTGAAAAGGTATTGAACGATTACCTATTAGTTTTCAAAAGATTCATAAGGCAATGATAATCACTGAGCTTGAAAACAGTTTTCTTATTAAATATCTTCTTATGACAATTCTGAAACTCCGTGTTGAGACCGTGTGGTTAGGTTCTCGCCCCCTACAGCTTTACCTTTTCAGGAATTGGAGGAAGGAGTATAGTGAAGAGTTATATTGCGTTTTTGGTTTATATGATATTGTATTGATTAGATAATTTTTTCTTCGCTCGTCTCTGTTATTACAATCTTGTAAGAGGGACATGAGTTGTTTGTTTTATATGTATATTACATTATAAGCTATTATATAAGAAGTCTATTTTATGTAAACTTATGCATGTTTGTTCTTTTTTTAAGATAAAGTATTTATTTTCGGTTTTAAAAGAATTCAACGAGATGGTATCGAATCAAAGGCTCTTATTTTAATATTCAGTATATAAAGTGGTCGTAATACTTCTTTCTATCAGATTGGCGCAGCCGGAAGCGTGACATTCTGGTAGTAAGGGTGTTACATTGTACAATTTTTTCTCATTTTTTTAATTACTAAAATTATACAAAATATTTAATTATAATAAAATTACTTAAGAATATTAAATGATTCAAAATAAAATTATCTCCAAATTTATTTAATTATTTCTAAAATAATAATTTCTAAAATTATAAAGTTTAAACTTAATAAGATAAAAACACAATATATTCATATTTAGATTTTCAAAAATGTGGAATGTTACATCCCCCAAAAGAAACATATTAGTAAAAAATCCACCAAAAGAGAGCACAATTCCAATAGCAACTGCCAACAAGCTTGTGTACCTAAAATAAAACATATTGTCTAACAAAATTCTAACCATAATGCAAAGATTTCTTAGATCAATGTTAACAAAACAAAGCAAAAGCATTTTACACATTTCTAGTTAATCCGACTAATAATTATATCAATGACAATTTTAACTCAAACAGCAAGCTTACAAATAGTAAAAAATTATAACTCAAATCATGTAATGTATGCAACACCAATAAGATAAATACCAACCAATTGCCTCAATTCTCTAGCATTAGCTATAAGTTAAATTAATCATGATTCAATGTGCTCTTTAGAGTTCAACCACAGACAAAAATCTCAGAGAAAGGAATGAAAAGTAGGCAGATTATTTTAATAGACTTCAAATTGGTTGCAATAGGAATTGTTTCCCAAAGGGCCATTAAGGGTGTGTTCGTGAGTTAAATTTATCATTACAGTTCAAAGTTCAAACCATCCCCTTCCCTTCTTCTAGTCTAATACAACTTCTAAAATATATTGTTGCCTACAGAGACATCGAATCGAAATTGAAATTGAAATTCAAATGAGAATGAAATGAAAGTTGAAGAGAGAGAAAGAGAGGTTAGGAGTACGGACAGGAAGTAATCGTAGAAGCTGAAAGTGAGGACAAAAGCACAGCAAGCCCTAGCAGCAGAAGCAGCTTCAATCGACCCTAGGAGTGACGACAGTGCACGTTAGAACAGCCTCATTCTCTCTTGTGTCGCGTCTTCGTCCTCTCTCTCCATCTCATCTGCGAATCGTCTCTCTCTCTCCTCCGGGCTCCCTACTCCGCGACGGTGACCCCCTCTCACTATCTGTTCTCTCGCTAGCGCCTTATCATCTCCGTCTCCCTACTCTCCTCCCTCTGGTTCACACTTTCTCTCGGATCTGGGGGGTGTGTGTGTGAAAGGGGGCGTGGTGGCAGCGGTGAGTGATGGTGAGTGATGGTGAGTGAGTGTGAGTGTGTGGGTGTGTTAGGGTTAGGGTTTTGAACAATTCAAAGTTGAATTGCGAAGGCAAGGGGGCAAAATCTTTTTTTGATCTGATATTTTAATGGCCAAAGGGGGGAAAGGGAAAAACAATTATGTAATGTGTGTTTTTGGGGGGAAAGGGGAAGAAAAATTTACTCAGGTGTAATTTGGTAAAGCTTTTATTTTTTAAAATAGTTTGTAAAAGTTAATTTTTAAAAGATGATTTTTTTTAAAAATTTTAGCATTTATATTTGTTAAATTAAATTAAAAATAGCTTTACAAGCAACATCATTTATATTTGACAAAATAGCTTTTAAAATTTAAAAATACTATAATAGATATAAATGTAAGCATTAAATTTTCCTTTTTCCCTGATTCTGTTCCCCCTTTTTTTCTTTCTTGTTTTTCATGTGTATGTGCGGTGGTGAGGAGAAGAGATGTGAGGGGTAGGATTTGAGTGAAATTTGGGTTTCTGATTATCAGTTAGAATTAGAAATTATAGATTTTATAAAAGAATTTGGATATAATAGATATTTAGGTAAAATTAAAGAGTAGAATAATAATTTTAAAATTAAATATATTCTATCAAAAATATTTTAGGAACACTATTTATTAACCCTAAAATATATAAAATTTATAAATTTAAATTAAATAAAATATTAAAAAATATTATATTATTATTATGTGTAACAAAATCAAGATAAACATTTATAAAGTAATTATTTATAAATATTATATAAGTTTTGATGAGTGGAAGTTTGATTTTCACACAAAACTCACCAGTAAGTGTACCGGATCGCATCAAGTAGTAATAACTCACAGAAATGAGGTCGATCCTACAAGGATTGATGGATCAAGCAACTTTAGTGGCTGATTCGTTTAGTCAAGATAACATTGGTGAATTGGATGAAATTTGAAGGAACAAAATGTAAATGACAAGAAATTTAAAGTTGCAGAAAGTAAATGAGCAGAAACGTAAAGATCAAGGAATGTAAATTGGCAAAATCTTAAATGAAAAGAAAGGTAAATTGCAGTAACTGTAAAGGGAGACTGGGTGTTGAAAATTAAAGAAAGCAATGAAGCAAGCAATTGAAGAGATCTTGAGAACAAGTAACAGGAAATTTAAATTGCAGAAAAATTAAATCAAGCTCACAGCAAACTCAAATATAAATTGCAAAGGAAGAAATCATGACTTAGAGCAATTGTAGGAAATTAAACTTGCAGGAAGAGTAAATCAGATTGAATCATGGACAGAAATGTAAAGTTGCAGAGAAGTAGAAGTGCAGAAGAGTAAATCAAGCTCAATGAAAATAAAACTGTGAAATTGAATTGCAATACTTGAAATGTAAAAGTGCAGAAAAATTAAAGTGTTTCAAAGAGAACTTTCTATTCTACCCTACTCCTATTGCTCTCTAGCAGAGTCAGCCTGCCTCTAAAATAGAACAGATGTCTTTTTATAGGCTTTTACAAAAATAAAAAATGAAAATAAAATTGAAAACAAATTACAATTCAAATGAAATTTCTATTCTAACTATCTCTTGTGTCTTTGAGTAATGATAATAGGCTTTGCTTGCTTTGGATTTGAATGAGAATGGGTCAGGAGCTTGGGTCAGGGGCACTTGTTCCAGTGGAGCACTCTGTTGGGTAAGTGAACTTGGCGTTTACTTTTTGTGGCGTGCCAATTTGGTGCTCCTTGTGTGCAATGTGGCCTCCTCCAGCGTTCACTAAGTGAACGTCGCGCTCCTTTAGTGAGCGCTATTCCTTGGGCGCATGGTTTCCTCTTCGAGCCTTGGTTTCTTCCCTTTGTGAGTTTTCTTTTGGTGTAGCGCTCAGTTAAGAGATGTGAACCGTTCACATGCTTCCCTTGCGCGCTTTGCTTTCCTTGCATGAGGGCCCGAAAACGTTCAAACTATTGAACGTAGCGCTCATTCATTTGAACGCTTGCCTTGATGAGTGTTGCCTTTGTTGAGCGCTGCTTCCTTAATTGAGAGCTCCCCCTTCGAGCCTTGGTGTGTGTCCGAAAAAGTTCATTAAAGTGAACGGGGCGCTCCCTTTAGTGAACGCTAGGCTTCCCTTTTTTTTTCAATTAACGTAGCGCTCATTGCCTTGCTTAATGAATGCTAGCGTTCATTCATGGATCCCATTAGCTTTGCATGCTTTTATTAACGCCTTTGGCAAAGAAAATTTAATAATGCATGCATTCATTGGCTTTGTTAATTAATAATGCCAATTATGCATTAACGTAAGCTTTCATCCATTGGCATTAATAATTATATGCTTCATGCATGCATTATATTACTTAGTAATGCATGATTTATTCTTTTGCCAATGCATTTACTTTAATTAATAATGCATTACGCATGCTTGCATTGGCCTTGTTAATTAATACTAATGCGTTCATGCATTGCATAAATAATTAAATGCATGCATACATAAGCATTAATGCATGAAATAGCATGGTCATTAATTATTAATGCATGCATAAGCATTAATGCATATGCCAAGGCTTCATGGTCATGGGCCACGCTTTTAAAAGTGTGGTCTAAGGTCCTAAACTGTGCTCAATTTTTAAAGCGTGCCCAAAATTTCTCTTTTTTTTTTTAGCTTATTTTGTGCTTTTTTTTGCTTCTTTTTCCACTTATTTCTTACAAGATTTATAAAATCACAAGATCAAAGAAATATACCATTTAAGCACAAAAGAATGCAATATTTAAGCACTAATCATCAATTTCTTGTATGAAAAAGCATAAAAAAACATAACATGATGACATGTCATCAAGTTTATTCATTTATTTTTTCAACAGTATTTAATTTGAAGCAAAGATAAAATATTATATTCAAAGCATTCTTTATCTTCATGTATAATTCTAAATTTTATATTCAATTTATTAAATTATCTGTAAAAATATTGTGGTTTGGTTGTATTTAAAAAAATACAAAAACAGTTTTTACAAAGAAAAAAATGCTAGTAAAAACAAACTCTCAGTTAAAATATTAGATTTAATTACTCATTTAAAAAAGTTTAAATTATACTTTTACAGTTTTTAACTGTTATTTATGCTGAAAAAAATATATTAGAAAAAAAAGCTTTGATTATTATTACAACTTGATCTTTGATATTGGATTTTTTACTACAACTCTGTTTCTCCTTCTCGCTACATTTTTATTTTCAAAAATTAGTGCTATAATCCTATCACAAAAATTAACCGCATATAAGATTTTTAAAAATACAATAACAGTAAAATTAATATATTTATCTAGAAAAATTACAAAATAAATAATTAATGGTATATATCAATTAAATAATATTATAAATCAGAAGTTTAATTTATCATTTCATAATTTTATTTTCTAAAAATTACATGTATGCATGTAATGAATGCTTTATTTATGCTCGTTAAAAATTGAGAATGAAAAGCAGAATACAGTATCATAGAGTATGTAGTGAGTACTAAACTATATAAACTAAGACTAATTTTTTTTCCTTATCTTTATATCTTCTAAATCTCACAAATGATAAAACAATTTATTTAGTCAAAATTTAATTAAACATACTTTTTTCTCTTTAGAAAATCGCTTCATTCTTTCTTGTCTATATAAACCATATAATTACAAAAAAAGTATATTCCATCTTCTTTCAATCTTCCTTGACCGTGACCTAATCTAGAATAAATAAACATCTTTTATACTACCTGACATCACTCACAAATTATTAAAACATATAATCATTTTTCTTATAGTTATCATTAAAAATAGTCTTTATTGATAATTTGTAATTGAGTTTTTGGATTGTTTAATTATGAGTCGTTTCCCTTCTTGTAATTTTTTGGAGACAAAAAAATAAAAGTATTTCAATACATAATTGATTTAATAAATGAGAGAAAGATACATAAAGATAAAAAAAATTAATAAAAGTAAATGAAAATGAACTCCTTCACTTCTCCTCAGCCAACAAATTAAGCAATACTCGACGATCTGTAGGCTAGGATATTAACTCCTCATCACTACAAGAAAAAAAGTATTTGTAATAAAAAAATTGTTACAAAAAATCTGAATTTTGAAACAAAAAGGATTTGTAACAAAAAAAGGGCTGTTGCAGTATGTCCCGTTACAAAAATTCTTTTGTAACAAAAATTTAAACTGTTACAATACAAAGTAATATTTTTTAACAAATTTTTTTAATACAAAAACCAAAATTCGTTATAAAAATGGTAACAATTTTTTACCTTTAAAATATTTTTCGTAAGAATATATTTTTTTAGCATAAAATTTTGTTACAAAAGCACAACATTTATTTTGTAATAATTTTTTTAATACAAATACATACATAATTTACCAAATTATTTTTTAATTAACTAATATATTAATTAATTTATTGAGCAAGTCAACATTTATATGATATGTAGTAATGTAGATAATTCAAACATGCTTCATTTAACTAAGATTGTTTTAAAACAAAATAACATTAGTGTCTACATTGATTAGTTCCACAAGTTATATTTCTTTCATAAGTTCAACCAAAAGTTAAAAGTAAAAAACATTCTTGAGTCCTTTAGGTAGCATGTTGTCACCATTTTAGCATTCTTGTAAATAGGAAAAACCAAACAAAAAATTAGAAACAAGATATAACACTAATTATAATTTTTTTCATTAAGTTTTATCCAAAATGTTTAGAAAAATTTTGGCAGAACCTCCCCTAAAACTTGAAAATTTTCACCGTCTACGATTCCAACAAAAACAACCAATTCATAACTTATTTCTCAACTAATACACAACTGAAATTTATCAAACCAAATAATAGGACATTTGTCATTTCTCAACCATGACACAAGTAAAATGTCATAAATAGATCCATATACAAATTAAACTATACTAATAATATATGAATTATCTAGGAAAATGTATTAAAACCATAAGCAATTTTAGGAGTACCTTTAGGGTCTAGTTTCTTTCATTGTCAAAGCGTGTTATGAAAGAGTTCACAAAGGCTTGTTGATCTTCCAATTGAGCTAATTCTTCCTCTTTCCGTGTTCATTGCTCTTCAAATTTTTTTTTGAGCACATCTATTTCCTTTGTTAGCTCCTCACGGTCTTGCATTGCCTCTTGAAGTTGTGCTTGAATCCTTAACTTGGATTTTGAAGCCTTTATGCCATAACATATACCACATTTTCTCACCTATCACAAGTAAAAATTTTCATTTGAAGTGAGAGGATTTTTTGAATCATATGATTCATTGATTATACAGCTAATATCATCCTGCACAATCTAATTTATGATTTGAAAATGAAAATAAAATTTAACTTTCATGCAACAGTAAAAGAAAAAGGTTAGTAATGTTACATCAATTTGTTTAGAAACCAACGAGCTTAGAATCTTTGAACTTGTACAACTTTTACTACATAACCTCAATTAGGCTAAAATTTAGTATGGAAATTCCTAACTTATCTGGCAACAAGTGTGCCTTGCTTGCAACTCAATTGCTGTTCAATTTTAAGAGTTGCAAGCATTGGAAGTTGATGCCTATTTTGCTGAAAATTGATTCTTTTCAGTTTTGATCACCAATTTTCAAAAATTCACAACTCCCAATCCTTAACTTATAAAATTCTGAAATTTTATAGAAATAAACCAAGTTAATCAAATTTTAAAATAAAATTAGTTTCGCTCCAAAACTCAACTCAGATGAGCTGCAACAAGACAAACAAATTGCTGCCCTGCTTGAACTCTTCTGCTGTAGGACAGATTTGATGACTCAATTTTATAAATTTTTCATAAATTGTGTATTTAACGAAAAGATCTCAAATTTTTCAGTCCAACTTGACATATTCTCAAGTTTAATCCAGACTTGGTCTCAAGCAATTCCGATCACCACAAAATTAGTCATAGCTTTTCAAAATTTCTGACTTCATTTAAAAGTAAAGTAGAAAATCAGATTTTATGATTCAACTTTAAAAAATCATAACTAAGTCTCCAACTAAACTATATAAACTAAGACTAATTTTTTTCTCTTACTTTATCTCTTCTAAATCTCACAAATGATAAAAAAATTTATTTTCAGTCAAAATTTAATTAAGCATATTTTTTTCTCTTTAGAAAATCGCTTCATTCTTTCTTGTCTATGTAAACCATATAATTGCAAAAAATGTATACTCCATCTTCTCTCAATCTTCCTTGATCGTGACCTAATCTAGCATAAATAAAAATCTTTTATACTACCTGACATCACTCACAAATTATTAAAAAATATAATCAT
Organism: Arachis duranensis; assembly: GCF_000817695.3. NCBI lineage: Eukaryota > Viridiplantae > Streptophyta > Magnoliopsida > Fabales > Fabaceae > Arachis > Arachis duranensis. The sequence goes on along the minus strand of NC_029780.3, from coordinate 82,867,218 downwards.
TTTTCTTATAGTTATCATTAAAAATAGAGGTTTTATTGATAATTTGTAATTGAGTTTTTGGCATGTTTAATTATGAGTCGTTTCTCTTCTTGCAATTTTTTGGAGACAAAAAAATAAAAGTATTTCAATACATAATTGATTTAATAAATGGGAGAAAGATACATAGAGATAAAAAAGAATTAATAAAAGTAGATAAAGACCTGAGAGAAGAGAATAGAATAAGAAAGAGGATAATGTGGATGAAAAGTACAAAATTATTCTAATAACGTGATTACAAGGTGGGAGAAATTGGTGGAAGTCTTTTTTTAAACTGAATAATTGACGTTAAGTGGAAAATTAATTAGAAAGGGTAATATTAGAAAGAAATTTTGGACACAAAATCTATGTATTACCATTATATATTGTTATAGATATTGCTGAGTTGAAATTATTATTTTTAATTTAAATTATAAAATGAACAGATTAATTATACTTTATAAAGTACATTTTAAATCTAAAATATGAATTATCTAATTTAAATCATTTAACTTTATTATTTTTTCATTACCAATACTTGATTTCGAATTATATAAAATAATCAATTTCAATTATACCAAATATCCCATTATACTAAAGATAATATAAAAAAACTTAATTAATTTAAATTTCAATTATTACCAAAATTACTTTTGACTCTAACTACTTTTAAAATTCAATATATATATCATAAAACGACATTGTTTTGGAGATTAAAAAAATTTTGAATTTGGGTTTCTCAAACCCGCTAGTTCACCGGTTTTAACAAAAACCGATTAGGCCAAACTGGTTCTTGCATGTTCTGTTCCTTGTCCTATCCTATACCTAATTTGGACCGGTTTTGATGTTGGGTCATTGATTTTTCAGTTTGATTGTTCGAATCAATCCAGGTTTTACAACACTAATTCTGTAGATATATATGTTTTTCTTTAAGTGTTTATAATGTTATTAGGAATAACAAAAGTAATTTCATATTCTATAATTGTTTGAAAACTTGATGAGATTGTTGAGTTTAAAAAGTTTTATTTAATTATTGTGATGATAAATATATTAGTTGCGTTAATTAAGTTTGGCCAAATTAATTTTACGATTAATTATGTATTAAGTATTTCAGGAATAAATTGATTTGAAATTATAATTAAAAGGCTAGTGTTTCTGGTTTAGTTATATTGGAAAAGTATAATTTTATTTCATTTTTGTGGGTTCTGTTCAAATTGGATAATTCTTCATCATACCGAAATTCCATATTTCCTTTTTGTTATTAACTTATGATTTGTGATTAATTTTCTTATAAATTATATATTTTGTTTAAAGAATATTTAAATAATGTAAATTAAAATGGGATAATTTTAAAACAATATATGTTTCCCTAAACATGATTTAAAAGAAAAAGATTCATTATTTTTTCCTAAACAACACAAATAATTATATCTCTATCAAAAGAGTTAACCACTTATGTAAATAAAAATTATAAAATATGAACTTATATAAGATTATCATCATGTGCAATATACTTGTCCAAAAAATTCCGATGTAATACATTTTTTAACATAACAATTAATTATAAATAAAAATCCAAATAATTTGTGATCAATTTTAACATAACAAGTCAATTTTCTTTTCTTTTCTTTCGTTTCTTTTTATTTTATTTTTGTGGGTTTTGTCCTAGTTGGTTGATTCTTTCTTTTCAGTAAATATCATCATACCGAAATTTCAAATTTCTTTTTTGTTATTAACTTATGATTTGTGATCAATTTTCTTATAAATTACATATTTAGTTAAAAGATTATTTAAATAATGTATATTAAAATGGGATCATTTTAAAAAATATATATATTTCCCTAAACATGATTCAAAAGAAAAAGGTTCATTATTTTTATTTCTGTATTTTAAAAAGTATAAAATATTTCAAATCAAAATAAATTTTAAAACAAGACATATTTCTATGTTGCATTAAATATTCAATGTTCAAGAAATAGTTTAAGAGAAATAATAATCAAACCAAAGAAATGAACAACAAAATTAAATAATCCCGAGATATTATTAAAGAAAAACCCACGCGGAGTATGGTTGGAATCATAGGATTAAAAATAATTTAATTTGTAGTGTAGTATGTATAAATAAATAAGATTGGAGAGACTATATTAGCACGGTCTTATTATAATAAGTCTAGTTTAAGGGCTCTTAGATTATAATAATCCTTTATAATTTGACAGCTTATGTTAAAAAATCCATAATTGAATCTGAATCACGTGTGTTTTACATAGAAGCATTGATGAGGCTAGAGGGTGACACCATATATGTTACCGCATGGACGTGACGTATTGTGTTATCTTTCTTACGACGTCGACTTGAGCACTAAGCTTCCTCAAAAGGTTGCGGTAGGGCTATCTGCTTCAACTGGGCAATACTCGCAAAATACCGAGATCTTATCTTGGACTTTCAAGTCCAACTGAAGAGGAACAACGATGACTATTAAATAAGGCGACCCTCTTCCTATCTTATCGCCAGATTGTGTTGTGTTTTTAATTTTAATTTGAGTAAATAAGGACAAGCCTACTAGTTTTTAGTTTGTCTCAATAAGTAATATGCCACTACGGATAAGGCAAGGATAGTCCACTGTTGTTATTGGTCTTTTCAATGTGCATTTCGTCCATCTTTTTTTGTTTGGGTTTAGTTTGTTGTCTTCAATGATATATGCTTGCTTTTCTTTGTGTTTGTGTTTCTGTTTTTCTTTCTTTTTTTCCCTTCTTTTAAAAAGTAATATAAAATATCGTTTTGAATAGATTATATTTTTAGATAATTACATTGACAAATAATCAAGTGCCAAAAGTTAACGAGTTAGAGTGACAAAATATTTAAGATATCAAACTGTATATACGATGAAGCTTGATAGTTATTTTTATATAGTTTTTACATCTCCAATCGCTACAAGAAAAACAAAAATTTTGTAACAAATTTAAAATTGTTACAAAAAATTATTTTTTTGTAACAAAAATTACTGATTGTTACATAAAAATAATGTTTTGTAACAACAATCTAATTTGTTACAAAACTTATTGTTATTTTGTAACGATTTATTTTTTTGTTACAAATTATATTCGCTTCGGTAATGAACCGGTATTTTGTTGCAAAATTTTATAATATTTTGTAATAAAAGATGAAGTTGTTGCAAAAGTTCAAAATATTTTGTAACAAAAAATTAATTTGTCACAAAATTCAATATTATTTGTAGCAAGTTATTTGTTTATCACAAAATACAAAAATTTTTGTAACTAAAAAAATTATTTTAAAATATTAAAATCTTTAAAATAATTTTATTTTGTTTTAAAAATTTAATTTTTTTAAAATATTATTTATATTAATTAATTATTTTTTATAATAAATTAAAGATTAAATGATTAATTTTTTAAAAGTGGCATATATTATTTTATAACTTTTTATAAAATTAAGCATGTAAAATTTCTGGTTGTTAAAAAATAAATAATAAATTATTTGTGATTTATTATAATTATTCATTATTTTATTTTCAAAAAATTATTTATCAAAAAATAATTAAATCAAAGTGATGAGATTTTAAATTTAAAATTAATAAAACTTATATAATTTTTATAAATATTTAATATTTATCCTAATTTAATTAAAATTATCAAATCTTAATTTATCCAAAAATATCTAATTTTATATTTTTTCAAAATTAAACTCTAATTCTCAAATTGAAAATCCTAACCCTAATTTTACCCTAACCCTACCCGCACTCACTTACTCACTATCACTCACCCTAACCCTAAATCCTCCCAAGCCCCATACCCCTTTTTTCAAAATGCACACATAACACAAAAACACACACACGACAAGAGAAAGGGAGAAATAGAGATGGAAAGAAAGGAAAAGAAAGGGCGAAGCTGAAATCAGAGAGTAAGAGAATGAGAGGGGGAAGAAGGAGGACTGTGCCGGCGGAAATCACTGCCGCCGCGCCGTCATGTTGCCGTCAGGAAGGAGGAGACGTTGAGCGAGAGAAAGAGCTGTGCGAGGAAGAAGCGCCGCTGTGCCTCCATCGCCACTATCAGTTTGCATTTTGCTGTCACTGAGGGAAGCCGCCGCCGTCATCATCTTCATTGCAAGCGGGTCGTTGTCCGCCTCCACTGCTGTTGCATCTCTCACAACGAACGACGCTGAGGATGCACAGGAGAGACAAACACGTGAAAGGAGGAAGACCGAGGAAGAAGGAGGAGGCGCTATTCGCGCTGCTGTGCCCAGTCGCCGTTCATGGAGTCACTGTCGTCGCCGCTACTTGGGGTTGTATCACTGAGCCCCTATTGCCGGAAAATAGCACTGCCTCATTGGGATCCACTGCCGGTAAGGGCATTCTCCCCTCTGATTTTGATTTCCATTAATTTATGGGAATATTGTTGTCATTGATTTCTGTTATAGTCGTGTCGTTGTGTCTCTGGTCTTCAGAAATCCACCACCGGAGCTTTAGGTAGCCGCCATCACTGGAGGTAACAACCAGAGTTGCCGCCTGATCGATTGAGAGATCGCTGCTGCTTCATTTCATGTGGTGAGAGACTATTTGGTTCTGTTTCTGTTTATGGTAATACTCTATTAACAATTATGTTCTAATTTGGTTCTGTTTCTATTTCTGTTTATAGTAATATTTAAGATATCAAACTGTATATACGATGAAGCTTGATAGTTATTTTTATACAGTATTTACATCTCCAATTTAGATTATAATCCTGCTAGGTAACTAACACGGGATCTAGTTAACTCCTGCCAACTCTTATTGAGCTGGACCCAAAAACCCACTGCAACAAAAAACGTCTCACTAGAATAACTCAAAAACAAAAACAAAATAACTCCCTACATCCACGGCGCCTTTCAATTCACACAGATCCCTCACAATCACACTCACGCCTTCTGCTTCAACCGCACTGCAATGAAAACAACTTCGTAACATCAACCACAGCAAGGTGCAGTGTCATCAAACACCGTCCACCATCGCAGCTTCCTCATGTTGTGCCACCGCCAGTGCCGAACGCCGCAGCCCCACTCCACTTCACAATAGTACCATCGCCTGACCACTGCAACCCCTTTTACACTCCGCAATTTAGAGGAGCAAAGACAACTTCTATAGCCCCTCTCCCTCACATTGGCAACTACGCCTCCCAACCATCACAGCGCCTCTCCCACCACGATTTGCAATGCGTCGATCACCACATCACCTTCCTCCTCAGCTCTCTCGTTCACAAAGTTTTTTTTTTCAGTTGAGAAAGAGATAGGGTTGTCCAATGATTACACATCTATATCCTTTCATCCATGTAGATCTAGATAATATCTACATTTAATTTATCGATCATCATATTTTCTACAGCCTCTCTGATCATATCAAGATTCATCCACCCATATATTATAGCTTGATGGTAAATATAATAAAAATAAAAATCATGAATAACAGTACAAGAAACATCTAATTAATAAAAAAAATCCAATAAATAAAAAAACATCTGATGACTTCCAAAAGATTCACTCATACCAAAAAAAAATTCGATTAATAAAAAAGAAACATCCAATTAATCAAAAATAAATAACAAATAAATCAACAAAAATATCCAATAAATAAGAAAAGAAGCCTAAAAACCTGATAAAACTCCCAAATCATAAAATAAGCATTTACTAATGCTAAACAGAAAAATCTACTTATTCATATAGACCCAGAAACAAGAAGAAATAATTTCAAATCGTACACACAAAAAAACATCCACAATCATATACTAAGAAACATGCATGTACAATAAAAACAAATATCCTTCTAAAGCCAAAAGAAACATCCATCAATAATGAAGAATATCCAAAATCCTAAATTTAGAAAAATCTATTTACAATACAAAGAAACATCTGTCTAAAGAGCTATGGAACACATGTTTAAAGAAGAAACATCCATAAAAAATTAAAGAAACATCCATCAATAATTACACTGTTTGGGGTCCCCATGAAATCGGAGATGAAGGAGTATTCTGGCATCTTTTATGATGAAGGAGTATTCTATTTCTAGCCTAACGTCTACGAGTGGTTTTGGTCATGCTTCGATGGAGGAGACGCGGCGCAGTGACCCGACTAGTGAGCTCCATTCTGGCCTAATGTCCATTCTTGCCAATGTTGTTTCTTGCCTAATAAATGCTGGAGGTTTTCAGCGAGATCTAGCCGGAGGAAAGGCGGCGTAGTGGCACTACAGGATATTCGATGATAGCTTTGGGAAGTGCCGCAACAGGCGTGGTTGTGGCAAAGTTCGGAGGCCGAGTCAATTGGCAACGATGATGACGTCGTGGATATGACGGTCGGGGAGAAGGAGAGTGGGGGTGCTACAGTCATTTTTTTTAATATGTATTGTGAATTAGGTTAAAAGATGAAATTAGGTTTAGGTTTGACTTATTCTAGTGAGATTTTTTTGTTGTAGTGGGTTTTAGGGTCTAGCCTAATAAGAGTTGGTAGGAATTGGCTGGACCCCTTGTTGGTTACCCAGCGGAATTGAATAAGAATTCACCTGACATCATTGTGCTTCGTTCAATGTTGTAGATAACCTTCTAAAGTCATGCTCAAAATTTTTAAAGATTCTAACCTCACTTGTTAGCTTAGAAGTCAAATATGGACCACCATAATCATATTTTTCAATGACATCTAATAAGCCAGAAGTCATTTGCTTGTGCTTTCAAATTCTTAAGAATAGAATAAAAAAGTTGGGTTTAACTAATAACCAACAACATGAAGATTTTTTGTGAAGCTGTGAATCACAACGTGTATTTATAATTTTTCAATTGGGATCCACAAACTTTTTTTTTAAATCTTTTCATTATCTCTTCTCTAGTCTTATAAATAGCTTGATAAAGAAAACTCATTGCAACTATATTTTCACTATCAATAATACACAATACACAAATAAGTGGATCAATAAACTTAACAATATCAGTGCATTGACTCCAAAATTTAAAATCTAAGACTTGATCCAGAAATATTTTTAGCTTTATTTTCTTTAGAGTAAGTTGAGCTTGTTCATTTTTTTACAGCTCTCAAAGCATCCTTTTGACCAAAACTACTTTCTAAAGCAATGAAGTTTGTGGCAAATTGAGTTACAGCTGGTCAAAATATTTTCAACCCACCTATAAATTTTCTCATCAAGTACAATGGATGGCAATGATTATATATGTATTTTGTAATCATTGAAGCTTGTGACACAATTTCACTCACTTCCTCTAACTTCCTATTATCTTAGAGGATCAAATTAATAGAATAAGCAGCACAAAGAGACCAATATAGCTTAGAAAACTTAGATTCCAACAATCTGTCAGTAGCAACATAATTTGAAGCATTATCCACCACTGCATGCACAACATTTTTAGGACCAAAAAATAATATAATATCCCTAAACAAATTAAACAAGCATCAAAAGTTTTTGAGACACGAAAAGTATTAACTGACTTTAGAAAAATAGTATTTTAGGACAATAAACTAAAAAATTAATTAACATGCACCTACAACGATCAGTCTATCTATTGACCATGATAGTACATCCAATTTACTTCCAAATCTCACGATAACCTTCAATCATATTCTTCACATTCAACCAATTTACTCAACAAATACTCACGAATTCTTGCATAATTTGGGCCCTTATACACTACACCATGCTTGCAATAGTATCAATCATTGGTTGAAAATAAGTTGAATTAATTGCATTAAATGGCACATAGGAATCTATCATCTATTTTGCAATGGCAATGTCACACTTCTCCATAATTTTTTTGCTTTGGAGTACACTTTATATAGTCAATTGAGCTCTAGATGTTGTTGCTAATGTAAAAAAAAATATTCTAATCTTTTAACATGTTTTTCTTTTCCAGACGTAGTTGGTAGAAGCCTTGATTTTTGTTATTGTCAAATATCATTGCGTTCAATCTCATCAAATTCTCTTTTAATTTCATCACAATCATGATAACTTTCTGCATATTGTTCTTGAGCTTTCCTCTTCTTACGTTGAAGGTGGTGGAAGTCTTGATTTTGAACAAATCTTACTAGTGCCAGGTGGTGGAAGTCTTGATTTTTGTTGTTGTCACACTTCATTGCATTCAATCTCATCAAATTCTCTTTCAATTTCATCACAATTATTATAACTTTTTGCATACTGTTTTTTAGCTTTCCTCTTCTTACTTCGAAGGTCTTTAATGTTTTGAACAAATCTTGTGCCAGCACCTTTCGGCGTGTCTTAATATCTCCTCTTTTTTTTGCCAAATAATGCTTAAATCGATTGATTCTTTGACCCTCAATAATCTTCTCACAATATATGCAAAACATAATAGTTTTTCTAGATTCAACAACCTGTTTATAATGGCTCCATACGAGATCATTTTTTTTTCAATTATTATTTTTTTGTTTTGCAATGGTTGCATCAGGAATTGATCATTGTTCTTAGGATAATGGTATTTCTGATGATGTATTTAGTGAACCCATCCTAATTCAATATAAAATAAGACAACAACACTATAATATTATAACCTATCATTTAATCAATTCACAGAGCCTATCCAACCATTGCATAGAACAACAATAATATAGAACAATATAGAGCAGAGCCTATCCTATAGTATAGAACAACAACAATAAATTCATTGAGTTTATCCAACAATATAGAACAACAATAATAAATTTACAAAGTTTGTACAATAATATAGAACAGTAACAAAATTAACTATGAACAACAATAATTAGAAAAAAAGCATCAATAAACCACTAAACTTACATTAAAAAATAAAACAACAACAATCAAGTAATCTACCATTAAAGATTAATATAGGATAACAAAAAATAAAATAAAATCTCACCTCAAGGTTGACGGCATGCACCAGAGAAGAGGGAGAACAAGCCACGCCAAAGTAGATAATAGCAAGAGGGAGGCAGCATTGCAACAGTGAGAATAAGCTAATACAACAAATGAGGCCAAAACGAGGAGAGACACATAGGAGCAAGAAGAGCCGCATGCCACGACGAAGTGAAGGCGAGCCATAAACAAAGGTGACGACATAGAAAAGATGATGCACCGGATCCAGCAAGTTGAGAGAGTGAGAGGCTGAGAGCTTTGCCTTTGTGAGAATGAGTCCAAGAAAGAGTTAGGTGGAGATGAGGCTTCCTTCGGGACTCGAGCATTAGGATTTTTTTTCAAAAGAAAAAAAGAAAAAAAGAAAACGACATTTTCTTGGGGATTAAAAAAATTTAAATTTGGGTCATATTTGTGTTTTTCTCTCTCATCATTAAAATTCAAAAATAAAAAAATATCTTCTCCTTTTTTCTCTCATAAATTTCGAAAATTTGAGTTGACTTAGTCAAAAATTTTTAAAACTTAGCTATTTCTTATAAGTCAAGTCAAATTTTCAATTTTAAAAATCCTATCTTTTCAAAATCTTTTTCAAAATCAAATATTTTTCACTTTTCTTTTATGATTTTCGAAAATTTAAAATTATTTTTCAAAATCTTTTTCTTATCTTTATTTTAAAGTTTCGAAAACTTTACTAACAATTAATGTGATTGATTCAAAAAATTTGAAGTTTGTTACTTTCTTGTTAAGAAAGGTTCAATCTTTAAATTCTAGAATCATATCTTTTAGTTTCTTGTTAGTCAAGTAATCAATTTTAATTTTAAAAATCAAATCTTTTTCAAAATATCTTTTTCAATCATATCTTTTTAAAATATCTTTTTCAAATCATATCTCTTACAAAAATTTGATTTCAAAATATCTTTTCTAACTTCTTATCTTTTCAAAATTGATTTTCAAATCTTTTTCAACTAACTAATTGACTTTTTGTTTGTTTCTTATCTTTTTCAAAACCACTTAACTACTTTTCCCTCTCTAATTTTCGAAAATATATCATCCATTTTTCAAAATTCTTTTTAAATTAACTAATTGTTTTAAATTTTAATTTTAATTATATCTTATCTGTAATTTTCGAAAATCATTAACTACTTTTTCAAAATTATTTTCGAATTCTCCCTCTCTTCTCTTCTTCTATTTATTTAAAACAAAAATATTTTTCTTTTATTTTAAGTTAATTTTCGAAAACCCCTCTCTCTCATCTCTTTCTATTTATTCATTCATTTACTAACACTTCTCTTCATCCTAAAATTCGAACCCCCTCTTCCTCTCTGAGTTTGAATTTTCCTCTTTTCCTTATTCTATTTTTTTCTTCTTCTACTAACATAAAGAAATCTCTCTACTGTGGTAAAGAGGATCCCTATTATTATTTTCTGTTCCCTTCTTTTTTCATATGAGCAGGAGCAAGGACAAGAATATTCTTGTTGAAGCAGATCCTGAACCTGAAAGGACTTTGAAGAGAAAACTAAGAGAAGCTAAATTACAACAATCCAGAGACAACCTTACAGAAATTTTCGAAAAGGAAGAGGAGATGGCAGTTGAAAATAATAATGCAAGGAGGATGCTTGGTGACTATACTACACCTACTTCCAAATTTGATGGAAGAAGCATCTCAATCCCTTCCATTGGAGCAAACAATTTTGAGCTAAAACCTCAACTAGTTGGTCTAATGCAACAGAACTGCAAGTTTCATGGACTTCCGTCAGAAGATCCCTATCAGTTTTTAACTGAATTATTGCAGATCTGTGAGACTGTTAAGACTAATGGAGTAAATTTTGAAGTCTACATGCTCATGCTTTTCCCTTTTGCTGTAAGAGACAGAGCTAGAACATGGTTGGACTCACAACCTAAAGATAGCCTGGACTCTTGGGATATGGTCACGGCCTTCTTGGCTAAGTTCTTTCCTCCTCAAAAGCTGAGCAAGCTTAGAGTGGATGTTCAGACCTTCAAACAAAAAGATGGTGAATCCCTCTGTGAAGCTTGGGAAAGATACAAGCAGATGATCAAAAGGTATCCTTCTGACATGCTTTCAGAGTGGACCATTTTGGATATATTCTATTATGGTCTATCTGAGTTCTCTAAGATGTCACTGGACCATTTTGCAGGTAGATCCATTCACCTAAAGAAAATTCCTGCAAAAGCTCAAAAACTCATCGACATGGCTGCAAATAACAAATTCATGTACACCTCTGAGAGGAATCCTGTGAGTAATGGGACACCTCAGAAGAAGGGAGTTCTTGAAATTGATGCTCTGAATGCCATATTGGCTCAGAACAAAATGTTGACTCAGCAAGTCAACATGATTTCTTAAAGTCTGAATGGATGGCAAAATGCATCCAACAGTACTAAAGAGGCATCTTCTGAAGAAGAAGCTTATGATCCTGAGAACCCTGCAATGGCAGAGGTGAATTACATGGGTGAACCCTATGGGAACACCTATAATTCCTCATGAAAAAATCATCCAAATTTCTCATGGAAGGATCAGCAAAAACCTCAACAAGGCTTTAATAATGGTGGAAGAAACAGGCTCAGCAATAGCAAGCCTTTCCCATCATCTTCTCAGCAACAGACAGAGAATTCCAAGTAGAGCTCCTCTAGCTTAGAAAATATAGTATCTGATCTGTCTAAGGCCACTTTAAGTTTCATGAGTGAAACAAGGTCCTCCATTAGAATTTGGAGGCACAAGTGGGCCAGCTGAGCAAGAAAATCATTGAAACTCCTCCTAGTACTCTCCCAAGCAATATAGAAGAGAATCCAAAAAGAGAGTGCAAGGTCGTTGACATAATCAAAATGGCCGAACCTAGAGAGGAAGGGGAGGACGTGAATCCCAATGAGGTAGACCTCATGGGGCGTCTCCCAGACAAGAAAGAGTTCCCTTTTAAGGACCTAAAGGAACCTGAGGCTCATATAGAGACCATAGAGATTCCTTTAAACCTCCTTCTGCCATTCATGAGCTCTAAAAACTATTCTTCCTCTGAAGAGGATGAAGATGTAACTGGAGAGCAAGTTGCTCAATATCTAGGAGCTATCATAAAGCTGAATGCCAAGTTGCTTGGTAATGAGACTTGGGAAGACGCACCTCCCTTGCTCATTAGTGAACTAAATACATGGGTTCAGCAAACTTTACCTCAAAAGAAACAAGATCCTGGTAAATTCTTAATACCTTGTACCATAGGCACCATTACCTTTGAGAAGGCTCTGTGTGACCTGGGGTCAAGCATAAATCTTATGCCACTCTCTGTAATGGAGAAACTAGGGATCTTTGAGGTACAGGCTGCCACATTCTCATTAGAGATGGCAGACAAGTCAATAAGACAAGCTTATGGAATGGTAGAGGACGTGTTGGTAAAGGTTAAAGGCCTTTACATCCCTACTGATTTCATAATCTTAGACACTGGGAAGGATGAGAATGAATCCATTATTCTTGGAAGACCCTTCCTAGCCACAGCAGGAGCTGTGATTGATGTTGACAGAGGAGAGTTAGTCCTTCAATTGAATGGGGACTACCTGGTGTTTAAAGCTCAAGGATCTTCCTCTGCAACCATGGAGAGGAAGTATGAAAAGCTTCTCTCAATACAGAGTCAAACAGAGCCCCCACAATCAAACTCTAAGTTTAGTGTGGGGAGGCCACAACTAAACTCTAAGTTTGGTATTGAACCCCCACATTCAAACTCTAAGTTTGGTGTTGAGAGGTCCCAACAATGCTCTGAACATATGTGAAGCTCCATGAGAGCTCACTGTCAAGCTATTAACATTAAAGAAGCGCTTATTGGGAGGCAACCCAATTTTTATTTATCTATATTTTTTATTGTTCTTTTATGTCTTATTAGGTTGATGATCATGTGGAGTGACAAAACAAATACTAAAATTAAAAACAGAATCAAGAACAGCAGAAGAAATAGCACACCCTGGAGGAAGAGCTTACTGGCGTCTAAACGCCAGTAAGGAGCATCTGGCTGGCATTCAACGCTAGAACAGAGCATGAATCTAGCGTTGAACGCCAAAAAAAGCAGCAGTCTGGCGTTTAAACGCCAGAATTACACCCTGAGGAGAGCTGGCATTAAACGCCATAAACAAGCATGGAACTGGCGTTCAACGCCATAAACATGCTGCAGACTGGCGTTGAACGCCCAAAACAAGCATGGAAATGGCGTTTAACGCTAGAAACATGCTGTAGCCTGGCGTTAAACGCCAGGATTGCACTCAGATGGCGTTTTACACGCCTAATTGGTGCAGGGATGTTAAATCCTTGACACCTCAGGATCTGTGGATCCCACAGGATCACCTCAAGATCTATGGACCCCATAGGATCCCTACCTACCTCAACTCACCTTCTCTCTTCTTTCACACAATCCAATAACACTCTTCCCCAAACACGCTTCACCAATCACCTCAATCTCTCTTCCCCATTACCTCTTCACCACTCACATCCATCCTCTTTTCCCCATAAACCCCACCTACCTTCAAAATTTAAAATTTCTTTCCCACCCAAACCCACCCTAAATGGCCGAAACAATACCCTCTCCTTCCACTATATAAATCCCTCCATCCTTCTTCATTCTCACACAACACAACCCTCTCTTCTCCCCCTTGGTCGAATACACATCTCTCCTCCTTTCCTCCATATCTTCTTCTTCCTCTTCTATTCTTTCTTCTCTTGCTCGTGGGCGAGCAACATTCTAAGTTTGGTGTGGTAAAAGCATAGCTTTTTTATTTTTCCATAACCATCTATGGCACCTAAGGCCAGAGAAACCTCTAGAAAAAGGAAAGGGAAGACAAAAGCTTCCACCTCCGAGTCATGGGAGATGGAGAGATTCATCTCAAAGGTCCATCAAGACCACTTCTATGAAGTTGTGGCCAAGAAGAAGGTGATCCCTGAGGTCCTTTTCATACTCAAGAAAAATGAGTATCCGGAGATCCGACATGAGATCCAAAGAAGAGGTTGGGAAGTTCTGACCAACCCCATTCAACAAGTCAGAATCTTAATGGTTCAAGAGTTCTATGCTAATGCATAGATCACTAGGAACCATGATCAAAGTATGAACTCGAATCCAATGAATTATCTTACAATGGTTCGGGGGAAATACTTAGATTTTAGTCCAAAAAATATAAGGTTGGCGTTCAACTTGCCTATAATGCAAGAACACGCACGCCCCTACACTAGAAGGGTCAACTTTGATCAACGGTTGGACCAAGTCCTTATGGACATATGTGTGGAAGGAGCTCAATGGAAAAGAGACTCAAAAGGCAAGCTAGTTCAATTAAGAAGACTGGACCTTAAGCCTGTGGCTAGAGGATGTTTGGAGTTCATCCAACGCTCCATCATCCCCACTAGCAACCGATCCGAAGTTACTGTAGATCGGGCCATCATGATCCATAGCATCATGATTGGAGAGGAAGTAGAAGTTCATGAAGTCATCTCTCTTGAATTCTACAAAGTAGCCGAAAAGTCCTCTACCATGGCAAGGCTAGCTTTTTCTCATCTTATTTGCCATCTATGCTACTCAGCTGGAGTTGTAATAGAAGGAGACACCCTCATTGAAGAGGACAAGCCCATCACTAAGAAGAGGATGGAGCAAACAAGAGAGTCCGTCCATGGATCTCAAGAGACGCATGAGGAAGCTCATCATCAAGAAATCCCTGAGATGCCTCAAGGGATGCACTTTTCTCCAAAAAACTATTGGGAACAACTCAACACTTCTCTAGAAGGATTTTGAGTCATGATATGAACCAATTAAGGGTGGAACACCAAGAGCACCCCATCATTCTCCATAAGATTAGAGAAGATCAAAGAGCAATGAGGGAGGTGCAACAAAGGCAAGGAAGAGACATAGAAGAGCTCAAGGACATCATTGGTCCTTTAAGAAGAAGACGCCACCATCACTAAGGTGGACTCATTCCTTGTTCTTATTTCTTTGTTTTTCAGTTTTTATGCCATATGTTTGTCTATGTTTGTGTCTCTACTTCATGATTATTAGTGTCTATTGTCTATGTCTTAAGGCTATGAATAATTCCATGAATCCTTCACCTTTCTTAAATGAAAAATGTTTTTAATACGAAAGAACAAGAAGTACATGAGTTTCAAATTCATCCTTGAAATTAGTTTAATTATTTTGATGTGGTGACAATACATTTTGTTTTCTGAATGAATGCTTGAACAGTGCATATTTTTTATCTTGTTGTTTATGAATGTTAAAATTGTTGGCTCTTGAAAGAATGATGAACCAATTTTCTTAATTTTACATTTATTAATATAATGAACCAATTTCAGTTTTAATTCCATTACTTGTTGAATTCCTTCTAATTACTATTCATCTCCATTTTTAGTTCTATTAATCTTAATTTTAATTACCATGTCCTTTTTCTACTCCCTTCATATGTTTGTGGAAATGGCATTCATATCAACGGAGTAGAGCTTTTAACTTGGCTTTGTAGTTAATTAATTGGAACCCCATTAGTTGGAAAACTCAAGTGTTAAATTGAAGTTTAAAATTGTTGTCTAACTCTATTTTCCCTAACTCTAGCCCTTCCTCAGGAAGAGGCTAAGACTTGTGAGTCAGAGTTAGTATATCCAATTAACCTTCCTCTGCAACTACAAGAGAATAATTTATTGGAAGCAACAATTTTTACTATGTTACTTGAGGATTCCAACGAGGATAGAAACTCCAATTAATTTTCTCCTAGCCAAGGCCTTTAATTTCAAATACATAACATCGCTAGTTATTACTTCTTACTTTGACTTTTAGTTGTTTATTATTTTAATTTCAACATCAAAAACTTCTCAGAAAAAATTTCTGATCAATAATTCGCACCTAGTTTCAACACGTTAGGAAACGACCTGGGAATTCTACTCCTAGTATTTCATTCTTAATTGTGACATCCTCTTCTAAATTGATAAGTGAAATTTTCACCGGTTAAGAACTGTACTCACAACGTTGTTCTTATTATAAATTCTTAATCAGCCATTTTCCACCTATCATAGGTCCCACAGATTCTACACCTACCCCACCTATCATTCACCCCTTTCCTTCCCTCCCTCTATCTCTACTTCTTTCTTCTTTTTCTACTCTCTTCTTCCCCATTGTTCATATTTGCTCGACGACATGCAAAACTCTCAAGTTTGGTGTTTTAAAAGCTTTGCTTTTTGACTTCTACCACTCCTAAATATGGCACCAAAGACTAGTAAAACCTTAAAGAAGAGGAAGGGAAAGGCACTTGCATCCACTTCCCTCACCTCATATGTCACTTATGCAATTCAGCTAGAATCATCATAGAAGGAGACATCCCCATTTAGACGACAAGCCCATCACTAAAAAAAGGATGTAGCATGTTAGAGAGCCTACACATACACCTCAACAAGATCATGTGGAGCCACCTCAACAAGAGATCCCTATGATGCCTCAAGGGATGTACTTTCCTCCCCAAAACTATTGGGATCAACTTAACACCTCAATAGGGGAGCTAAGTTCAAATGTGGAGCAACTGAGGGTGGAGCATCAAGACCACACCACTATCTTCCATGAAATAAGAGAAGATCAAAGAGTTATAAGGGAAGAACAATAGAGGCAAGGAAGAGACATAGAGGAGCTTAAACGCTCTATTGGATTCACTAGAGGGAGTAGTAGCCACCATCACTAAGGTGGTCCCGTTCCCTTAATTATGTTGCCTAAGTTATTTTTTTCTATTTTCCATTAGGTGTTATATCTTATTGTCTATTTCTAGTACATGATCATCTTTATTTGTGTCTTAAAGCTATGAATTATTCCATGCATCTCTCACCATACATAAAATTTTATTTGGAAAAGAAAAGGGAGATACTTGAATTTTGAGTTACATCGTAAGAATAGTTCAATTATCTTGATGTGGTGGCATTGCTTTTACTTTTTGAATGTATGAATATACAGTGCATATTCGATGTTGAAGTTAAGAATGTTGGATCTTGAAAGAATGATGAAAAAGGAGAAGTATTATTGGTAATCTAAAAAATCCAAAAAGATTGATTTTTGAAGCAAGAAAAAGCAGCAAAAAAGCAAAAAAAAGCAATAGAAGAAAATATATATATATATATATATATATGCGAAAAAAAAGCAAGCAGAAAAAGAAAGAAAAAGCCAATAGCTCTTTAAACCAAAAGGCAAGAGTAAGGATCCAAGACTTTGAGCATCAATAGTTAGGAGGGCTGGTATGCGAAATTGTGATCAATACTTTTCACAACACAAATAATCCCCGGTGATGAATCCAAAAACTTGGTGTTCAATACCATGACAT
>NC_029780.3:82847292-82848705 GCF_000817695.3 Arachis duranensis | reverse complement strand
TGAAATCACAGAAAAACACACAAACTCATAGTAAAGTCCAGAAAAGTGAATTTTAACTAAAAACTAATAAAAATATACTAAAAACTAACTAGATCATACTAAAAACATACTAAAAACAATGCCAAAAAGCGTACAAATTATCCGCTCATCACAACACCAAACTTAAATTGTTGCTTGTCCTCAAGCAACTGAAAATCAAATAAGATAAAAAGAAGAGAATATGCAATGAATTCCAAAAACATCTATGAAGATCATTATTAATTAGATGAGCGGGGCTTTTAGCTTTTTGCCTCTGAATAGTTTTGGCATCTCACTCTATCCTTTGAAATTCAGAATGATTGGCTTCTTTAGGAACTCAGAATCCAGATAGTGTTATTGATTCTCCTAGTTAAGTATGATGATTCATGAACACAGCTACTTATTGAGTCTTGGCTGTGGCCCAAAGCACTCTGTCTTCCAGTATTACCACCGGATACATAAATACCACAGACACATAATTGGGTGAACCTTTTCAGATTGTGACTCAGCTTTGCTAGAGTCCCCAATTAGAGGTGTCCAGGGTTCTTAAGCACACTCTTTTTGCCTTGGATCACAACTTTATTTCTTTCTTTTCTCTCTCTTTTTTTTCGTTTTCTCTTTTTTTCTCTTTTTTTTTGAATACTACTTTTTCTTGCTTTAAGAATCATTTTAATGATTTTTCAGATCCTCAGTAACATGTCTCCTTTTTCATCATTCTTTCAAGAACCAACAATTTTAACATTCATGAACAACAAATTCAAAAGATTTATGCACTGTTTAAGCATACATTCAGAAAACAAAAGCATTGCCACCACATCAAAATAATTAATCAAAGTATTGCCACCACATCAAAATAATTAAACTGTTATAAAATTCAAAATTCATGCAATTCTTATCTTTTTCAATTAAGAATATTTTTTCATTTAAGAGAGGTGATGGATTCATAGGACATTCATAACTTTAAGGCATAGACACTAAGACACTAATGATCACAAGACACAAACATAGATAAACATAAGCACTAAAATTCGAAAAACAGGAAAATAAAGAACAAGGAAATTAAAGAACGGGTCCACCTTAGTGATGGTGGCTTGTTCTTCTTGAAGATCCTATGGAGTGCTTGAGCTCCTCAATGTCTCTTCCTTGTCTTAGTTGCTCCTCTCTCATGATTCTTTGATCTTCTCTAATTTCATGGAGGAGAATGGAATGTTCTTGGTGCTCCACCCTTAGTTGTCCCATGTTGGAACTCAATTCTCCTAGGGAGGTGTTTAGTTACTCCCAATAGTTTTGTGGAGAGAAGTGCATCCCTTGATGAATCTCAGGGATCTCATGATGAGTGGGATCTCTTGTGTGCTCCATCCTCTTCTTAGTGATGGGCTTGTCCTCATCAATAGA
>NC_029780.3:82845278-82847142 GCF_000817695.3 Arachis duranensis | reverse complement strand
TGTTCATCTCCTTGCATCATGGGCAAGTTGAATGCCAACCTTACATTTTCCGGACTAAAATCCAAGTATTTCCCCTGAACCATAGTAAGCCAATTCTTTGGATCCGGGTTCACACTTTGATCATGGTTCTTGGTGATCCATGCATTGACATAGAACTCTTGAACCATTAAGATTCCGACTTGTTGAATGGGGTTGGTAAGAACTTCCCAACCTCTTCTTTGGATCTCATGTCGGATCTCCGGATATTCACCCTTTTTGAGTTTGAAAGGGACCTCGGGGATCACCTTCTTCAAGGCCACAACTTCATAGAAGTGGTCTTGATGCACCCTTGAGATGAATCTCTCCATCTCCCATGACTCGGAGGAGGAAGCTTTTGCCTTCTCTTTCCTCTTTCTAGAGGTTTCTCCGGCCTTGGATGCCATAAATGGTTATGGAAAAACAAAAAGCAATGCTTTTACCACACCAAACTTAAAAGGTTTGCTCGTCCTCGAGCAAAAGAAGGAAGAAGAGAGTAGAAGAAGAAGAAATGAGAAAGAAGGGAATGGCTCTTGTGTTCGGCCAAAAAGGGGAAGAAGTGGTGTTTAGGTTGTGTGAAAATGAAGGAGTGAAGATGGGTTTATATAGGAGTGGGGGGGCTCATGGTTCGGTCATGTATGGGTGGGTGTGGGAGGGAAAGTGGTTTGAATTTGGAGGGTGAGGTAGGTGGGGTTTTATGAAGGATGGATGTGAGTGGTGAAGAGAAAGATGGGATTTGATAGGTGAAGGGTTTTGGGGAAGAGGTGTTGAGATGATTGGTGAATGGGTGAAGAAGAGAGAGAGTGGTAGGGTAGGTGGGGATCCTGTGGGGTCCACAGATCCTGAGGTGTCAAGGAAAAGTCATCCCTGCACCAAATGTCATGCAAAAATGCGTTTTGAGCCAATTCTGGCATTAAACGCCGGGCTGGTGCCCATTTCTAGCGTTTAACGCCAAGTGCTTGCCCTTTCCTGGCGTTTAACGCCAGTCTGGTGCCCCTTTCTGGCGTTAAACGCCCAGAATGGTGCCAGACTGGGCGTTAAACGCCCATCTGCTAGCCTTACTGGCGTTTAAACGCTAGTAGGTTCTTCCTCCAGGGTGTGCTGTTTTTCTTCCTGTTTTTCTTTCTGTTTTTGCTTTTTCAATTGATTTTGTGGCTTTTCATGATCATCAACCTATAGAAAACATGAAATAACAAAGAAAAATATATAAAATATAACATTGGGTTGCCTCCCAACAAGCACTTCTTTAATGTCAGTAGCTTGACAGAGGGCTCTCATGGAGCCTCAGAGATGCTCAGAGCAATGTTAGAACCTCCCAACATCAAACTTAGAGTTTGAATGTGGGGGTTCAACACCAAACTTAGAAGTTGGTTGTGGCCTCCCAACACCAAACTTAGAGTTTGTCTGTGGGGGCTCTGTTTGGCTCTGTTTTGAGAGAAGCTCTTCATGCTTCCTCTCCATGGTGACAGAGGGATATCCTTGAACCTTAAACACAAAGGATTCTTCATTCACTTGAATGATCAATTCTCCTCTATCAATATCAATCACAGCCTTTGCTGTGGCTAGGAAGGGTCTGCCAAGGATGATGGATTCAACCATGCACTTCCCAGTCTCTAGGACTATGAAATCAGCAGGGATGTAATGGTCTTCAACTTTTACCAGAACATCCTCTACAAGTCCATAAGCTTGTTTTCTTGAGTTGTCTGCCATCTCTAGTGAGATTTTTGCAGCTTACACCTCAAAGATCCCTAGCTTCTCCATTATAGAGAGAGGCATGAGGTTTACACTTGACCCTAGGTCACACAAAGCCTTCTTGAAGGTCATGGTGCCTATGGTACAAGGTATTGAA
>NC_029780.3:82844518-82844863 GCF_000817695.3 Arachis duranensis | reverse complement strand
GAGACCATGGTTGCTAAGTCAGAGTTATTCTGCTTAGAACTCTCTGTCTGTTGCTGAGAAGATGATGGAAAAGGCTTGCCACTGCTAAACCTGTTTCTTCCACCATTGTTATTGTTGAAACCTTGTTGAGGTCTCTGTTGATCCTTTCATGAGAGATTTGAATGATTTCTCCATGAAGGATTATAGGTGTTTCCATAGGATTCTCCCATGTAATTCACCTCTTCTATTGAAGGGTTCTCAGGATCATAAGCTTCTTCTTCAGATGAAGCCTTCTTAGTACTACCTGGTGCATTTTGCATTCCAGACAGACTTTGAGAAATCATATTGACTTGCTGAGTCAATATT
>NC_029780.3:82843547-82843925 GCF_000817695.3 Arachis duranensis | reverse complement strand
AGAAGTCGGGAGTAGGTGCAGTAAAGTCACCCAGCACCTTCCTTGCATTATTGGCATTGTTGTTGTTTTCGGCTGCCATGGATTCTTCTTCTTTGAAGATTTCTGTTAGGTCCTCTACAGAGATTTGTGCCTTAGCTTATCTTAGTTTTCGCTTCAAGGTCCTTTCAGGTTCAGGGTCAGCCTCAACAAGAATGCTTTTGTCTTTGCTCCTGCTCATATGAAAGAGAAAAGAACAAGAAAATGTGGAATCCTCTATGTTACAGTATAGAGATTCCTTGAGGTGTCAGAAGAAAAGAAAAATAGAAGGCAGAAGTAGAAAATTCGAACTTTATCAAAGAAGATGGAGTTCGAATTTTGCATTAAGGAATAGTGTTAGTT
>NC_029780.3:82842170-82843366 GCF_000817695.3 Arachis duranensis | reverse complement strand
GAAATTAGAAATCAAAAAGATTTGATTGAAAACTATTTTGAAAAAGATGTGGTTAAGAAGATATGATTAGTTTTTAAAAGATGTGATTGAGAAGATATGATTTGAAAAACTTTTTAAAAAGATTTGATTTTAAAAATTAATGACTTGGCTATCAAGAAAAGATATGATTCAAACATTTTGCATTGAAAACAGAATCTTCCCTCTTGTGCCATCCTGGCGTTAAACGCCTAGAATGGTGCACATTCTGGCGTTTAACGCCCAAAACTCTACCCTTTTGGGCGTTAAACGCCCAGCCAGGCACCCTGGCTGGCGTTTAAACGCCAGTCTGTCTTCTTCACTGGGCATTTTGAACGCCCAGCTTTTTCTGTGCAATTCCTCTGCAGTATGTTCTGAATCTTCAATTCTCTGTATTATTGACTTGAAAGGACACAAATTAAAAATATTTTTGGATTTTTACTAAAGAGGAATAATCAGAATGCAACTTAAAATCAAATAACAATGCATGCAAGACACCAAACTTAGCAGTTTGTATACTACTGACACTAATGAGAATGCATATGAGACTCAACAAAATACTCAAGTCAAGAGAATTTAAAGATCAGAGCAATGAAATCATCAAGAACAACTTGAAGATCACTTAAGACACATGAATGAGTTCAAGAAGAACAGAAACATGCAATTGACACCAAACTTAACATGAGACACTAAACTCGAACAAGAAACATAAAGTATTTTTGGTTTTTATGATTTTGTAATTTTTTTGTGCTTTTCAAAAATTTAGTGGAAAAAGGTATCAAAATTCTTAATGAGAATTCCAGGAATCATGCAATGTTTAGTCTAAGACTCCGGTCCAGGAATTAGACATGGCTTCACAGCCAGCCAAGCTTTCAAAGAAAGCTTCGGTCCAAAACACTAGACATGGCCAATGGCCAGCCAAGCCTTAGCAGATCACTGCTCCAATAGCAAGATTGATAGAAATCAACAAGCTCTTGTGATGATAAGTTGAAACCTCGGTCCAATGAAATTAGACATGGCTTCACAGCCAGCCAGACTTCAACAGATCATCATGAAACTCTAGAATTCATCTTCAAGAATTCTGAAGAAAAAATACCTAATCTAAGCAACAAGATGAACTGTCAGTTGTCCATACTCGAACAATCCCCGGCAACGGCGCCAAAAACTTGGTGCACGAAATT
>NC_029780.3:82836615-82841338 GCF_000817695.3 Arachis duranensis | reverse complement strand
GTCTAGGCATGGCCGAATGGCCAGCCTCCCAAAGAGGGTTCAATCATAAAAACATGATCAAAAGCTCTCTAATACAATAGTAAAAGGTCCTACTTATAGAGAACTAGTAGCCTAAGGTTTACAGAGATGAGTAAATGACATAAAAATCCACTTCCGGGCCCACTTGGTGTGTGCTTGGGCTGAGCAATGAAAAATTTTCGTGTAGAGACTCTTCTTGGAGTTAAACGCCAGCTTTGGTGACAG
Source organism: Arachis duranensis (assembly GCF_000817695.3). Lineage (NCBI taxonomy): Eukaryota > Viridiplantae > Streptophyta > Magnoliopsida > Fabales > Fabaceae > Arachis > Arachis duranensis. Next base: position 82,841,095 of record NC_029780.3, on the reverse strand, counting down.
TTTGGGCGTTTAACTCCCATTCTTGTGCCAGTTCCGGCGTTTAACGTTGGAAAATCTAAAGGTGACTTTGAACGCCGGGTTGGGCCATCAAATCTTGGGCAAAGTATGGACTATCATATATTGCTGGAAAGCCCAGGATGTCTACTTTTCAACGCCGTTGAGAGCGCGCTAATTGGGCTTCTGTAGCTCCAGAAAATCCACTTCGAGTGCAGGGAGGTCAGAATCCAATAGCATCTGCAGTCCTTTTCAGTCTCTGAAACAGATTTTTGCTCAGGTCCCTCAATTTTAGCCAGAAAATACCTGAAATCACAGAAAAACACACAAACTCATAGTAAAGTCCAGAATAGTGAATTTTAACTAAAAACTAATAAAAATATACTAAAAACTAACTAGATCATACTAAAAACAATGCCAAAAAGCGTACAAATTATCCGCTCATCAAGGGCCTAAAAGAAATGAAATCTTGGCCTAAAAAGTTCAAATGAACTCCTCCCCCTAACTATATGCTTGTGGTGTGAAGATGTCAAGTGAAAAGCTTGAGACTGAGCGGTTAAAGTCGTGATCCAAAGCAAAATAGTGTGCTTAACAACTCTGGACACCGCTTTCTGGGGATTCTAGCAAAGCTGAATCACAATTCAAAAGAGTTCACCTAGTTAAGTGTCTGTGGCATTTATGTATCCTGTGGTAATATTAGAAAACAAAGCACTTAGGGTCACGGCCAAGACTCAAAAGAAGCTGTGTTTAAGAACCAAAAAGAACTAAAATAGGAGAGTCAATGATATCATCTGGATTTTGAGTTCCTAAAAGACGCCAATTATTCTGAGCTTCAAAGGAAAGTGATATGCCAAAACTATTCAGAAGTGAATAGCCACTAGCCCCACTCATCTAATTGAAACTGAGCTTCATTGAATAACTCTGAGATTTATTGTATCCTTCTCTTCTTTTTAATCCTACTTTGTTTTTTTTTTTTGCTTGGGACAAGCAACAGTTTAAGTTTAGTATTTTGATGAGCGGATATTTTATACATTTTTGGCCTCATTTTCATATAGAGTTTGTTATGTTTTGTTTAAGTTCTTTTATGTTTTCATATGTTTTAAGGAAAAATTCATATTTTTGGATTCTACTTTGGGTTTGTGTGTTTTATGATGATTTCATGTATTTTCTGGCTGAAATTAAGGAGTTTTGGAAAATGTCTAATTCAGAGACAGAGAAAGGACTGCATATGTTGTCAGATTCTGACCTTCATGCACTCGAATGAGCATTTTTGGAGCTATAGAAGTCCAAATGGCCCACTCTTAATGGCTATGGAAAGCTAACATCTAGAAATTTCCAGAAATATATAATAGTTTATACTTTGCTTTGGAAATAAAGATCCAAAACTGGCGTTCAACGCCAGCACTTCACTCTCTTCCTGGCGTTGGATGCCCAAAAGGGAGCAGCTGGTGTCCAACACCCAAAAAGGAGTTCAAAGCTGGTGTTCAATTCCCAAGAAGGGTACTAGCTCGTGGAGACACCCTTAGCTTAGATCAAACACTCACCAAGTGGGCCCAAAAAGTGGATTTTCAAGCTATCAACCTAGGTAAACCTATTTCTGTAATTCTCAGTTATTAGATTAGTATATATAGGAGAAGATCACCCATGTATAGGATCTTAGACCACAACTTCTTCCCACACTTTTACTTTCGAACATTATTGTAACCTGTGAGTCACTAACCTCCTAGGTTAAGATTAGGAGCTCTGTTGATTCTTATGGATTAATAATATCACTATTTTATTTCAATCTATGATTGATTCCATTCTAAGATGTATCTTCATTCTTCATCCTAATGAATTGGGTGTGTAACTTGACCATCATCCCTATTTCACATGGGTTCTTGCGAGTATTTTATGAGATAGTACTAAACCACAATCTTTATTGTACATCTCTTAGACGGCTAATCCATGACTTTGTTGGGTACTTGGAGACATCAGTGCAGCCGAGGTACGGGGTGATTAGGGCCTTTGTGATATAGACTAGAATCCAAGGAGCAGCGTTCTCTGATCCAGAAGATCCGACCTTGTTTGTGGCGCTTTGAGTAGAATCATCAATGGAATGGACTGCTAGAGCTTCACCCTCATTCAGATTAGATGACCGCTGACCCAACATTTGATCTGAAGTAGAAGAGATTAATAATCGCTGACCTGGCGTTAATCATTTACAGCCTGCCATGGAATGAATCATTAGGAGTTGGAGTAGATGGTGAGAAAACTTGAACCAGAAGGAAAAAGCATCTCCGAAGCCTCAACCATTCTCTCATCACTGATTTCACATCTATCTAGTAACGTTTTATTTATTTATCTATTTTATGGATTTTTCACAACAACTATCATCTTTTTGAATAGTCTTACTAAGATCTACAAGGTAGCCATTGCTTGCTCAAACCAACAATTCTCGTGGGATCAACCCTCACTCATCTGAGGTGTTACGTGGACAACCCGGTGCACTTGCTAGTCTATTTGTGCGAATATTGCAGAGTTAATTTCGTGCACCAACAACGACAGCTTCAACCCTCCGTGACGATGACGGTGGCCAGGCTCCCTTCTAGCGGCACCGACATGCACGAACGGTGGCATTAGTTTCTCTTTCTTCGTGTCGAATCATCATTTATCTCCAATTTTGCTTCTGTTTCTGGTTTTGCTAATCAGATTGTTAATCACATGTTTCTTATTCTGATTTTGTTAATCCACTAATTTTGATTCTGATTTTGATTTTGTTAATCACATTGTTTTCAATTTTGATTCTTTGTTCTTCTACTTTTGTTACTTCGACATCTGATTTTTCTTATTTTGATGCTTTTGATTTTGCTTCTGTTTTTAATTCTGCATCTGATTCTTTATTCTTTAAATTTTGATGCTTGTGTTACTTCTGTTTCTGCTTCTATTTCTATTTCCAGTTTTGCTTCAACTTTGTTTCCAATTATGCTTATGCTTCTGCTTCATTGTTGTTGCTGAAGAAGAAGAAGAAGAAAGAAAACAAGAGATGACTTCATTGTTTTTGCTTTTGATTAATTGTTCTTGTGCTTCTGATTCGGATTCAGACTCAGATTCATTGTTCTTGTGCTTCATTATTTTTTCTTTTGATTCATTGGTGCTAATTTTATTGTTGTTGTTGCTGGTGATTTCGTTGTTGTTGTTGCTGTTGATGGAGAAGAACGAAAAAGAATAATAAAAATTGTATATTTTGGTGAAGAAGGAGAAGGGTATTTTGGTTCGAAGGATGGTTTTAAAAATAAGTTAAATCTTACGGACGATTTTATAAGAAAAAAAGATTGAGGACGAAAAAAATTTTCAGCCCCTACCTTTGGGACCAAAATCGTACTTAACCCTATTAAAAAAAGTATAATCTTATCAAGAGCAAGAGTTGATGAGAATCAAGAAGAGACAACGGTTGTTATCAGTAATGAAAATTATTATGACAAATACGATTAATGATGGAGATTTAGGGGTACGTCTAAAATGAGCACAATAATTATGTGCTTATTGGATGTGCTATATTTATATAGACCATTAGATTTTATTAGATAAAAATCAAAGGTAAATATAAAAGAAGAGCATTGATGGACTCTAATAAATACAGAATATCCAAGTACATAAATAAATTTTTAAATGACAACGCTTTAATACACAATACTTTAAATGGAAATAGAATCTTTTATTCTTAAATAATTAAATATAAAATATATAAATACAAAATATATGAGTACTTTTTATTTATTAAGATTAATTATTATGAAAAAAATTTTATAATATTAAAAAATTATATTAAAATGATATTTTAAATTGATATACAGTAACAGATTCAATATGTTTTCTGATTTCAATGTTATTATATGATTATAATTATTTAATATATAAAAAAGTTACTAGATAGTATATATATATTAGGGGTGGTAATGCGGGCTGCCCCGTCCTGCCCCACCTAGGCCCGCATCATAAGTGGGATGGGTTGACCCGTCCCGCCAACTAAAGTGGGTACAAAATACTAACCATTTGACTTTGTTTTTTTTTTTAAAAATAAAATTAATTAAAATTAACAAAAAAATAATAATTAAATAATTAAATACAAATAAAAAATAGTCAAATTATAATATAATTTTTTTACTATCTTTTTTTAAAATTTTAACTTCAATAAAATTGTTTAAAATAATATTTATCAATAGAACCATCTTTATTTTAGAAAATAAGTCACATAATTTGAACATATATACGAAATTATAAAATAAAACAAATAAAGTCACATAATTGAAACATATAGACATAATTTGACGAATTTTTTTAATTTGACAAGTCTCAAATTCTAACCCGACCCACTCTTTTTAGCGGTTCGATGGATCGGCCTAACGGATTCGACCCGTTTTACCACCCCTAATATATATATATATATAAAAGAAGATTATCACATACTTTATTATATAAAGATAGAAATTTTTTGTTCTAAAAA
>NC_029780.3:82834549-82835928 GCF_000817695.3 Arachis duranensis | reverse complement strand
TATTTCTATGTATTATAAATTATTTATTTTGTTTAAATAATATTTAAATAATGTAAATTAAAATGGGATAATTTTAAAACAGTATATATATATTTCTCTAAACATGATTTAAAAGAAAAAGATTCATTATTTTTATTTCTGTATTTTAAAAAGTATAAAATATTTCAAATCAAAATAAATTTTAATACAAGACATTTTAATGTTGCATTAAATATTCAATGTTCAAGAAATAGTTTAAGAGAAATAATAATCAAACCAAAGAAATGAACAACAAAATTAAATAATCCCGAGATATTATTATGAATATAAATTAAATACTAGTTATCATATTTGTTTTAATTTATCATTTCTCATTGATTATTTTCTCTTGTCATGTGTAGGATTAAAAATAATTTAATTTGTAGTGTAGTATGTATAAATAAATAAGATTGGAGAGACTATATTAGCACGGTCTTATTATAATAAGTCTAGTTTAAGGGCTCTTAGATTATAATAATCCTTTATAATTTGACAGCTTATGTTAAAAAATCCATAATTGAATCTGAATCACGTGTGTTTTACATAGAAGCATTGATGAGGCTAGAGGGTGACACCATATATGTTACCGCATGGACGTGACGTATTGTGTTAATGGTTGTTAGAGGCCATGCATACGAAACTACGTACCTAATTAAGAAGCTAATAAGGTGTACTTACTCCAATCGCCACACTATAAATACCGAGCTGCTGTGGTAGGCTTGGCATCCCAACCCAAACTCACATCTCATTTCATTTCCAAAAACTACAAAGCCATAGCCATGGGTGTCTCATTTAACTTGCACAAATTTGCCCCCACGAACTCCAAAGAGATCAAATTCCAAGGAGATGCAACCATTACGGATCACAATGTCATTCGACTCACCAACTTGGACAGCGATGGCAACCCACTAGGAAACAGAGTTGGCCGAGTTTTATTCTCCGACCCTGTGCACCTGTACGACCACAGTGGTTTCCGAGCAGGCTTTGAAACCACCTTCGTCTTTCGCATCTCAAAACCGTACAGTAGTGAATTTGCTCCCGGACCTGGTGACGGTCTTGCCTTCTTCCTTGCTAATGCTGACACTGAAATTCCACCTGAATCTTCTGGGAAGTTTCTCGGCCTCTTTGACGATGCATCAGCCAAGGTTGTTGCTGTTGAATTTGATACCTTTTCCAATGTCGAGATTGGGGATCCTAGTGGTCCCCACATCGGAATTAATATCAACTCTATCAGGTCATCGGCCACTGGTTTCTGGAACTAGCATGATGGAGCCGTAACCACTGCAAAGATAACATATAACTCTGCCCTTAAGAGGATCACCGTCAGTGTTTCTACGTATCTCGACAACCAACCTAACACT
>NC_029780.3:82824291-82834512 GCF_000817695.3 Arachis duranensis | reverse complement strand
TTCTTACGACGTCGACTTGAGCACTAAGCTTCCTCAAAAGGTTGCGGTAGGGCTATCTGCTTCTACTGGGCAATACTCGCAAAATACCGAGATCTTATCTTGGACTTTTAAGTCAAACTGAAGAGGAACAACAATGAATATTGAAAAAGGCGACCCTCTTCCTATCTTATCGCCGGATTGTGTTGTGTTTTTAATTTTAATTTGAGTAAATAAGGACTAGTCTTTAGTTTGTCTCAGTAAGTGATATGTCACTACGGATAAGGCAATAAGGGTAGTCCATTATTGTCATTGGTCTCTTCAATGTGAATTTCGTCCATCTTTCTTTGTCTGGGTTTAGTTTGTTGTCTTCAATGATATATGCTTGCTTTTCTTTGTGTTTGTGTTTCTCTTTTTGTTTCCTTTTTTCCTTCTCTTAAAAAGTAATATAAAATATCGTTTTGAATAGATTATATTTTTAGTTAATTACATTGACAAATGACCAAGTGCTAAAAGTTAATGAGTTAGAGCGAAAAAATATTTAAGATATCAAACTGTATATACGATGAAGTTTGAAAGTTATTTTTATACAGTTTTTGGATCTCCAATCACTACAAGAAAATGAAACATTTGTAACAAAAACTTTGTAACAAATTTAAAATTGATACAAAAAATATTTTTTTGTAACAAAAATTAGTGATTGTTACATAAAAATAATGTTTTGTAACAACAATCTAATTTGTTACAAATTATATTGGCTTTTTACAAATTAAATTTTTGTTACAAAATTCTATAATATTTTGTAACAAAAGATGAAGTTGTTGCATAAGTTCAAAATATTTTGTAACAAAATATCTATTTGTTTCAAAAACTCTAATTATTTTGTAACAAAAAAATAATGTCACAAAATACAAGAAAATTTGTAACTAAAAAAATTATTTTGAAATATTAAAATCTTTAAAATAATTTTATTTTGTTTTAAAAATTTAATTTTTTAAAATATTATTTATATTAATTAATTATTTTTTATAAAAAATTAAAGATTAAATGATTAATTTTTAAAAATGGTACATATTATTTTATAACCTTTTTATAAAACTAATATATAAATTTTACTCATTGTAGAAAGTAAAACCGCTCGCTGGGTCACCCTCCTTCTCTTATTTAAGATAAATTTATAACAAATATTATTTTTTGTTTCATTATCACTCTAAAATTTAATATATTTTTACATTTAAATAAATTTTTGAAAAACTTCCTTAAGAACAAAATATAGAGTTCTAGCTCTTTCCTTCTCTCTACTAAAATTCTACACCAATCATAACCCAACACTCATTATTAAGCATGTAAAATTTCTGGTTGTTAAAAAATAAATAATAAATTATTTGTAATTTATTATAATTATTCATTATTTTATTTTCAAAAAATTATTTATCAAAAAATAATTAAATCAAAGTGATGAGATTTTAAATTTAAAATTAATAAAACTTACATAATTATCATAAATATTTAATATTCTATATCCTAATTTAATTAAAATGATCAAATCTCAATTTATCCAAAAATATCTAATTCTATATTTTTTCAAAACTAAACTCTAATTCTCAAATTGAAAATACTAACCCTAATTTTACCCTAACCCTACCCACACGCACTCACTCATTGTCACTCACCCTAACCCTAAATCCTCCCAAGCCCACACCCCTTTTTTCCAAATGCACACATGACACAAAAACACACATATGGCAAGAGAAAGGGAAGAACAGAGAGGAAAAGAAAGGAAAAGAAAGGGGGAAGCTTAAATCAGAGAGCAAGAGAATGAGAGGGGGAAGATGGAGGAAGGTGCCGGCGTGAAATCACGGCCGCCGCGCTGTCGTGTCGCCGTCAAGAAGGGGGAGATGTTGAGCGAGAGGAAGAGCTGGTCAAGGAACGAGCACTGCTGTGCCTCCAGCGCCGCCATTAGTTCGCATTCTACTGTCACCGAGGGAAGCCACCGCTGTCATCGTCTTCATTACGAGCGGGTCATTGTCCGCTTCTATTGCCGTCGCATCTCCCATAACGAACGACACTGAGGATGCACAGAAGAGACAAACGCGTGAAGGGAGGAAGACCGAGGAAGAAGGAGGAGGTGCTATTCGCGCTGCTGCGCCTAGTCGCCGTTCGTGGAGTCACTGTCGTCGCCGCTTGACGAACGAATTTCTGCGTGGTCTAGAATTTTACAAATAAAGTCTCGTTGAAAGTATAGCTTCTAAACCAGCAAAGAATTCTTTTGTACAAAAACTTGTTTGTCACTAAAGCAAACCCAATAAAGGTAATAACCGAAGTATTTAAACCTCGGGTCGTCTGTCAAGGAATTACAAAAAAGTGTGTTACTATTGGTTATGGGTTTTTCTGAGAATTTTTAGAGTGAGGAATGATAAAATAATTAATTATAAATTAAGGAAATGAAAATTAACAAGAGGTTTTATGTAATTAAAATAGAAAGCCTTGACTAGGAGAAGATTAATCTGAAGTTCTATCCTTGTTGGATTTCCCAAGATTAATTAGTAATAGGTTGTTGTTCCACTTGGTTATCCTTCATTGAATAAAGGAAAGTCAAGTCGAGAGCCAACTTCTATTCACAAGAAAATAATCCATTCCCTTGGGAAGGGTTAGTGTTAGTAACTAGAAAGCTGCCCAACAACTTCTAATTACCAATTAACTCTTGAGTATTCCAACTCAAGGGTCTCAAATATTAATCAACTCCAAAATCAAGTTGGGATCTACTTGGTTAACATAAATGCCATTTTAATAAACCACAAAATAAGTAAAGAGGGAACATGCTAATTAAAATTAATGGAAGCAATTAAACAAATAATAAAATTAAATAGAAAAGTACTCTTTGCATTAATAAATTAAAGGAACATTGAACCTGGAATTGAGAAGAATTTGAAAGAAGAAATCCTAAATCCTAAATCATAAAACCTAGAGAGAGGAGAGATCCTCTCTCTTTAGAATCTACATATAAAACCTAAAATTGTGTGAATGAAAAGTGTCTGAATCAATGATCTGATTCTCCCATTCTGTAGCTTCTATTCTGTGTTTTCTGGACCAAAAATTGGGCAAAAATAGCCTAGAACTCGCCGCTAGCAATTTCTGCAGTTGCAGTACGTCGCACATGTCATGCGTACGCGCCAGGTAAACGTGCGCGCCGATGGACTTTTCGGCAATGTGCGCGTGCGCGTTGTCTAGCTGCATAGCCATGATGAGCGGATAATTTATACGCTTTTTGGCACTGTTTTTAGGTAGTTTTTAGTAGGATCTAGCTACTTTTAGGGATGTTTTCATAAGTTTTTATCATAAATTCTCATTTCTGGACTTTACTATGAGTTTGTGTGTTTTTTTGTGATTTCAGATAATTTCTGGCAGAAACTGAGGGACCTGAGCAAAACTCTGATAAAAGGCTGACAAAAGGACTGCTGATGCTGTTGGATTCTGACCTCCCTGCACTCGAAATACTTTTTTTGGAGCTACAGAACTTCAAATGGCGCGTTCTCAACGGCGTTGGAAAGTAGACATCCAGAGCTTTCTAGCAATATATAATAGTTCATACTTTATTCGAGATTAGATGACGTAAACTGGCGCTCAACGCTAGTTCCATGTTGCATTCTGGAGTCAAACGCCAGAAACACGTCACGAACCAGAGTTGAACACCAAAAACACGTTACAACTTGGTGTTCAACTCCAAAAGAAGCCTCTGGACGTGTAAAGCTCAAGCTCAGCCCAATCACACACCAAGTGGGCCCCGAAAGTCGATTTCTGCATCAATTACTTATTTCTGTAAACCTTAGTAACTAGTCTAGTATAAATAGGAAATTTTACTATTGTATTAGACATTTTTGATCAGTTTATGCGATCTTAGACATTGGGGGCTGGCCTCTCGGCCATGCCTGAACCACCATCACTTATGTATTTTCAACAGTGGAGTTTCTACACACCAAAGATTAAGGGTGTGGAGCTCTGCTGTACCTCGAGTTTTAATGCAATTACTACTATTTTCTATTCAATTCCACTTATTCTTATTCTAAGATATTCGTTGCACTTCAACATGATGAATGTGATGATCCGTGACACTCATCATCATTCTCACCTATGAACGCGTGACTGACAACCATTTCCGTTCTACCTTAGACCGGGCACATATCTCTTGGATTCCTTAATCAGAATCTTTGTGGTATAAGCTAGATTGATGGTGACATTCATGAGAATCCGAAAAGTCTAAACCTTGTATGTGGTATTCCGAGTAGGATTCAGGGATTGAATGACTGTGACGAGCTTCAAACTCGCGATTGTTGGCGTGATGACAAACGCAAAAGAATCAAGGGATTCTATTCCAACATGATCGAGAACCGCAAATGATTAGCCGTGCCGTGACAGAGCATTTGGACCTTTTTCACTGAGAGGATGGGATGTAGCCATTGACAACGGTGATGCCCTACATACAGCTTGCCATGGAAATGAATAAGAAGGATTGAAGGAAGGCAGTAGGAAAGCAGAGATCCAACAGGGACAAGTATCTCCACACACTTATCTGAAATTCCCACCATTGAATTACATGAGTAACTCTATCTTTATTTTCTGCTTTATTTATTATTCGAAAACTCCATAACATTTACTATCCACCTAACTGAGATTTACAAGATGACTATAGCTTGCCTCATACCAACAATCTCTGTGGGATCGACCCTTACTCACATAACGTATTACTTGGACGACCCATTGCACTTGCTGGTTAGTTGTGCGGAGTTGTGACTAAGTGTGATTCACGTTTGAGAGCGCTACCAAGTTTTTGGTGCCATTGTTGATGATAACAATTTCGTGCACCAAGTTTTTGGCGCCGTTGCCGGGGATTGTTCGAGTTTGGACAACTGACGGTTCATCTTGTTGCTCAGATTAGGTAATTTTCTTTTTATTTTCTTTTCAAAATGTTTTCAAAAAATATATATTTTTTCAAAACATTTTTCAAAATGTTCTCACCTGCTTTCGAAAATTTTTCAAAATTTTTTAAGAATGAATTCTAGTGTTTCATGAAGCATGTTGAAGCTTGGCTGGCTGAAAAGCCATGTCTAACTCAATTGGATTGAGGCTTCCACTTGTTAACATAAAATGGTATGTATATGGAGTTGGATGAAATATCAGCTGTTGCATGCCTGATTAATATCCTAAAGCTGGCTATCTATTAAGCCATGCCCAACCCTTGGATTGGAGCTTTAGGCTAACATTGAAAGATTCCTGGAATTCTTATTAAAAATTTTGAATTTCTTATTTTATTTTTCCTATATGTTTTTCGAAAAAAATAAAAGAAAAAATTAAAAAATAATAAAATTAAAAAAAATCAAAAATATTTTTGTGTTTCTTGTTTGAGTCTTGTGTCATGTTTTAAGTTTGGTGTCAATTGCATATTCATTTTGTTCTTGCAATTTTCGAAAATTTATGCATTCATAGTGTTCTTTATGATCTTCAATTTATTCTTGGTAAGTCTTCTTGTTTGATCTTGATGTTTTCTTGTTTTGTGTCTTTTATTGTTTTTCATGTGCATCTTTTCATTCATATTGTCTAAGCATTAAAGATTTCTAAGTTTGGTGTCTTGCATGTTTTCTTTGCATAAAAAATTTTTCAAAAATATATTCTTGATGTTCATCATGATCTTCAAAGTGTTCTTGGTGTTCATCTTGACATTCATAGTGTTCTTGCATACATAATTGGTTTTGATCCAAAATCCTCATGTTTTGGGTCATAATTATGTTTCTCTCTCTCATCATTAAAAATTTAAAAAAAATAAAAAATATCTTTTTCTTTTTTCTCTCAAAATTTCCAAAATTTGAGTTGACTTAGTCACAAATTTTTAAAATTAGTTGTTTCTTGTAAGTCAAGTCAAATTTTCAATTTTAAAAATCTTATCTTTTCAAAATCTTTTTCAAAAATCAATTCTTTTTTCATTTTTTTATTTATTTTTGATTTTTTTTATTTTAATTTTTCAAAATCTTTTTTTTAATTTTATTTCAAAATTTTCGAAACTTAACCAACAAATGATGTGATTGATTCAAAAATTTGAAGTTTATTACTTTCTTGTTAAGAAAGGTGCAATCTTTAAATTCTAGAATCATATCTTTTAGTTTCTTGTTAGTCAAGTAATCAATTTTAATTTTAAAAATTAAATCTTTTTAATCATATCTTTTTATCATATCTTTTATATCATATCCTTTTTAAATTTTTATCTTTTTCAAAATTTTGAATTTAAAATATTTTTTCCAACTTCTTATCTTCTTATCTTCTTATCTTTTCAAATTTGATTTTCAAATATTTTTCAACTAACTATTTGACTTTTTGTTTGTTTCCTATCTTTTTCAAAACCACCTAACAACTTTTCTCTCTCTAATTTTCGAAAATACCTCCCTCTTTTTCAAAAAAATTCTTTTTTTAATTAATTAATTGTTTTAAATTTTAATTTTAATTTTATTTCTTATCTTAATTTTCGAAAATCATTAACTCCTTTTCAAAATTATTTTCGAAAACTTCTATCTCTCATCTTATTCTATTTATTTATTCATTCACTAACACTTCTCTTCATCTCAAATCACTGCCTCTATCCTCACCCTTGTGTTTGGATTATTCATTCTTCTTCACTCTTATTCCCTTTCTTCTCCTACTAACAATAAGGAACCTCTTTACTGTGACATAGAGGATTCTTCTTCTTTTTCTGTTCTCTTCTCTTTCATATGAGCAGGAACAAGAAAAAGGCATTCTTGTTGAAGCTGATCCAGAACCTGAAAGGACTCTGAAGAGGAAACTAAGAGAAGCTAAATTACAACAATCCAGAGACAACCTTGCTGAAATTTTCGAACAAGAAAAGGAGATGGCAGCCGAACCCAACAACAATAATGCAAAAAGGATGCTTGGTGATTATACTAACTCTACGTCCAAGTTTGATGGAAGAAGCATCTCAATTCCTGCCATTGGAGCAAACAATTTTGAGCTGAAACCTCAATTAGTTGCTCTAATGCAACAAAACTGCAAGTTTCATGGACTTCCATCAGAAGAACCCTACCAGTTCTTAACTGAGTTCTTGCAGATCTGTGAGACTGTTAAGACTAATGGAGTAGATCCGGAAGTCTACAGGCTCATGCTTTTCCTTTTTGCTGTAAGAGACAAAGCTAGAGCATGGTTGGACTCTCAACCTAAAGATAGCCTGGACTCCTGGGATAAGCTGGTCACGGCCTTCTTGGCTAAGTTCTTTCCTCCTCAAAAGCTGAGCAAGCTTACAGTGGATGTTCAGACCTTCAAACAAAAAGATGGTGAATCCCTCTATTAAGCTTGGGAAAGATACAAGCAGATGACCAAAAGATGTCCTTCTGACATGTTTTCAGAATGGACCATGATAGATATACTCTATTATGGTCTATCTGAGTTCTCTAAGATGTCACTGGACCATTCTGCAGGTGGATCCATTCACCTAAAGAAAACGCCTGCAGAGGCTCAAGAACTTATTGACATGGTTGCAAATAACCAGTTCATGTACACTTCTGAGAGGAATTCTGAGAATAATGGGACGCCTCAAAGGAAGGGAGTTCTTGAAGTTGATGCTCTGAATGGCATATTGGCTTAGAACAAAATGTTGACTCAGCAAGTCAACATGATTTCTCAAAGTCTGAATGGATGGCAAAATACATCCAATAGTACTAAAGAGGCATCATCTAAAGAAGAAGCTTATGATCCTGAAAACCCTGCAATAGCAGAGGTAAATTATATGGGTGAACCTTATGGAAACACCTATAATTCATCATGGAGAAATCATCCAAATTTCTCATGGAAGGATCGACAAAATCCTCAACAAGGCTTTAATAATGGTGGAAGAAGCAGGTTTAGCAATGGCAAGCCTTTACCATCATCTTCTCAGCAACAGATAGAGAATTTTGAGCAGAGTACCTCTAACTTAGCAAATATAGTCTCTGATATGTCTAAGGCCACTTTAAGCTTCATGAGTGAAACAAGGTCCTCCATTAGAAATTTGGAGGCACAAGTGGGCCAGCTGAGTAAGAAAGTCACTAAAACTCCTCCTAGTACTCTCCCAAGCAATACAGAAGATAATCCAAAGAGAGAGTACAAGGCCATTGATATAATCAACATGGTCGAATGGTGAACGAAATTGTGATCATCAATGTTGTACTCTTTATTATTGTATGGAATAATTATAATGGCTCTTTGCTATGTGTGGACACAACTCCGTTCAACTAACCAGCAAGTGTACTGGGTCGTCCAAGTAATAAACCTTACGCGAGTAAGGGTCGATTCCACAGAGATTGTTGGTATGAAGCAAGCTATGGTCATCTTGTAAATCTCAGTCAGGCGGATAGTAATTAATTATGGATTTTCGAAATTAATAAATAATAAACATAAAATAAAGATAAAGTTACTCATGTAATCCAATGATGGGGATTTCAGATAGGCGTATAGAGATGCTGTGCTCCTCCTGAATCTCTACTTTCCTACTGCTTCATCCAATCCTTCTTACTCCTTTCCATGGCAAGCTGTATGTAGAGCATCACCGTTGTCAATGGCTACATCCCATCCTCTCAGTAAAAAAGGTCCAAATGCTCTGTCACAGCACGGCTAATCATCTATCGGTTCTCAATCAGGTTGGAATAGAATCCCTTGATTCTTTTGCGTCTGTCACTAACGCCCAGCCTTCAGGAGTTTGAAGCTCGTCACAGTCATTCAATTCCGGAATCCTACTCGAAATACCATAGACAAGGTTAAACCTTCCGGATTCCCATGAATGCCGCCATCAATTCTAGCTTATACCACGAAGATTCTGATTAAGGAATCCAAGAGATATGCGCCCGGTCTAGGGTAGAACGGAAGTGGTTGTCAATCACGCGCGTTCATAGGTGAGAATGATAATGAGTGTCACGGATCATCACATTCATCAAGTTGAAGTGAAACTGAGACCAAAGATGTCTAATACAATAGTAAATTATCCTATTTATACTAGACTAGCTACTAGGGTTTACATGAGTAAGTAGTTGATGCATAAATCCACTTCCGGGGCCCACTTGGTGTGTGTTTGGGCTGAGCTTGATCTATCCACGAGCTGAGGCTTCTTTTGGAGTTGAACGCCAAGTTGTAACGTGTTTTGGGCGTTCAACTCCGGGTCGTGACGTGTTTCTGGCGTTTCACTCCAGACAGCAATATGGAACTGGCGTTGAGCTCCAGTTTACGTTGTTAATTCCCGAATAAAGTATGGACTATTATATATTTCTGAAAAGCTCTGGATGTCTACTTTTCAACGCCATTGAGAGCGCGCCATTTGAAGTTCTGTAGCTCCAGAAAATCCTTTTCGAGTGCAGGGAGGTCAGATTCCAATAGCATCAGCAGTCTTTTGTAAGCCTCCTATCAGAGTTTTGCTCAAGTCCCTCAATTTCAGCCAGAAATTACCTGAAATCACAGAAAAACACACAAACTCATAGTAAAGTCCAGAAATGTGAATTCAACATAAAAGTAGCTTGAACTTACTAAAATCTACCTAAAAATAATGCCAAAAAGCGTATAAATTATCTACTCATCACAACACCAAACTTAAATTGTTGCTTGTCCCCAAGCAACTGAAAATCAAATAGGATAAAAAGAAGAGAATATACTATAAATTCCAAAATATCAATGAATATTAATTATAATTAGATGAGCGGGACTTGTAGCTTTTTGCTTCTGAACAGTTTTGGCATCTCACTTTTTCCTTTGAAGTTTAGAATGATTGGCTTCTCTAGGAATTTAGAATTTCGGATAGTGTTATTGGTTCTCCTAGTTAAGTATGTTGATTCTTGAACACAGCTACTTTTATGAGTCTTGGCCGTGGCCCTAAGCACTTTTTTTTTCAGTATTACCACCGGATACATAAATGCCACAGACACATGACTGGGTGAACCTTTTCAGATTGTGACTCAGCTTTGCTAGCAGTTAGAGGTGTCCAGAGCTCTTAAGCACACTCTTTTTGCTTTGGATCATGACTTTAACCACTCAGTCTCAAGCTTTTCACTTGGACCTTCATGACTTAAGCACATGGTTAGGGACAGCTTAATTCAGCCGCTAAGGCCTGGATTTTATTTCCTTGGGCCCTCCTATCCATTGATGCTCAAAGCCTTGGATCCTTTTTACCCTTGCCTTTTGGTTTTAAGGGCTATTGGCTTTTTCTGCTTGCTTTTTCTTTTT
>NC_029780.3:82823906-82824254 GCF_000817695.3 Arachis duranensis | reverse complement strand
TTTTCTTTCTATTTTTTTCGCCATATTTTTTTTCGCAAGATTTTGTTTTTCACTGCTTTTTCTTGCTTCAAGAATCAATTTTATGATTTTTCAGATTATCAATAACATTTATCTTTATTCATCATTCTTTCAAGAGCCAACAGTTTTAACATTCATAAACAACAAGATCAAAAATATGCACTGTTTAAGCATTCATTCAGAAAACAAAAAGTATTGTCACCACATCAATATAATTAAACTAAATTCAAGGATAAATTCAGAATTCATATACTTCTTTGTTCTTTTGAATTAAAAACATTTTTCATTTAAGAGAGGTGAAGGATTAATGGAATTATTCATAACTTTAAG
>NC_029780.3:82823228-82823665 GCF_000817695.3 Arachis duranensis | reverse complement strand
TCTTGAGATCCGTGGAGGGTCTCTCTTGCTTGCTCCATCCTCTTCTTGGTGATGGGCTTATCCTCCTCAATGGGGATGTCTCCTTCTATGATAACTCCAGCTGAGTAACATAGATGGCAAATAAGATGAGGAAAAGCTAGCCTTGCCATGGTGGAGGACTTTTTGGCTATTTTGTAGAATTCATGGGAGATGACTTCATGAACTTCTACTTCCTCTCCAATCATGATGCTATAAATCATGATGGCCCGATCCACAGTAACTTCAGATCGGTTGCTAGTGGGGATGATGGAGCGTTGAATGAACTCTAACCACCCTCTAGCCACAGGCATGAGGTCCAGTCTTCTTAGTTGAACCGGCTTGCCTTTGGAGTCTCTTTTCCATTGAGCTCCTTCCACACATATGTCCATAAGGACTTGGTCCAACCTTTGATTAAAGTT
>NC_029780.3:82821237-82821982 GCF_000817695.3 Arachis duranensis | reverse complement strand
GTGACTCCACATGATCATGAACCTAATAAAACACAAAATAACAATAAAATAAAATTAAAATTAGATATATAAAAATTGGGTTGCCTCCCAACAAGCGCTTCTTTAGTGTCATTAGCTTGACAGTGGGCTCTCATGGAGCCTCACAGATATTCAGAGCATGATGAGGGCCTCCCAACACCAAACTTAGAGTTTGACTGTGGGGGCTCTTTTTGACTCTGTACTGAGAGAAGCTTTTCATGCTTCCTCTCCATGGTTGCAGAGGAAGGTCCTTGAGCTTTAAACACAAGGTAGTCCCCATTCAATTGAAGGACTAATTCTCCTCTGCTATTATCAATCAAAGCTTCTGCTGTGGCTAGGAAGGGTCTTCCAAGGATGATGCATTCATCTTCTTCCTTCCTAGTGTCTAAGATTATGAAATCAGCAGGGATGTAAAGGCCTTCAACCTTTACTAACGCGTCCTCTACTAATCCATAAGCTTGTCTTACTAACTTACCAATTGAAGTGAGAATAAGGCAGGCTGTACCTCAATGATCCCCAGTTTCTCCATTACAGAGAGTGGCATAAGATTTATGCCTGACCCCAGGTCACAAAGAGCCTTGTTAAAGGTCATGGTGCCTATGGTACAGGGTATTAAGAATTTACCGGGATCTTGTCTCTTTTGAGGTAGAGTTTTCTGAATCCATGTATCTAGTTCACTAATGAACAAGGGGGATTCACCTTCCCAAGTCTCATTACCAAACAACTT
>NC_029780.3:82819768-82821092 GCF_000817695.3 Arachis duranensis | reverse complement strand
TTAGTGGAATCTCTATGGTCTCTATATGAGCCTCAGATTCCTTTAAGTCCTCAATAGGGAACTCCTTCTTGCTTGAGAGACATTCCAGGAGGTCTTCCTCACTAGGATTTTCGTCCTTCTCCTCCTTTGTGCATTCGGCCATATTGATTACATCAATGGCCTTGCACTCTCCTTTTGGATTCTCTTCTATATTGCTTGGGAGAATACTGAGAGGAGTTTCAATGACTTTCTTACTCAGCTGGCCCACTTGTGCCTCCAAATTTCTGATGGTAGGTTTGAGGTGATTGGTGAAGGGTTTTTAGGGAAGTGTGTTTATTGGAAAGAGAGAATGAATGTTGAGAAGAGGGGAGAAAGGGGATCCTGTGGGGTTCACAGATCCTGGGATGATCTTGTGGGGTCCACAGATCATGAGGTGTCAAGAATTTACATCCCTGCACCAATTAGGCATGTAAAATGCCTTTGCACACCATTCTGGCATTTAAACGCCGAAGTGATGCACACTCTGGGCGTTCAACGCCCATGTGTAGCATGTTTCTGGCGTTGAACGCCAGTTCCATGCTTGTTACTGGTGTTCAGCGCCAGCTTTCCTCAAGGCATATTCCTGGCGTTCAAACGCCAGGATGTTGCTTGTTTCTGGCGTTCAGCGCCAGAAACATGCTCTGTTCTGGCGTTAAACGCCAGCCAGATGCACCTTATTGGCGTTTAAACGTCAGTAAGTCCTTCCTCCAGGCTGTGATTTTTCTTCTGCTATTTTTGATTCTGTTTTTAATTTTAGTATTTGAACCATTAAGATTCCAACTTGTTGCATGGGGTTGGTTAGGACTTCCCAACCTCTTCTTTGGATTTAATGTCGGATCTCTGGATACTCATTTTCTTGAGTTTGAAAGGAACCTCAGGGATCACCTTCTTCTTTGTCACAACATCATAGAAGTGGTCTTGATGGCTTTTGGAGATGAATCTTTCCATCTCCCATGACTCGGAGGTGGAAGCTTTTGTCTTCCCTTTTCCTTTTCTAGAGGATTCTCTGGCCTTAGGTTCCATTGATGGTAATGGAAAAACAAAAAGATTATGCTTTGACCAAACCAAACTTAAAATATTGCTCGCCCTCGAGCAAGAGAAGAAAGAAGAGAAGAAGAAAAAGAAAATATGGAGGAGAGTGAGGGAAGGTGTTTCGGTCAAGGTGTAGAAGAGGGGGTTTGTGTTGTGTGAAAATGAAGTAGAATGGAAGGTTATATATAGGGAAGGGAGTGGGTGTAGTTTCGGTCATTTAGGGTGGGTTTAGGTGGGAAAGATTTTTGAATTTTGAAGGTGGGTGGGGTTTACG
>NC_029780.3:82818890-82819668 GCF_000817695.3 Arachis duranensis | reverse complement strand
GGGAAAGGGGAAAAATAATTCTGTAATGTGTGTTTTTAGAGGGAAAGGGGAAGAAAAATTTACTCAGGTGTAATTTAGTAAAACTTTTATTTTATAAAATAGTTTGTAAAAGTTAATTTTTAAAAGATGATTTTTTTAAAATTTTAGCATTTATATTTGATAAATTAAATTAAAAATAGCTTTACAAGCAATATCAATTATACTTGACAAAATAGCTTTTAAAATTTAAAAATACTATAATAGATATAAATGTAAGCATTAAATTTTTCCTTTTTCCTAATTTTGTTTCCCCCTTTCTTTCTTATTTTTCATGTGTATGTGCGGTGGTGAGGAGAAGAGATGTGAAGGTTAGGATTTGAATGAAATTAGGGTTTCTGATTATCAGTTATAATTAGAAATTATAGATTTTATAAATGAATTTGGATATAATAGATATTTAAGTAAAATTAAAGGGTAGAATAATAATTTTAAAATTAAATATATTCTATCAAAAATATTTTAGGAACACTATTTATTAATCCTAGCGGCTCAACAGGCCGCATTTTTATTGTTTTTAAAAGATTAATTTTTATATTTTTATTTTTAAAATTATAAATTTTATAAAATAATTTAAAAATTAAAAATAACAAATATTTAAAAATAAATATAAAAATTTTATTAATTATTTAAATTTTAGAATGTATAAAATTTATAAATTTAAACTAAATAAAATATAAAAAAATATTTAATTATTCTGTTAGTCTTTATAGTTTCGTAAAACTTTTAATTATGTTTCTAT
>NC_029780.3:82814835-82817696 GCF_000817695.3 Arachis duranensis | reverse complement strand
AATTAAATAATATTATAAATCAGAAATTTAATTTATCATTTCATAATTTTATTTTCTAAAAAATACATGTATGGATGTAATGAATTCTATATTTATGCTCGTTAAAAGTTGAGACTGAAAATCAGAATACAGTATCATACTACAAGAAAAAGCAATATCTGTAATAAAAAAAATTGTTACAAAAAATCGAAATTTTGAAACAAAAGGATTTTGTAACAAAAAAAGGGTCGTTGCAGTATGTCCCGTTACAAAAAATTTCGTAACAAAAAACAGAACTGTTACAATTCAAAGTGATATTTTGTAACAAATTTTTCTGATACAAAAAACCAAAAGTCGTTACAAAAGTGGTAACAAATTTTGATCTTCAAGGTATTTTTAGTGACAATCTATTTTTTTCTATCATAAAATTTTGTTACAAAATGTAACTTGATTTTGTAACGTTTTTTTTCTTTAGTTACAAAAGTAAAATAATTATTTTGTAACAATTTTTTTAATACAAATTGCATGCATAATTTACTAAATTATTTTTTAAATTAACTAATATATTAACTATTTTAATAAGCAAGTCTACATTTATATACTATGCAAAAACTTACATAATTCAAACATGCCTCATTTAGCAAAAATTGTTTTAAATCAAAATAACCTTAGTGAGTACATTGATTAGTTCTACAAGTTATATGTCTTGCATAAGTTCAACCAAAAATTAAAAGTTCTAACATAGATTAGTGTCTCTATGAATCAAAATATTTTTGAGCCCTCAAGGTACCATGTGGTCACTATTTCAGCACTCCTGTAAATAAGAAAAACTGAAACAAAAAATTAGAAACAAGATATAACACTAATTATAATTTTTTCCATTAAGTTTTATCCAAAATGTTTAGAAAAATTTTGTCAGCACCTCCCCTAAAACTTGAATATTTCCACCGTCTACGGTTCCAACAAAAACAACAAATTCATAACTTATTTATCAGCCAATACACAACCGAATTTATCAAACCAAATAATAGGACATTTATCATTTCTCAACCATGACACAAGTAAAATGTCATAAATAGATCCATATACAAATTAAACTATACTAATAATATAGGAATCATCTAGGAAAATGTATTAAAACCATAAGCAATTTTAGAAGTACCTTTAGGGTCTAGTTTCTTTCATTGTCAAAGCGCGCTATTAAAGAGTTCACAACGGCTTGTTGAGCATCCAATTGAGCTAATTCTTTCTCTTTCCGTATTTGTTGCTCTTCAAGTTTTTCTTTGAGCACATCTATTTTCTTTGTTAGCTCCTCACGGTCTTGCATTGCCTCTTGAAGTTGTGCTTGAATCCTTAACTTAGATTTTGAAGTCTTTATGCCATAACTTGCACCACTTTTTTTCACCTCTCACAAGTAAAAAAGTTTCATTTGGAGTGAGAGGATTTTCTGAATCATAGGATTCATTGATCATACAACTAATATTATCCTGCACAATCCAATTTGTGATTTGAAAATGAAGATAAAATTTTACTTTCATGCAACAGTAAAAGGAAAAGCTTAGTAATGTTACATCAATTTGTTTAGAAACCAACGAGCTTAGAATCTTTGAATTTGTACAACTTTTACTACATAACCTTAATTAGGCTAAAATTTAATTTGGAGATTCCTAAATTATCTGGCAACAAGTGTGCCTTGCTTGCAACTCAATCGCTATTCAATTTTAAGAGTTGCAAGCATTGGAAGTTGATGCATATTTTGCTGAAAACTGATTCTTTCCAGTTTTGATCACCAATTTTCAAAAATTCACAACTCCCAATCCTTAACTTATAAAATTCTAAAAATTTTAGAGAAATAAACCAAGTTAATCAAATTTTAAAATAAAATTAGTTTCGCTCCAAAACTCAGCTCGGAGGAGCCGCAGCAAGACAAAATTTGATGACTTAACTTTAAAAATTTGCCATAAATTGTGTATTTAACGAAAAGGCCTCAAAATTTTCAGTCCAGCTCCACATATTCTCAATTTTAATCTAGACTTGGTCTCAAGCAATTCCGATCACCACAAAATTAGTCATAGCTTTTCAAAATTTCTGACTTCATTTAAAAGTAAAGTAGAAAATCAGATTTTATAATCCAACTTTAAAAAATCATAACTAAGTCTCCAACTAAACTATATAAAATAAGACTAATTTTTTTTCTCTTGGCTTTATCTCTTTTAAATCTCACAAATGATAAAAATCTAGCTTATACCACGAAGATTCTGTTGGGGAATCTAAGAGATATGCACCCGGCCTAAGGTAGAACGGAAGTGGTTGTCAATCACGCGCGTTCATAGGTGAGAATGATGATGAGTGTCACGGATCATCACATTCATCAAAGTTAAGTGTAACGTATATCTTTGGAATAAGAATAAAAGAGAATTGAATAGAAAGTAATAGTAGTTGTATTGAAACTTGAGATACAGCAGAGCTCCACACCCTTAATCTATGGTGTGCAGAAACTCCACTGTTGAAAATACATAAGTAAAAGGTTTAGGCATGGCCAAATGGCCAGCCCCCATGGTCTAAGGACTAGGCGTCCAGAGATGATCAAATACACTAGTAAAAAGTCCTATTTATAATAAACTAGCTACTAGGGTTTACATAAGTAAGTAATTGATGCATAAATCCACTTCCGGGGCCCACTTGGTGTATGTTTGGGTTGAGCTTGATCTATCCACGAGCTGAGGCGTTTATTGGAGTTGAACTCCAAGTTATAACGTGTTTTGGGCGTTCAACTCCGGATCATGACGTGTTTCTGGCGTTTAACTCCAGACAGCAGCATGTACTTGGCGTTCAACGCCAAGTTACGTCATCAATTTCCGAATAAAGTATGAACTATTATA
>NC_029780.3:82814004-82814474 GCF_000817695.3 Arachis duranensis | reverse complement strand
AGAGAGAGAGAGAGAGAGAGAGAGAGAGGTTAGGAGTACGGACAGGAAGTAATCGTAGAAGCTGAAAGTGAGGATAAAAGCACAACAAGCCCTAGCAGCGGCAGCGGCTTCAATCGACCCTAGGAGCGACGACAGTGCACGGTAGAACAGCCTCCTTCTCTCTTGCGTCGCGTCTTCGTCCTCTCTCTCCATCTCCTCTGCGAATCGTCTCTCTCTCCTCCGGGCTCCCTGCTCCACGACGGTCACCCTCTCTCACTCTCTGTTCTCTCGCTAGTGCCTTCTCATCTCCGTCTCCCTACTCTCCTCTCTCTGGTTCACACTTTCTCTCGGATCTAGGGGTGTGTGTGTGTGTGTGAAAGGGAGCGTGGTGGCAGTGGTGAGTGATGGTGAGTGATGGTGAGTGAGTGTGAGTGTGTGGGTGTGTTAGGGTTAGGGTTTTGAACAATTCAAAGTTAAATTGCGAAGGCAAG
>NC_029780.3:82811985-82813904 GCF_000817695.3 Arachis duranensis | reverse complement strand
CCTATTAGCCATGAGCTCACACATCGGTTATACTGTCAGAACCCGACATATCCAATAGCTAACCTAAATACCATCTCTCAACTACGCATCTCCAGGAGGCATAAAATCGGGGATTAGTGCCCTACCACCTTCTCCTAGAGGCATACACCAAGGGTAATAAATCGGGAGATTAGTGCCCCACCACCATCCTCACATCCCATAAAATACAATCACAAATAATGTGCGGGAATGAATCGTTGGATTAGCACCCTACCACCTTCCCCACATCCAACCAATCACAAATCACAAAGAATGTGGGGGAATGAATCGAGGGATTAGCGCCCTACCGCCTTCCCCACATCCAACTCATCAATATCATCATTGCCATTAATTATGTCTCTTTCATTATCAAATCCATTATTATTCAGTCACATTCTTTCAAAATTCATAATTTTAACTCAGTCCTTAACCTTCCTCTTTCTCATAGCCAACCTCATCATTCTTCTTCCTCATCTCTTATCTGGAGCAAGTGGATAACACCATTGCATCTTGCTTGGTATCTCAAATCTTATTCCATAATCATCATCTAAATCAAACTCATTCATCATCATCTCATTCATCACCTTCAACATCTCATTGAATTAATAATTCACTTCTCAAATCTCCTTTGATACCAAAACTAATTTCCATCAACATCCTTACCCCTATTCCGTAGCTAAAAACCTAGCTATAGGACTTTAAACAGAGTTTTTAGAAGTTTGAAAAAATCAGAAGAATGGTCAATATTTTAAAAATAGTAAATTTTTATCAAAAAGTGGTTTTGGAGGTTTACAAGCTTGCCAGAACAGTCAAACAAGGAAAAACTGAGTTTGTTGAAAAATGGGGCTTGTGCATACACATTATTGCTGTGTGTATGCATGCACCAGAAGAACTTTCCAGCCTGTGCGTACGCATCATAGTGTGGGTATGCACAATTGCAAAATCCTTAGGGTGTGCATGCGCACACCCCCTCGTGCATACGCACGAGCCAAAATTCACCTTCTAGTCTGTGCGTGCGCACACTAGCGTGCGTATTCACACACACCAAAAATCTTGGTTTTCTGCAACTTAGGAAAATTCAGTTTTCGGCACCTAACTTCTAACGTCCATAACTTTCTCTACAAAAATATTATTTTCACAAAATTTATACCGTTTTAAATTTCTTAAACTTATCATTTGGAACAAATTTCATTCAAATCTAAAATCCGAGGCTCAAGTTATCATCCATCGAAATTCATTAAAAATATATTTTTACCAAAAGAGATGAAAACCTCTATTTTCCAAATTCTCAATTTCAAACCGAAGTTTCACTCCTCAAAACAACATCAAATATACTCAAAGGAATTCCACATCCATTTTACTATTCCACAACATTCCAATACTCAATTTTAACAATTCCAATCCAACAATTAATAGCTAACAATAATACAATTTATCAATAAATCATAGCACAACTGATAATCATTCATCAATCCTCATCAATCTCCACAATCATCAATTATCACACATTTACATAATTAAACTCAACATATCCACCAAATCACTAAACCTCAACAAGTTCGCATAGTTCAACCTATCCTACGGTCATCTAGTCTAAGTTTTCACATTACATTATATATTATCTACGAGAAACCAAACTCATGCCTTGGCCGATTTCTCTGTAAGCCACAAACCCCACAAATTCTCCTCTCCGCAAGCCTCAAGGGCTTCAAACCAACTCAGCCAGCTTACATCCACCACAACTTAGTTCCAATTCGACACTTTGACTTCAATTTTCACATGAATTCAATCTAACACCATACAATTTCATATATAGCCATAATTTAAATTTCTAATCCTCATAAAAGTCAAAGATTCACAAGGGTTAGGGTTTCCTTACCATTACCCATGGTTCAAATGGA
>NC_029780.3:82807066-82810885 GCF_000817695.3 Arachis duranensis | reverse complement strand
ATCTACTTCAACATGAAGTTGTATTACAGCAAAGTCACGTTTATGCTTTTGTTACTCTCTTGAAGGATATTTGTTGCTTAACTTTTCTTTAGACTGCGAGGTGATTTTCCTACAAGTTTTTTATTCTTTTATGAACAATGTATTCGGAAGTGTTTTTAATTGTGCTCTTGAAGTTCTGTGAGTTTTGTCTTTGGTTTGAGAGATTCTTCTCTATAAACCTCATACTTCTTCGGCTCATCTTGAATCTGTTTCAAAATAATGCACTGAATTTTCTTCTTATTGGTCCTGTTGGATTTCTTTGATACAAGGGTTATCTTTGAAGTTGTCAATCGATTTATTTCTAGTAAACTTCATTGGTTGAGTGTCTTTATTTACCTGGATTAGATACATTCTCCCAAATCTATGAGTATTATTCTTGACATGTGTCTTTCCTTTCTGAACCTGGTATCCTTCTGAGTAGACTCGAGAATTATTTTGATATCACGTGCGACTTGTAGATGTAGTAACATGATGCGTTAGTTCTTTAAGGCGTGATATGTGTATACGAAAGGTGAAGCGGTAGGTGTATCACGTTATGAGTTGTGGGTGTATTGTTCCTTGCAAACGGGTTTGCAATTGCTAGGCTTATGATCGGATATGGGGGTTGTAAAGTGCTTGATGGAGTTGGAAGGTTGAAGTTTTGAGGTTGAGATGAGATTACTGTGCGGATGTTGAGCACGTCGTTATAACCTCATCCTGTTTTATAACCTTCAATGTCTTGCCTTACTATCACATGTTTGACCTATGTCACCTTTTGCATTGAGCCTACCTTGTAATGTTTGCTTTGCAGTCACGCTTCTACCTTTGCATCCTTATACATATGACAATCAAAGTATTTGAAAAACTGTATATATGTTTATATATTGAGATATTTTTGCTTCTTCCTTAAATGTGTTTAAGGGTGAACTATTATGAAATTTCTTTTGTTTTGTATCAATTTTAGAGGACGAAAATTTTTTATAAGGTGGGTAGGATGTAAGACCCAGAACTTTTGAAAAAGGGCTATTATTAGCTAATTTCAAATTCAGTATTTCTGTAGCTTTAATTTCAGAAATTTCTTTATTAAAGAAAATTAGAGCAAGTTTTGATTAATTGAATTTGAAATAAATTAGGATTTATTATCCAATTTTATAATTATTGGATTAGTTTCTATATTTTAATTATAAAGATGGCAGTTATGAAATAATAGGGATTTTATATGATATGGACTAAATAATCAATATTTTAATATATTGATATTGCTATTTTGGAAAATAGAGAAATTAATTATATTATTTCTAAATTTTTGATTTGGACATTTTATTAAAAGTAATTTGTAAAAATTGATGAGCAAATAGTATTTTTCCATATACTATTAGTGTTGGATTTACATTGGGTTTCAATTACTATATTATTCCCAATTTTATGTAAAATTACCATAATGCCCTTAACCCTAATTTTCAAAATGAAATCCTAAGACCCTACCCGTTAACCCATTGCTTCCCCATGCCCCAGCTACAGCCGAAACCCTTCTTTTTTCCTAACTCAGCAGCAGCGTTTCTCTTGCATGATAGAAAGAAAGGAGAAACAGAAGGTGGGAGAAGAGAAACGGGGAGGAGAGGAGAGGGGGAGGACAGTGCCGATGGGCGTCACTACCGCCGCGCCGTCGCGTTGTGCAAGGATGAGAGGAGTGGGATCCGAGAATGAGGCAAGGACTGCGCCGGTGGCACTGGGGTTTGCCGTCGCCGCTTGATGCTGCCGAGGGAAGGAGGGTCACAACCACCACAAGGAGCCCGCCAATGTCACCCTCACGAGTCACCATTCCCGAGCTACAGCACCATGGAGCCAGCGTCATCATGCCGCGGCTGCCCGCGCGATCATCGTCGCTGCTGGTCCACCAGGAGTCACCGTCGAAGCTGAGACACGAAGAGAGAGGGTACGCGAGCAAGGAGGGTTTGAGGGCCTGAAACCGCCGTGCCTGGTCTCATCGATGAAGCCATGGCCACCGTCATAAGAGCAGAGGGTGCGAGAGAGAGACAGAGAGCTCGCGGTGGGGGAAAGGACAGGCGCCGCCGTGCTGCACGAAGCTATCGCCACCGTTCCTGCTGCCGGTAAGCCTCGATTAGCACCGCCGAAGCTCCGGCTATCACCGTCGTTGAGGAAGCTCACCGGAGTTGCTGAAGGCTGCCGCCGCTCTGCCTGGTTCTGTGTTGAGTCACGCCGCCGTGCCTGGCCGCCAGAAAACCCTGCTGCTGTTGCCGAAAAAGTTGCCGGTAAGGGTTTTATTTGAGGTTCCTGTCCTTTTTGAATTTCGAGAATACCGTAGTCACTGCATGTTGGTTTTAGTTGGCGCGATCAAAAATTGTCGTCGCTGCCGCTTGAGGTGGCTGCCGCTGAACCAGTTCAGAGATCGCCGTTGTTTTGGTTCAACCGTTCCTTCTTCGATTCGGTAAGCGTTTCGATTTGAAAGCCCTTTTGTTACTGTTCTATTATCATACACTGAGGTTTATGGTGTTAATTGCTATATGAGGTTTATGGCGTTAATTGCTATACGATTGAGTTTCGGTTGTTGTATGTTGCGATTAGAGTTGTTGAGACTGTTGCAAAAGTGGCTTGGAACCGAGGTTTTGGCTGCCGGGATTTTGATTGTTGATCTCGGGTCTAGGCAGAAGGGATTCTGTGATGCGTTTGGGCTATGATTTTGCGTTTTGAGGTAGGGGCACTTTTCGAAAACTATATTTTATATGTTGGAATTGTATTACATATGGATACTGATGTGAGACAATGTACATTTGGTAATTGTATAAGCCTTATGTGATGTTGATTATGTTGGATGAATGTAATTATATATTTGAATGGATTATTATTTGGTTTTGATGAATGTATTGTTGTGTGGTTTTGTGAAACAGAATGCTTTTCAAGTTGATTCTTTAAAGATTTGAAATATGAGTTTAATCCGTTGAGGATTGGTTTGAATTGAGTCAATTATTTTGATGATGTGAAAGATCAAATACTCTTGAAATTCAGCCTGGGTTGCTTTAATTAATTTTGTTTTGATAAATGATTTATTGCTGAACCAATTCTTTTAAACTTTGGAAATGAGTTAAATTAGTTGATATTGAGTTGATTTTGAAATGGTTTCCTTGAGATATGCCACTGAGGCGACTGTTGGATTTAGCTTGCTTTTGAATTGATTTCTGGTTTTGAGCTGTTAAAAAAGATTGTGGAATGGTTTAGTTGGGACCCAAATGGGGTGGCAAAGTCTAAGTTTTAGGGGAGATGCTGCCGAAATTTCTATAAAATCTGAGTCTTTATTTGAAATGTTGTCTGGGAAAATTACGAGTTTAATGCCTTTCCTATTTACTTGGAGGATTGTGAATTCAGGGCTTCTTTTATTATTTTTACTTAGAACAATTATGAAAGCGATGAAGCTACGCTTTGGAAGAATTATTGAAAAGAGAATTATGATTCTCCTTATTTTCCAAGATAAAAATAGTATGTCCTTGGGTGCAAGTCATTCAAAAGAGGATTTTGCTTGAGGCTATTTTAAATGCTAAAATAGGTTTATGTTTTTCTCTATTAAACATAAAGATTGCCCCTTGGAAGAGTTTTCGTGATTTTAAAAGGATTTGGATTTCGATTGATGAACGTTATTATTCTGACGTTTTAAATAAGCTTCAGAGTATCTTTTGAACCCTAGTTTAACACAACAAAAATGATTCTCTTGGTAGTTTGAAACGCTTCAGATTTAATCATGGAATTGAAGCCGATTTTATTTAAGTAAAGGAAATGGCTTTGAAA
>NC_029780.3:82794811-82804184 GCF_000817695.3 Arachis duranensis | reverse complement strand
GGGGGTGAGAACATCATCCTCGAAAGGGTTCTCAGTAGAGGGTTTTTGGGAATTACTATAATAGGATACGTGAAGATAACCGCATTAGTGATTAATGACCATCTTATGCCTCTTTTCAAAAACAACAGTTTTCAATAAAAGTAAAGTCGGAATTTTTTTTGAAAGAGGAATCATTCAATTCTAAACAACTCAAAAGCCTTTCAAAACGGTTTATCTATGCTGAAACAAAATATCCTTTTCATATTATTCCAAATCAGAAACACAAAACCGAAACCAACCATCGGTCCATCTCATTTCAACCACGGTCCTAGGCCCAAACAATCCAACAACAACCAATCACCACAATCCAACAGAGTCCCAGTTGCAAACACAGATAGGAGGTTCAAGCACAAACAAATAGTTACAGCAAGTAGAGCAAGTAGCAGTTAATCTCAAATAGTCACAAAGGCAAACCATGTACAATATGCACACCCAAATAATGTCACATAAATGCATATGATGCATGCCTGTTCCTAGTGGCTGATGATATCATCTGTCGGTTATAGAACCAACCCGACAAGTCCTGGTAGCTAACCATTGGACTGTCCCTCTGTCGCGCATCCCTAACTCGAGTTATACTCATCATAAACTTGATCATAATCATAATCATGATCCATATCCATCACCCTCACTGGTGAATATTTATAGGGGCGAGCTCATCCGGGACTTTCACAGTGCCCGGCCACACTTACGACATAGGGTCAAAAGAGCTTCGAGTCTCAACCTAGAGCACATGGTGGCTAGCCACTGCTTTCTCCCAGGGAAACTCTTATCTCCAATAGTGGAAGTGCAACATTCACATTTATCAATGATTCAGTATATACATGCATTCAATCCCATCCATGGATCAACATCCATTTCAGCCATCCGGCTCACGGTTCAGTCCAGAACCAGCCAATATTCATATCATACACAGCCATTCCGGCTCACGATTCAATCCAGAACCAAACAATATTTATAATCATACACAGCCATTTCTGCTCACAACAAAACAGCACTTCCACATTCAACATCATCAATTCACAAAATCAATATTTAAGCCATAAATCACTTTTTCCCAAATTATTTCACTTTGAAATCAAGTTTCAACTCTTTTCTTTGAAATCAAATTTTAACTCTTTTCATTCTTGGCTTTAAAGATCTCATTTCTCAAATCATCTCAGACTCATAAGCCACTTTTATTCAAAATAAGTTCCCCTTTTAAAACAAAACCACCATCGGCATTCTCTTTCCAAAACTTCCAAAAACATGGCAAGTTAAGGATTTATTTCAAAGTATTCAAAATCACCCATCTAACAATGGGATTTTATAACAAAAGTTTCTCGACAGAGTCCCAAGTCTTTAGGGGAGGATATCATAACTCATTTTGCCAAATTCAGTTAAAATCATTAAACACCTTGGTTTCCTGATTTGAGTAATAAAATAGGATCTAAGCCAATTCCGAGTCATGTAATCAACTACTCTTCTCAAAGCCATTTCCTTTACTTAAACAAAACTGGCTTCCATTCCATAATTAAATCTGAAGTGTTTCAAACTGTTAAGAGAATCATTCTTGTTGTTTTAAACTAGAGTTCAAAGGATACTCTGAATCTTATTTAAAATGTCAAAATAATGAGGTTCATCAATCGAAATCCAAGTCCTTTTAAAATCACGAAAACTCTTCCAAGGAAAAATCTTTATGTTAATAGAGAAAAACATAAACCCGTTTTACCTTTTAAAATAGCCGTAAGGCAAAATTCTCTTTCGAATAACTTGTACCCAAAGACATACTATTCTTCTTGGAATAAGGGGTAATCATGATTCTCATTCAACAATTCTTTCAAAGCGTAGCTTCATCACTTTCATAATTGTTCTAAGTAAAGATAATAAAAGAAGCCTTAAATTTACAATCCTCGAAATAAATAGGAAAGGCATTAAACTCAAAATTTCTCAAATAACATTTCAAATAAAGACTCAGATTTTATAGAAATTTCAGCAGCATCTCCCCTAAAACTTGAACTTTGCCACCCGGTTCGGGTCCCAACTAAACCGTTCCTCAATCCTTTTCAACAGTTCAGAACCCAAAAATCAATTCAAAATCACGCTAAATCCAGCAGTCGCCTCAGTGGCATATCTCACGAAAACCATTTCAAAATTAAATCAATATCAACCGATTTAACTCATTTCCAAAGCTTTAAAGAAACGGCTCAGTAACAACTCATTTGTCCAAAACCAACTCAATTAAAGTAAACCCGGCTGAATTCAAAAGTGCATTCGACTTTTCACATCATCAAAATAATTTACTCAATTCAAACCAATCCTCAACGGATTAAACTCATATTTCAAATCTTTAAAGAATCAACTTCAAAATATTACATTTCACAAAGCCGCACAACAATTCAGCCAAACAAACATCCATAATCATTCGAGTCAATCAAATAATACATAAGGCAGATACAATCACCAAATACACAATATCTCACATCAGTATCCATATGTAATAATTCCAGTACATAAAACACTATTTTTGGAAGCGCCCCTACCTCAAAACGCAAATTCTATAACCCATAAGCGCCACAGGAACCTCCTCTCTTAAACCGAAATCACCAACAACTGCAACCTCAGCTCCAAGCCACTTTCGTGGTAACCACAGCAACACTAATCGCGATATACAATAACCGAAACTTAATCTCATAGTAATTAATGCCGCGAATCGTCAGTGTATGAAAACAGAACAGTGACTAAAGGGCTTTCAAATCGAAAATGCTTACCGAACCGAAGGAGAAACGGCTAAACCGACACAACGGCGGTCTCTGAACTGGCTCGGCAGTAACCCGGCAGCCACCTCAAGCAGCAGCGGCGATGGATTCCAATCACGACAACTGAAATCGACAGGCAGTGACCATAGTAACCTCGGAATCAAAAAGGACAGAAACCTCAAATAAAACCCTTACTGGCAACTTTTTCAGCAACGGCAGAAGTAGCCGAAAGCTCCAGCAGTGGTTCTGGTGGCCCCAAAACTCCGACGACAGCACTGGCATGGCTCAACCACTCCTTCTCATTGATCTCCCTGTCTCTCAAGCTTCTCTCTGATTGGACCTTGTCAGCAGTGGCTCAGCAGGGACGGGTCTTCCGGCTCGTGCAGCGGCGCCGTTAGAGGACACAGAAGCAGCGGCGGTCTTCCCTAGGCAATAGTGGTGGCGCGACAGACTGGGGCAACGCAGTGGCAGCGAGCTTCGATCGCGGCAAAGGGGCGGCGTTTGGGCAGAGTGGCAACGGCGCGAACCCCCTCGCGAGACCTTCCTCCCCCTCTCGCGCACCAGCCCTCTCGTTAGTTTCCTCTCCCGTCTCAATCCCAATCTATGACGAGGACAACCCCGCGAGTAACAGCGGCGGCCTCCATTGGGCAGGGATGGCAGGACGTGACGGCGGCAGTGGTGCCAGGCCAGTGACGCCCTTCCTTCCACTCCTTCCCTCTTCATGATCACAAGGATGACAGCGGCGTGGTGTGAACATTGGCGACGACGCGGCGTGGACATGGTGACCGGGCATGGCTGGCCGGCGAGCTACTCCATGCCTGGTGCCCTTCCTCCCTCCAAATCTCCTTCTCCCTTCCCCCTTTTCATTTTCTGCCTTCAATCTGCAGCTGCTGCTGCTATAGTATTATGGAGTGTGTGTGTTTCAGGGAACCGGATAAACGGGTAGGGTTTCAGGGTTAGGGTTTTCATTTTTGAAAATTAGGGTTAGGGTTACTTTTGTAATTTCAAATAAAAGTAGGGGTAACATAGTAATTAGGAACAAATTTTAATCCAACAAAATTAATTAAATGCAACACTAATTGTATATAGAAAATACTATTTACTCATCAATTTTACAAATTATTTTCAATAAAATGTCCAAATCAAATAATTAGGAATAATATGATTAAATCATTTATTTTCCAAAGTTCCAGTACTAATATTTAAAATATTAATTATTTAATCCAAACCATATAGAAATCCTTATTATTTCACCACTATCAACTTTATAATCAAAATTTAGAAAATAATCTAATAATTATAAAATTGGATAATAATCATAACTCACCTCAAATTCAATAAATCAAAACTTGCCTTAATTATCTTTAATAAAATAATTTCTGAAATTAAAACTATAAATAACCATATGATTTGAGACTCGATCATAAAAGACTTTTTAAAAGTTCTGGGTCTTACATTCTACCCACCTTATAAAAATTTTTGCCCTCGAATATTGATACAAAATGAAAAAAATTTCATAACAGTTCACCCTTGAACACATTTAAGGAAGAAGCAAAAATATATCTCAACATATAAACATATATACGGTTTTCAAATACTTGGATCGTTGTATGCATAAAGATACAAAGATAGGAGTGTGATTGTAAAGCAAATGTTACAAGATAGGCTCAATGCACAAGGTCATATGATCTCAATGCCTCACAAAAACTTGAGGTGCCAAAATAGGGTGCAAATCAAGATAGGCGTTCACGAAGCAAAGATGACATGGTTCAAACATGTGATAGTAAAGTAAGGCATCGAAGGCTATAAAACAGGCTGGCGTTAAAATGACGTACTTAACATCTGCACACTAATCTCATATCAACCTCAAAGCTTCAACTTTACAACTCCATTAAGCACTTGCAACCTCATAGCCGATCATAAGCCTAATGACTGCAAGCCCTGTTCGCAAGGGACAAAACACCCACAACTCATAACGCTGCACACCTACCGATTCAACTTCTGTATACACATATCATGTCTTAAAGAACTAACGCATCGTGTTACTACGTCTACTAGTCGCATGTGATATCAAAATGATTCTCGAGTCTACTCAGAAGGATACCAGATTTAGAAAAAAGAATCAAATGTCAAGGATAGTACTCATAGATTTGAGAGAATGTATCCAATTCCAGATAATCAAGGATGCTCAAGCAAGGACGTTTTCTAGAAATAAATCAATTGACAACTTCAAAGACAACTCTTGGATCAAGGAAGTTCAATAGGATCAACAAGAAAACCAGCGCATTAGTTTGAAACAAACTCAAGCTGAGTCGAGGAAGTATAAGGTTTACAGAAAAGAATATATCTCAGACCCAAGACAAAGCTCACAGAACTCAAGAGCATAATTAAAATACTTCTGAATACTCTGTTCGTAAAAGAATCAAAAACTTGTGGAAAAATCATCTCGCAGTCTGAAAGAAAAGTTAAGCAACAACCATTCTTCAAGAGAGAACCCAAAGCATAAATGTGGCTTTACTTGAATACAATTTCATGTCGAAGTAGACCATGTAGAGTTTTAAAAACAAAATACATACAAGTTTGGCTAAGAGCTAAAATATCTTCCCAAATATTTTAGAAAGATAATTAGATGCACAACTTAACTAAAAGCAATTCATAAGAACTCGGAAGTAATCAAATGCTGGTTCAAAAATCTCCAAAGTCCATATTCAAACAAGCGTGTATAAAAATCTTAGCAAGGTCGAAAGAGGAATTTAAGCTCTATTTGGAAAAGAAAATCCGAGGTAAAAGTTTGCTTGTAAATTGGTAAAGGAAACAAGTGATGCGTTACAAACGAATCGGTTTCCACTAAACAAGGAAGCTTCTCAAAACTTCATTTAAAATAGTGCATGTCAACTTTAAATTAACTTAGTCAAAATTGAACAATGGTTTCAATCTCAATCAAGTAACAGAAAATAAATTCCGTTTAGAATTTCTTCAAAGAGGATTCAAAACTTCTTTAAAAAGTTCAAAACAAGACTCCAAAAGTGTTCTTGAAATCACCACCTTAGAAGAACATTCAAGAAGTTTAAGATGTACTAAAAAGGAGTCAAGCCATGCAAGAAAGGACTTTAAACCAAGGTAGTTCAAACAAGATCTACTAGGCATGAGACATCAAACAAGCTTTCAATTGATCCAAAAGAAAAAGTCATAGGAAAAGACAACTCAATCATTAGTAATTTCTCAAGGATAAATGTTTGGCTAAAAACTCTAGTAGAGATAATGAGAAGATAAATGATGCACTATTTTGAAACGAATCAAACTTACTCATATAAGAAGGAGATTCACAAAAAGGAAAAACTAAGATCAATGGCAATACTCACAAGATGTAAAAGATCAATTAAAAACATAGTCAAGCATGACATTCATGGAGATGAAAGACTTAAGGGATACTCTAGTCCGTTCATACGAAGAAAGCTATGAGTCCAACATTTTTAAAAGAAACAGCAATGGCACAAACAATGGGGTACGCTATATCAAACTCAATTCAAAAATAACTCAAGTGAAGTTTATCAAACGAAACTCAACCAGAGTAAGCGAAAAATCCTTTCTTTCTAGAATTTTGAAAAATACCCAAATACATAATCAAATGAAGTTGTGCATTGGAACTGTAGTAAAATTAGTAGAAAAATCAAATTGTACTTAAAGTAAATGCAGTTTTGCAAACTAGATAAAGTATAGGCGAGGTATTAGAAATAAATAATTGTCAAATTGTATAAGAAATCTTTAGGGTTCCACATATAGATAAGTGTATATCTAGTCAACAGCAATTTTTATAAAAATCCCAAAATTGGTGGTGATCACTGTCAAATAAGAGAAAAACTGAGTCAATAGGTTCTCAAAGAATGGACTCGGAATCCGGAGTTAAAATGCACAATGCAATAGGACAAGTTCAAAGCTATAGCAAGGAATACATGAATCAAGAAGGACTAACAAAGAAAGATAGATGCAACAAGGGTTTCAAACAAGCATATGCACATTAAGATCAAACAAGGATGCATATGAATAGAGGAATAGAGTTGGAAAATCAAACCACCTTTCTAAAGGATTAGCAAACAAGAACCCCAAGTTAGGCTTTGAAAGAACAGGTCGACTCGAATTAAATTCAAGACACACAACTGAATAGCCTCGAGAAATAGTCTCCAACGTCCCCAAAACCTGCGATTCGCTTTACTCAAACGAGTACGTCATCTATGATAACCCATTAGTGCTTTCATATACAAAATTCACTAGTATTAAGCCGGCTAAACTTAATACCAAGAATTATGCAATGCAAGACTAACAGCATTAATCACTAGATCGTCATGTGCATAAAGCTCTAATTCTCGTCATCCGACAAGACCTAATACATGACAAACGCTCAGAGTATGCAATTGAAGCATAGTCGGTCCATTCCATAGGCTCTAGTAGTGCTTGTACTTGTTCTTCTACAGCCTGAGACCGTTCTGGCCCGAGTTTTCTTCGTCTTTGTTGTACCGGCCGGGATCCCGGGTAGACTGCCAACTTGTGGCTCATTAGTTCGGGATCTATGCCTAGCATGTCGGCAGCTTTCCATGCGAAGAGATCAACATTATCTCGTAGGAACCGTATTAGTGATTCCTTTGTGTCTCCTTTCAGGATTGTGCCAATATTAGTTATTTTATCCGAGGTATCTCCGATCTGGACTCTTTCTATTTCTCCTTCGGGTCGTGGGCGGAGTTCTTCTCGTCTTTGAACTCCGCCGAGTTCAATTGTGTGGAACTTTCCTCCTTCGCCTCGGAGGTTTAGACTTTCGTTATAACAGCAACGCGCCATCTTTTGATCTGCTTTTATTGTAGCTATCCCTTCTGCAGTTGGGAATTTCATACATAGATGTGGAGTTGAGACTATTGCGCCGAGTTGATTTAATGTTGTCCGACCTATTAAGGCATCGTAGGTTGAGCTTACATCGACCACGATATAGTCTATCTTGAGTGTTCTGGATTGGTTCCCCTTTCCGAAGGTTGTATGTAACGATACGTATCCCAGTGGCTATACTGGGGTATCCCCAAGTCCGAACAGGCTGTTAGGGTATGCTCTTAGCTCTCTTTCTTCTAAGCCGAGCTTGTCGAAGGCAGTTTTGAATAAGATGTCGGCGGAGCTTCCTTGGTCAATTAATGTACGGTGGAGGTTGGCGTTTGCCAATATTATTGTGATGACCATGGGGTCGTCGTGTCCTGAGATAATTCTGGATGCATCTTCTTTGGTAAACGTGATTGCTGGGATGTCTGGCGCCTCCTTCTTTCCTTCGACATGGTATACTTCTTTGAGGTGTCGCTTGCGGGATGATTTGGAGATTTTTCCTCCAGCAAATCCGCCGTGTATCACGTGGGCGTGCCTCTCCGGTGTGCGGGGTGATCATTCAGACCGTCCGACATCTTCATCCCTTCTTCTTTTTCTCGGTTCTTCGTCCCGATTGGCCAGGAACCGATCTAGTTTTCCTTCCCTTACTAATTTCTCTATGACGTTTTTCAAGTCAAAGCATTCGTTGGTGGAATCTCCTCGGACTCGATGATACTCACAGTATTCGTTCCGATCTCCTCCTCCCCTTTTGCCTTTGAGTGGCCGAGCTGGGGGTATTTTTTCCGTATGGCAGACTTCTTTATAAACATCTACCAAGGATACCCTAAGAGGGGTGTAGTTATGATATTTTTTATTTTCTCCCCGGAGCGATCTTCCTTTTTCTTGGATTCTTTATCTTTATCTCAGTAGGCAGAACCAAACCTCGAGGCTTCCCCAAGTCGAGAATTCTCCTCCATGTTGATGTACTTCTGCGCCCATTCTTGTACTTCGTCTAGGGATGTAGGGTACTTCTTTGATATAGATTGGCTAAATGGTCTTTTTCGTAGGCCATTTATGAGCCCTATGATGGCAGCTTCTGTTGGTAGACTTTGTATGTCCATGCATGTTTTGTTGAATCTTTCCATGTAGTTACGAAGACTCTCTCGATCTCCTTGCTTGATTCCTAGTAGGCTAGGTGCGTGTTTGGCTTTGTCCTTTTGTATGGAAAATCGGGCTAGGAACTTTTTGGCCAGGTCGTCGAAACTCGAGATGGATTTTGGAGGTAGGTTGTCGAACCATCTAATGGCTGTCTTGGTAAGAGTTGTTGGAAAGGCTTTGCAGCGAACTGCATCTGAGGCGTCAGTGAAGTACATTCTACTTCTGAAGTTGCTGAGATGGTGGTTGGGGTCTGAGGTGCCGTCATATAGAGTCATATCCGGAAGTTTGAAATCTTTTGGGATTTTGGTTTTCATAATTTCCCTGGTGAATGGATCTTGATCTTTCAGAAAGCTATCCTCTGTGGAGGATCGTGTAGCTTTAGTTTTGAGATCGGCTTCGAGTTTCATAAGCTTTTCTTCTAATTATCGGCACCACCTTATCTCCCGACGTAGATCCTCTTCTTTTTCGCGTTGATGTTGGGCTTTGATGTATGGAAAACAATCCAACACAAAACTCACCGGCAAGTGTACCGGGTCACATCAAGTAATAAAACTCACGGGAGTGAGGTCGATCCCACAGGGATTGAAGGATTGAGCAAT
>NC_029780.3:82784055-82794798 GCF_000817695.3 Arachis duranensis | reverse complement strand
AAACTGTAGGTCGATCTCGGTCGAGATCTTCTGTGTTGGTCGGAGCCGACGTGTCCGGCAGGTGTATAGCGGCCGGAGCTGGTGTGTCCGACTTGTGGAACTGAGAGTGCTGCTGATCCTTTGTCACCGAAGGGTGGGGGTACCTGCAAGGGACTCCGATGCTTAAGTTAGCAAGGGTATTAAGCAGGTATTGAGTAGAATCAGAGTATGAGTTATACCTGGGTGCTCCAGTGTATTTATAATGGTGAGATGTGGCCTCCTGTGGATAAGATAAGTTAGTTATCTTATCTTATCTTTATCTTATCTTCAAGTGAGGTCATCTTATCTTCAAGGGAACTGCCCTTCTCTTGTAGGCTTGGGCTGCCTTAGGATCTAGGGCGTGTTCCTCTATTTGGGCCCTTTGTTTGGGCTTTCTCGTGACTTGGCCGAGCTCTTTGAGAAGAAGTCAGATTGTCCTGACCTGAAGAGGTCGGTCGCTTTGTCTGTAGAACATCCCGGGTTGGACAACTCGACCCAGGATATGAACAGAAGCTATGATCAATGGTAGTGCTGAAATCAAGGGACTTATAGCTTTGGTGAATTTTGATACCCTACTATGCATTACTTCTTCTTTTGTGTGTAATAATTGATAACATTAGAGGGCCTAATGGCTTTACATAAGTAATTCAGATTATCTTTATGTTCCTTCTTTTCTAATTTTCTGGTGATTTTTGTGGCAGTTTCATCAAGTTTTTGTTATGCACCACCCTTCTTCACTTCCCTCCTCATCCAACAGTTAAGATATTATTTTCTTCTTCCTCTTCTTTTTTTTAATAAGTCTCAATATATATTTATTATAATATATATATATATATATGGTGTAGAATGCTAGGATTTTATTACTACTATTAGAA
This sequence comes from Arachis duranensis, assembly GCF_000817695.3. Lineage (NCBI taxonomy): Eukaryota > Viridiplantae > Streptophyta > Magnoliopsida > Fabales > Fabaceae > Arachis > Arachis duranensis. The sequence continues at coordinate 82,793,905 of NC_029780.3, read as the reverse complement.
TTGCTACTATTATAAAACAAATATAATCAGTGGATCAGAGCCTAAGACATGTAATTCATCATTTCTATGTATTTAGTTGTTTTCATATTCTATATATTTTCAAGATGATATATCAAAAGAAAGAGAAAAAAACTCAAAAAAAGCTTTGCACTTTTGCTTTCCTTTTGAAACTTGTTTGAGATGCAAGAGTAGATTTTTGTTATTAATGCCATCAATTAACTTATTTTTCATGCAAATTATGGTCAATGATAGCATATGTATGGCTAAACAACCTAATTCTGTGTTACTTATGTGTAAAAAATACACTTTCAGAACCCATGAAATACACTGCCAGAACCGGAGATAACAGTCCAAGATCTTCTGGTACCTCACCGCTTAGGACTCTCAGAATTCAGTCTTTGGGAAAGCTGAATCCAATTGATTTGAAACGCTTGTCTTTCCATATGTCACCACCCCACAAGGCAACTCAAAACAAGAAGATTAATGAGGAACCAGACAGAGAAATGGAAGTGGATCACAAAGATGTAAAAGTTGAAAAGGTTGACACACCAGAGTTATAGCCGATAGTTTTAGTATGGTTGAACAATATACTGGAAATTATAGTTGATGATCAATATACTTTGTTTATGTTTTGAATTATATTGACTTGCTTGTTTATAGTACTTTTCTTTTAGTTTGATAATACAATGAATTTGTTTATTTTTTGAAATATTATAAATATTCGAATACAAATTAGATAAAAATTTGTATTAAATTTATATTTATTTTGTATGAAAACAAGTTTATTTTGTAATTAGAAAAATAAAAAATTCTATTTTACCTTATTGACGGATTTTCTGTCTGTAATTAGAGTGTGAGATGATTCTCCAAAGTTCAAATTACAGACAGAAAATCCATCTGCTTCGGAAAATAGATGGAGAATTTAAAGAGAAAAAATCCGTCGGTAACTGGTGAAAATCTGTTGGTAATTTTCTGACAGAAAAAAATCCGTCGGTAAATAATTTCCGACAGAACTTTTACAGAGGAACAAAATCCATCAGTAATTTCGTCGATAACCAAAAATCCGTCTATAATAAATACTAAATCTGTCTATAAATCTATCTGTATTTATCTATTTTCTAATTCTGCGTATCGAATTCACTATCAGCAATTTTTAAATTTGTATCTGATCTAATTCGATTCACATATTTATAAGATAACAAAAAATATAAATGAACCCAAATCATCCTATTCCAAGATAAAAGAACTTTCTTCCTATGCTCATTTCTTTTCTTTCTTTGGTTTTTCTTATTAAAATCTTTATCATAAAATATGCCTTTTTCTTTTTAAATAGAAAGACTCAAAATCAAAATCCGAAGATATGAAACTAAGACCCAACGGAAAAAAAAAAAGAGAAATCCACGTGCTTTGATGTATCTGTTGGATTTTCTTAGTCTTTATTAATGCTTGATGATGTTCTTATAATATAACAATTGTTTGTTCTTCCAAGTCCTATTGCAATCCTAAATTTTAGATATGTCTAAAATGAGCACAATAATTATGTATGTGCTTATTGAATGTGCTATGTTTATATAAATTATTAGATTTTATTAGATAAAAATCAAAAGTTAATATAAAAGAAAAGAATTGATGGACTCTAATAAATATAAAATATTTTAATACATAAATAAATATTTTAAATGACAATACTTTGATACATAATAATTTAAATGGTAATAGAATCTTTCATTCTTAAACAATTAAGTATAAAACATATAAATACAAAAAATGAGTATTTTTTATTCATTAAGATTAATTATTATGCCAGAAATTTATATAATATTAAAAAATTATATTAAAATAATATTTTAAACTGTTACATAAAAATATAAAATAATTAAGATTTTATTTTCATGTATTATATATAATATTTTAAATAAATTATATTTTTAAAATATTTTGATGAAAAATGATATGATATAATAATATCTTCAACAAAAATAATTAGTTAATAAATTTTGAATATAATAATCTAATTATTTATCAAGTAATCTAAAATAAAATTTTGATTATTTTATATTTTTATGTTATAATTTAAAATATTATTTTAATATAAGTTTTTAATATTATAAAAAAATTTTGCATGATAATTAATCTTAATGAATAAAAAATACTCATATATTTTGTATTTATATATTTTATATTTAATTATTTAAGAATAAAAGATTATGTTGCCATTTAAAATATTATGTATTAAAGTATTGTCATTTAAAGCATTTATTTATGTACTAAGATATTCTATATTTACTAGAGTTCATAAATACTCTTCTTTTATATTTGCCTTTAATTTTAATCTAATAAAATCTAATGGTGTATATAAATATATCACATCCAATAAGCACATAATTATTGTACTCATTTTAGACATACCTTTAAATCTCCATCATTAATCGTATTTGTCATAATAATTTCCATTACTGATAACAACTGTTGTCTCTTCTTGATTCTCATCAACTCTTGCTCTTGATAAGATTATACTTTTTTAATAGGGTTAAATATAATTTTGGTCCCAAAGGTAGGGGCTGAAATTTTTTCTATCCTCAATCTTTTTTTTTGCTTATAAAATCCTCCTTAAGATTTAACTTATTTTTAAAACCGCCCTTCGGATCAAAATTCCCTTCTCCTTTATTCACGAAAATACCCAATTTTTATTATTCTTTTTTGTTCTTATCCATCAACAGCAACAACAACACTAAAATAACCAACAACAACAATAAAATTAGCACCAATGAATCCAAAGAAAAAACAATGGAGCACAAGAACGATTAATCTGTATCCGAATCCAAATTCGAGTCGGAAGCATAAGAACAATTAATCAAAAGCAAAAACAATGAAGCCATTTCTTCTTTTTTTCTTTCTTCTTCTTCAACAACAACAATGAAGCATAAGCAGAATTGGAAACAAAAGTTGAAGCAAAACTGGAAATAGAAATAGAAGAACAAACTGAAGTAACACAAGCATCAAAATTAAAAGAACAAAGAATCAGATACAGAATTAAAAAAAAAAGCAAAATCAAAAGCATCAAAATAAGAAAAATCAGATGTGGAAGTAACAAAAGTAGAAGAACAAAGAATCAGAATTGAAAACAATGTGATTAACAAATTGAGAATCAGAATCAAAATTGGTAGATTAACAAAATCAGAATAGGAAACATGTGATTAACAATCTGATTAAGAAAACTAGAAACAGAAGCAAAATTGGGGATAAACGACGATGCGACGATGCGACACGAAGAGGGAGAAACTGCTGCCGCCGTTCGTGCATGTCGTTGCCACTGGAAGGATGCCTGGCCACCGTCGTCGTCACGGTGGGTTGAAGCCATCGACGTGCATGCTGCTGCCAAAGGAGTAGAACGTGAGGAAGAGGAGCGGCAAGATCTGGCGGCGGGGACCGACGTGGCAGTGGATTCCCTTCCCCTACTCTTCTCCACCTTTCCTTCCGGTCTTCCCCCTCTTCTTCCCTGGAAAAATCCCTCCCCAACGTGATTCGTTTTCTTTAACCCATTTTTTATATATTTTTTTAAACTAGGGATAATTTGATAAAAAAAGTTAAAATTTTGGTAAAAAAGACAATTCTAAACATAAGTTAAACTTTAGGGATGATTTTGTAAGAAAAAAAAGTTGTGGCCGAAAAAAATTTTCAACCCCTACCTTAGGAACCAAAATCGTACTTAACTCTTTCCAATATAACTAAACTAGTAACAGTAGCCTTTTAATTATAATTTCAAATCAATTTGTACTTGAAATACTTAATACATAATTAATCGTAAAATTATTTGGTCAAACTTAATTAATGGAACTAATATAAAATACTAGAATCGGACAAGGAACAGAACTGGCAACAACCAATTTGGCCTAGTCAATTTTTGTTAAAACCAGTGGATTGGCGGGTTTGAGAAACCCAAATTTGAAATTTTTTTAATCTCTAAGACAATGTCGTTTTCTCTTTTTTCATTTCTTTTTTTTTTTTGAAAAAAACATCCTAATGCTCGAGTTTCAAAGGGAGCCTCATCTCCACCTAAATCATTCTTAGACTCAATCTCACAAAGGCAGAGCTCTCAGCCTTTCACTCTCTCACTCAGTCTACCACTGCTATCGCATGATTGCTTCAAGTTAACAGATCCTCTGCATCATCTTGCTGGCTCCGGTGCAGCTTTTTCTCTATATCGTCGCCTCTGTCTATGGCTCGCCTTCACTTCGTCATGGCATGCGACTCTTTTTGTTCCTATGCTTCTATCCTCATTTCGGCTACATCTGTCATATTAGCTTGTTCTCACTACTGTAATGCTGCCTCCCTCTTGCTAGTCTCTACTTTGTGGTGGCTTGTTCTCCCTCTTCTCTGGTGCATGCTGTCAACCTTGAGGTGAGATTTTATTTTATTTTTTCTTATCCTATATTAATCTTTTATGGCTGATTACTTGATTGTTGTTATTTTATTTTTCAATGTGAGTTTAGTGGTTTATTGATGCTTTTTTTCTAATTGTTATTGTTCATAGTTGATTTTGTTACTATTCTATAGACTTTGTAAATTTATTGTTGTTGTTCTATATTGTTGGATAAACTCGGTGAATTTATTGTTGTTGTTCTATACTATAGGATAGGCTCTACTCTATATTATTCTATATTATTGTTATTTTACGCAATGGTTAGATAGGCTCTGTGAATTGATTAAATGATAGGCTATAATATTATATTGTTGTTGTCTTATTTTTTATTGAATTAGGATGGGTTCACTAAATACACCATCAGAAATACCATTATCCTAAGAACAAGGATCAACTCCTGACGCAACAATTGCAACACAAAAAAATAATAATTGAGAAAAAAATGATCCCGCATGGAGCCATTATAAACAGGTTGTTGAATCTAGAAAAACTATTCTATTTTAAATATAATGTGAGAAGATTATTGGGGGTCAAAGAATCAATCGGTTTAAGCATTATTTGGCTGAAAAAAGACGAGATAGTGAGACACGCTGAAAGGTGCTAGCACAAGATTTGTTCAAAACATTAAAGTCCTTCAAAGTAAGAAGAGGAAAGCTAAAAAATAGTATGCAAAAAGTTATAATAATTGTGATGAAATTGAAAGATAATTTGATGAGATCGAGCGCAATGAAGTGTGACAGCAACAAAAATCAAGACTTCCACCACCTAACACTAGTAAGATTTGTTCAAAACATTAAAGACCTTCAAAGCAAGAAGAGGAAAGCTAAAGAACAATATGCAGAAAGTTATCATGATTGTGATGAAATTAAAAGAGAATTTGATGAGATTGAACGCAATGAAATTTGACAATAACAAAAATCAAGGCTTCCACCAACTAGGTCTAGAAAAGAAAAACATCTTAAAAGACTAGAATATTTTTTTTTACATTGGCAACAACATCTGGAGCTAAACTAAATATATAAAGTGTACTCCAAAGCAAAAAAATTATGGAGAAGTGTGACATTGCCATTGCAAAATAGATGATAGATTCTTATGTGCCATTTAATGCAATTAATTCAACTTATTATCAACCAATGATTGATACTATTGCAAGCATGGTGTAGTGTATAAGGGCCCAAATTATGCAAGAATTCGTGAGTATTTGTTGAGTAAATTGGTTGAATGTGAAGAATATGATTGAAGGTTATCGTGAGATTTGGAAGTAAATTGGATGTACTATCATGGTCAATGGATAGACTAATTGTTGTAGGCGCATGTTAATTAATTTTTTAGTTTATTGTCTTAAAATACTATTTTTCTAAAGTCAGTTGATACTTTTCGTGTCTCAAAAACTGTTGATGCTTTGTTTAATTTGTTTAGGGATATTATATTATTTGTTGGTCCTAAAAATGTTGTGCATGTAGTGGTGGATAATGCTTCAAATTATGTTGTTACTGACAGATTGTTGGAATGTAAGTTTTCTAAGCTATATTGGTATCTTTGTGCTATTCATTCTATTAATTTAATGCTCTAGGAAGTTAGAGGAAGTTAGAGGAAGTGAGTGAAATTGTGTCACAAGCTTCAATGATTACAAAATACATATATAATCATTGCCATCCATTGTACTTGATGAGAAAATTTGCAGGTGGGTTGAAAAAACTTTGACCAGTTGCAACTCGATTTGCCACTAACTTTATTGCTTTACAAAGTATTTTTGCTCAAAAGGATGCTTTGAGAGCTTTCAAAAAATGGACAAACTCAACTCATTCCAAAGAAAATAAAGATAAAAAAATTTGTGGATCAAGTCTTAGATTTTAAATTTTGGAGTCAATGCACTAATATTGTTAAGTTTACTGATTAGGCTGGACCCTAAAACCCACTACAACAAAAAGCATCTCACTAGAATAAGTCAAACCTAAACCTAATTTCATCTTTTTCCCCATTTCACAATACATATTAAAAAAAATGACTGTAGCACCCCCACTCTCCTTCTCCCCGACCGTCATATCCACGATGTCATCATTATTGCCATTTGGCTCGGCCTCTGCACTTTGCCACAATCACGCCAGTTACGGCACTTCCCAAAGCTATCATCGAATATCCCATAGCGCCACTGCACCGCCTTTCCTCCGGCTAGATCTCTCCGAAATCCTCGAGCATTTGTTAGGCGAGAAACAACATTGGCAAGAGTGGACATTATGCCAGAACTGAGCTCCCTAGTCGGGTCACTGTGCCTTGTCTCCTCCATCAAAGCATGACCAAAATCACTCGTAGACGTTAGGCTAGAAATAGAATACTCCTTCACCGTGAAAGATGTCAAAATACTCCTTCATCTCCGATTTCATGGGGACCCCAAACAGTGTAATTATTGATGGATGTTTCTTTACTTTTTAGATGGATGTTTCTTCTTTAAACATGTGTTCTATAGCTCTTTAGATGGATGTTTTTTTGTATTGTAAATAGATGTTTCTAAATTTAGGATTTCGGATATTCTTTATTATTGATGGATGTCTCTTTTTTCTTTAGAAGGATATTTATTTTTATTGTACATGCATATTTCTTAGAATATGATTGTGGATTTTTTTTGTGAATACGATTTGAAATGTTTTTTCTTGTTACTGGTCTATATGAATAAGTAGATTTTTCTATTTAGCATTAGTAGATGTTTCTTTTATGATTTGGGAGTTTTATCAGGTTTTTATGCTTTTTTCTCATTTATTGGATATTTTTATTGATTTATTTGTTATTTTTTATTAATTGGATGTTTCTTTTTTATTAATCAAATTAATTTTTTGGCATGAGTGGTTCTTTTGGAAGTTATCAGATATTTTTTTTATTTATTGGATGTTCTTTTTATTAATTGGATGTTTCTTGTACTGTTATTTATGATTTTTAATTTTTATTATATTTACCATCAGGCTATAATATATGGGTGAATGGATCTTGATATGGTCAGAGAAACTGTAGAAAAAATAATGATCGATAAATTGAATGTAGATATTATCCAGATCTAAATGGATGAAAGGATATAGATGTGTAATCATTGGAAAGCCCTATCTCTTTCTCAACTGAAAAAAAAACTTTGTGAATGACAGAGCTAAGAGGGAAGGTGATGTGGTGATTGACGCGCTGCGAATCGTGGCAGGAGAGGCACTGCGGTGGTTGTGTGGCGTAGCTGCCAATGTGAGGGAGAGGGGCTGTAGAAGTTGTCTTTGTTGCTCTGAATCGCGGAGTGTAAAAAAGGTTGCAGTGCTCAGGCAACGATACTATTGTGAAGTGGAATGGGGCTGCGGCATTCGGCACTGGCGGTGACACACCAGGAGGAAGCTGCGATGGTGGACGGCGTTTGATGGCACTGCACTTTGCTGTGGTTGAAGCTACGACGTTGTTTCCATTGCAGTGCAGTCAAAGCAGAAGGCATGAGTTTAATTGTGAGGGATCTATGTGAATTGAAAGGCGCCGTGGGTGTAGGGGGTTATTTTGTTTTTGTTTTTGAGTTATTCTAGAGAGACATTTTCTGTTGCAGTGGGTTTTTGGGTCTAGCACAATAAGAGTTGGCAGGAGTTGACTAGACCCCGTGTTAGTTACCTAGCGGGATCGTAATCTAAATTGGAGATCTAAAAACTGTATAAAAATAACTATCAAGCTTCATCGTATATATAGTTTGATATCTTAAATATTACCATAAACAGAAACAGAAACAGAACCAAATTAGAACATAATTGTTAATAGAGTATTACCATAAATAGAAACAGAACCAAATAATCTCACCACATAAATAAAGCAGCAGCGATCTCTCAATCGATCAAGCAGCAGCTCTGGCAGTTATCTCAAGTGATAGCGGCTACCTGAAGCTCCGGTGGTGGATTTTCGAAGACCAGAGACACAACGACACGACTATAACAGAAATCAATGACAACAATATTCCCAGAAATTAAAGGAAATCAAAATCAGAGGGGAGAACGCCCTTACCGACAGTGGATCCCAGCGAGGCAGCGCTGTTTTCCAGCGACAGAGGCTCAGTGACGCAACCCCTAACAGCGGCGACGACAGTGACTCCACGAACAGTGACTGGGCGCAGCAGCGCGAATAGCGCCTCCTCCTTCTTCCTTGGTCTTCCTCCCTTCATGCGTTTGTCTCTCCTATGCATCCTCAACGTCGTCCGTGTTTGGAGATGCGACGGCGGTGGAAGCTGACAACGACCCGCTCATAATGAAGATGATGACGGCGGCAGCTTCCCTCGGCGACAGCAAAACACGAACTAATAGTGGCGATGGAGGCACAGCGGTGCTCCTTCCTCGCACAGCTCTTTCTCTCGCTCAACGTCTCCTCCTTCCTGACGGCGACACGACGGCGCGGCGGCAGTGATTTCCGCCGGCACCGTCCTCCTTCTTCCCCCTCTCATTCTCTTACTCTCTGATTTCAGCTTCGCCCTTTCTTTCCCTCTCTATTTCTCCCTTTATCTTGCCGTGTGTGTGTTTTTGTGTTGTGTGTGCATTCTGAAAAAAGGGGTATGGGGCTTGGGAGGATTTAGGGTTAGGTGAGTGACAATGAGTGAGTGAGTGTGGGTAGGGTTAGGGTAAAATTAGGGTTAGAATTTTCAATTTGAGAATTAGAGTTTAATTTTGAAAAATATAAAATAGATATTTTTTGATAAATTAAGATTTGATAATTTTAATTAAATTAGGATAAATATTAAATATTTATGAAAATTATATAAATTTTATTAATTTTAAATTTAAAATCTCATCACTTTGATTTAATTATTTTTTGATAAATAATTTTTTGAAGATAAAATAATAAATAATTATAATAAATCACAAATAATTTATTATTTATTTTTTAACATAGAAAATTTTACGGACTTAATTATGAGTGTTGGGTTATGGTGGGTTTAGGACTAGTAGAAGAAGGAAAAAAATCATAGCTCTATATTTTATTTTTAAAGGAGTTCTTCAAAAATTTGTTTAAGTATAAAAATATGTTAAATTTTAAAGCGATAATAAAACAAAAAATAATATTTATTATGAATTTATTTTAAATAGGAGAAGAAGGGTGACCCAGCGAGGCAGCGACGACAGTTCTACCTTCTGCAATAAAACGGTAATCTTAAGTGTGAGAGGTGGAGTTATGGAGGCACTGAGAGTGGACAAAGACAGCAAACAATAAAATAAAGAGTAAAAATGAGAGTTAGAATTAGAATTTTTATTTTTTACATTTATTTTTATTTTTAAATTTTAACTATTTTTATTTATGTTTAAAAGATTAATTGTTAATCAACATTTAAGACTTGATTATTAATAAAAATTATATTTTAATTTTATAAAAAAATATAAAATAATATATACTATTTTTAAAAATTAATTATTTAATCTTTAATTTTTTATA